>NC_140173.1:91606994-92033992 GCF_963971535.1 Notolepis coatsorum
CAACCTGCCCCCTATACCAAGACATCAGAGACATATACTTCCCACAAATTGCAAACACCCAAAGAGACATTGAAAACATGGACAATAACTCAAAACTCCCATACCTACTGGGAGAAATACAAGAATGTGCAAACACAGCAGCAAGATTTGTGAGCTGCTGTGACAAGAAAAGGACATCCAGCGGAATGCAACCACCATAAAGACTGTACAAGAAATTCCGTCTGTAATGTACTGATTTATTTTGCTTTATGTTTGATTGTTTGTTTTGTTTGGCTTTGGCAATGTAAACGTATGTTTCCCATGTCAATAAAGCCCATTTGAATTGAAATTGAATTGAATTGAATTGAGAGAGAGAGAGAGAGAGAGAGAGAGAGAGAGAGAGAGAGAGAGAGAGAGAGAGAGAGAGAGAGAGAGAGAGAGAGAGAGAGAGAGAGAGAGAGACCTGGAAAGCGAACAGGCTCTTGTAATGGGTGTCTGGGAGAAGTGGGGGGTCTTTCGATGTTGATTAAACGGCAAGCAACTAATGTCATGAGTGCAAAATCAAAGGACAATAAATCTAATCTAACTAAAATTGTGTAGCAGAGACCTTTCTATGGATCAAAACCTCAATATTATTATGGTGTAGTTAATACTTCATGTATCCTTAACACATAATTGCTAATGATGATTATACTCGTTATTGGCCACCATGCGTTGAGTGCCAACAACGAGTAAACTCGTTTTTATGATCGTTATTTCTTTTATTCACTATTGGCATTCATAATTCATCCAGGAAGCCTCCGGGAGCCAGGTGGACCCTGTCTGATATTGCAACGCCTCAATACCGCCGCCTGGTGGATTTCGGGCGAGTTACACTCCACTCTAAACCGGAAGTGGCGCTCTGTGCATCGGGGAAAAAGCTCCGCCAGAGATATCTTGTAACGTGGATCAATATACACACATATGCATGGGATCGCTTTCGAGACGCAAGAATCAATATGCTTTCGGCGTTTATTGCGTCATACAAACGGAAAATGGATCTAGCAGATCGACATCAAATAATTGGAACTTTTTTTTCTCCAGACGCACCGGCCAGAGGTAAGAGGAATCTACCGTTAATTCCAGCTCGATTGTCCATTTACTTCATTGCAATCTGTCCGATCAACGTATGGTGTTGTACTAAACAAAGCCGTTAGTGACAATCAAGGAATCAGAAACGACCCCCCCCCCCCCTTTCCTTCACGCATGATGGAGCATAATGTATAGCGATCATATGCATTTGAAATGTTTTATATAGCGTGTATAGGACGAAACGCCAATCGATAATGTATAATACGCGTCGGGGCCTATAGCACGCGTTCTAGGAATTACTGCTATACAGTCTAAAAACATACTTATATTCTCGACGGTACTAACATGACAATGTATGAATGGAAAAATATAACGTTCCCACATCCGGAAGGATAGATACCCGATGGTGAATGGGCCATAGTAATGTCGATATAGCTATAATATTTAAAAAGTTATAGCCCTGCAAAGAAGGTGAGCCACTCCATAGGGTTACATCACTGGCAGAGAGTGGTAAGATGGGCATACTGCGTGGCACCCAATGTGTTAATCCCTAGGCTAATGAGGCACTAAGATGTTAGTAAAAAAAAGAAACGTATGCCAATGACAGGAAGTAACGGTATATTATGTATGTGTGGTGTGTGTGTGTGTGTGTGTGTGTGTGTGTGTGTGTGTGTGTGTGTGTGTGTGCACTGTGCACAAGTGCACATCTAGGGGCGGGTGTAAATTTGGTCTCCTGATGTTGACTAACCAGAGCCTTGGGTTGTTTAATACTGGACGAGTGTTTCATAACAGCCGTTGTGTGGGCCAGTTTCGGGGGCTGGTGCGTCTGAATGTCCCGGGCTGAATTTGTGTCCCAGTCCGCCCCTGGTTAACTGTATCAAACCCATGTCAGTTGTATAAAACTGAAGTAATGCGTTAACCTTAGTGGGTGACTGATCACGTTTATATCCAGAGTGAATACTCTCTCTGTGAAGTTGCAAGAGAGCTTTTGTTGTGAGGTAATTGCAACTATTATAAGTGAACCGTCATAATCATATGCAACTATCATAAGTGAACTGCCATAATTATATGTAACTGTTACAGGTGAACTGCCATACTATTGGGATATATTGAAATGTACACTGTGAATCCATTTTTGAAGTAGAAATAACTATCCAGGTTATGTATACACTGTGAATAATTTTTTTTTTTTTTTTTTATCTTTCTTCCCTCCTTTTTCCCGATTTTTCTCCCATCCCACCCTTCCTGGTGTTGCGTACTTTCCCCTACTGTTGGTCCGGGAGACCGGAGACTGTCACATGCTTTCCTCCGACGCATGTGCAGCCTGGGGCAGGCCAACCTGGCCGCGCAGGTTCTCACCGGGGAGAGTGTAGCGTGTGGGAGGCCACACTATCTCTCCTCAGTTCCAACCCTCGCTGAGCAGGCGCCCCGACCGAACTGTAGGGGTCGCTGTCCACAACGCCCAGGACCCACCCTTCAGCTTTCCCACCCCTGATAAAGCCAATTGTATCAGTGTGAGAGGCCAGCCAAGCTGATAGCAATGCTCATGCGAACAGGCGAATCTTAGTGTCTCCCGGTGTTGGTGACAAACGTAATCTCTGTGCGCCACCTGCCCCCCCGTGAATCCATTTTGAAGTAGAAATAACTATCCAGATTGGGTATTGGTTATAATGTGAACTGAGAAAGATGTTGTTGCTGTGCAAGTGCATTATTGTTTTGTTTGGGACGTTAAAATGTTTGGCGCGACCCGGAGTGAGTCGCCATGGGTTTTGCTCAGCAACGAATGGGCACATTTATAATTATTATGTTTGTTTTTACTACTTTTTTATCGAAGCATCACTGGCGGGGACGTCATACGACCGCCAGTCACTTATTGACCTAAACTCCGGACTCAAAGGGGAGTTTAGAGACACTTTATCATGCCAAGAATGGCCAGCGGAGATCAGGCGGGACAAAGACAACACGCGGGAGACAAAGAAGGACGCAAGACAAAGAAGAAACACAGGGGGAAGAGGAGCGGGATCAGATTAAGATTAAGGAAATCTGCTTACCGTCCGGCTATTCCATCTATCTTCCTAGCGAATGCCCGTTCGCTAGAGAGTAAGATGGATGATTTACGTGCGCGGGTCCGATTCCAGCGAGAGATGAGGGAATGCAATATCCTGTGCTTCACCGAGACCTGGCTGAAACCAGTGACTCCCGATCACAGCATCTCTCCCTCCGACTCCTTCACCATCTTCAGAGCGGATCGCACAGAAGCCTCCGGGAAGAGCATCGGCGGGGGGCTATGCCTTATGACCAACAACGGCTGGACTAGCCCCGGGGAAGTGAAGATACTCTCCCGTTCATGCTCTCCCGACATGGAACACCTCACGATCCAATGTCGTCCGTTCCATCTTCCGCGCGAATTCGCTGCAGTGATCATGACTGCAGTGTACATCCACCCCAGGCGAATTTCAGCAGGGCGCTAGGGGAACTACACGACCATCTGAACGCGCACCAGATCAAGCATCCGGACGCAGCCATGATCGTAGCCGGGGACTTCAATCAGGCGAATCTGAAGAAAGTCATGCCGTCTTTCTTCCAGCACATCGTCTGCTCCACAAGGGGAGGAAATACACTCAACCACTGCTACACCCCGTTCAGAGCCGGATACAAGGCTGTACCGGCTCCACCATTAGCGGGAGCAACAAACACGTCGGATCAAGCCGCCATCTTTTTGGTCCCAGCGTATAACAGAGATCACGTGACGCCGTCGTGTCACGTGAGGTAAAAAAATGGGACGACCAATCAGAGGCCACGTTTCAGGACGCACTAGATGACGCCGACTGGGGAATGTTCAGGAGGAGTAACAGTGACGTCAGCGATTTCACAGACGCTGTAGTGTCATTCATAACAACACTGGCTGATAGTATCGTCCCCACAAAGAAGGCGAGGGTGTCCCAAACCAGAAACCATGGGTGGACAGTACCATCAGAGCAGCCCTGAACTCTCGCACCACTGCTTATAACCGGGGCAGAGAGTCAGGAAACATGGAAGAGTACAAGACAACAGTCTACACTCTGCGCAAGGCTGTCAAACTTGCTAAGAGGACGTATGCCGACAAGAAGGAGGCACAAATGGCACAGAATGACACAAGAGGCTTATGGCCAGGACTGAGGGCTATAAGTGACTACAAAGTCATCGCCCCCTCAATGGGGAGCGACGACGCCTCCCTTGCGGACCAGCTCAACACCTTCTATGAGCGGTTTGGTGCAAACAGTGGCACTGCTAGCCCAACGGCTAGTGACGTCACTGGTGCGCCGGCTGTTGTGGAGGGGGGGGGGGCATCCGCGGGGGGGGGGGGGGGGTGGCGCTCTCTCATTGACGGTACACAGTGTGAGAAGAGCATTTATGCAGGTGAACGCCAGGAAGGCTGCTGGCCCAGATGGTATAACAGGACGCATACTTAAGTCCTGTGCCAACCAGCTTGCCCCGGTGTTCACCGCCATATTTAATCAATCCCTGGCGGAGTCGGTGGTCTCTGCCTGCTTCAAGATGTCTACCATCATCCCTGTACCGAAGAAACCCTCCCCAACATGTCCAAATGACTACAGACCGGTGGCACTCACCTCTGTGGTCATGAAATGTTTTGAGAGGCTGGTCAAGGACCACATTTGTGCCTCCCTCCCCAGTGATATGGACCCTATGCAATTTGCATACAGGACAAACAGGTCCACTGACGACGCGGTCTCCCGGGTACTGCACAGCACCCTCTCCCACCTTGACCGTCAGAAGGGGGGCTATGTGAGACTGTTGTTCATTGACTACAGCTCAGCGTTTCAACACCATAGTCCCCACCAGACTGGTGGACAAGCTGATCGAGCTGGGTCTGAGCTCCGCCCTGAGCGCCTGGGTACTGGACTTTCTGAGTGAAAGACCCCAGGCGGTCAGGGTGGGGGGTCAGACCTCCAACACCATCACCCTGAGCATCGGGTCCCCCCAGGGCTGTGTTCTAAGCCCCCTGCTGTACTCACTCTACACACACGACTGTGTGACCAAGTTCAGCTCCAACTCCATAGTGAAGTTCGCAGACGACACGGTGGTGGTGGGGCTGATCTCGGACAACGACGAGAAGGCCTACCGGGAGGAGGTTGAGGTACTGGAACGCTGGTGCCAGGACAACAGCCTGCTCCTGAACATTGGTAAAACCAAGGAGCTGATCGTGGATTATAGGAGAGGACAGCAGGAGACACACACACCACTGATGATTAACGGGGCTACCGTGGACAGGGTGAGCAGCTTTAAGTACCTGGGGGTCCACATCTCAGAGGATCTGACATGGTCAACACACATAGACACAGTAGTAAAGACGACGAAACAGCGCCTCTACCACCTGAGACAGTTAAGGAAGTTCAGAGTATCGGGGAAGATACTCCAGTCCTTCTACTCAGGAGCTGTAGAGAGCATCTTGACTGGAAACATCACTGCCTGGTATGGAAACAGCACGGCACAAGACAAGAAGGCCCTACAGAGAGTGGTGCGCTCAGCCAAGCGTACCACGGGTATTGCACTACCTCCCCTGCAGGTTCTATACAACAAGAGGTGCAAATCCAGAGCCTGCAGGATAATGAAAGACCCTCACCACCCCAATAACAGCCTGTTCCAGCTGCTGAGGTCAGGCAGACGCCTGCGAACCCCAGCTACTAGGACAGAGAGGCTTAGGCTCAGCTTCTTCCCCCAGGCCATCAGAGTTCTGAACAATGAACATTGAGTACCACTGTAACACTTTAGCATGAGCGGGCACACACTCAGGCCGCACGCACCCTCACTTATTGCCAAAAGGAAAGGCCACTTTAAATTAGTATTAGCAACAGTAACAGTGTATTGCACTACTATTACTACTACTGTTAACTGTTAACTGTTACCCGTTATTGCACAAATTTATTGTTACCTGCTACCTGTTATTGCACAATTTTATTGCACACATTTTTTTGTATTGGATTCTATTATATGTTGTACCATTGCACATCGTTGCGGGCAAGACCACCCGCATTTCATTGTATATCCGTATGCCGTGACAAATAAAACTCTTGACTTGACTTGACTTGATTGTTCCTTAAAAGAAAGAGATGTCCAGCAGAAGGAAGGACTAAGAGAAAGAGAATATATCTCTCAATATATCTCTCAAAAATAAATATAAATATTTGATTGACAAATTTTATTAACTTCTCAGGTGTTTCTTTAGTAATGGTTTACCTTGGAGTAGGGGTGTCTCACCTATCTTGTTAGATTGGGGAGGGAGGGTTTATGTTCCAGCTAAAACTGTTGAGAGTTGAGCATAATTGTACACTTCAGGTTGCCACTGTGTCTGAGTTAAATCCATAAGGCCACCTCGTCAAATCTATTTATATTCATACTAACTGTATAGTAGAGCAGGATAGTTACTAACATACTTACACACATAGGTAGTGAGGCTAATTGTATTGGGGACGGGGACTCAGATCCTTTCATTGTCTCAATCGTCCAAGGTAAGAGAACACCATATTAACCCCTACAGGGCGGGCATACTTACCCCCGCTACACTGTCTAGACTGACAAAAGTATTGAACATCGGGATTGTTCAATACTCAGGATAGTCGTCCGGTCCATTGTCAGTACACAAGGGAGAATCTCAGCCAGTCCAGGGTCCAGTACACAAAGAACACCTACTTGCATTGAACGTCGAGATCAGTGGCAGTTTTTCATGTCTGGACATTTTTAGCATTCACTCTCAAAGATGCAGAGAAAAATCATAATTCATATTCTCCTTTGTTTCATCACAATTTAAGCAAGCCTAGTAATAGACACAATATTTCTGACACTGGGAATACATTCACTGAGGTCCATAGATGTCCCTAGATACCAAGAATATGCAAATGGACCTTGTAGAAGTGGAGCAATATTCCATTTACTTAGGTATGTATTTTAGGCGGATTTTCAGAACATAGGGCTCCGGGCTTAAGAGGTTAAGGAAGGTTCAGAGTATCGGGGAAGATACTCCACTCCTTCTATTCTGGGGCTGTAGCGAGCATTCTGACTGGAAACATCACTGCCTGGTTTGGAAACAGCACGGCACAGGACAGGAAGGCACTCCAGAGAGTGTGGCGCTCAGCAGAGCGTACTACGGGTATTGCACTACCACCCCTGCAGGACTTATATAACAGGAGGTGCAAATCCAGAGCCTGCAGAATTATGAAAGACCCCCACGTGTTACGGGTGAGTGTTGGCAAGGTCCCATTTGTGGAGGAATAAAGGAGGCAGAGAGTAGTTGCTCGTCAATAGTGGTTCCTTTAATAGTGGAACAGTACACCAGAGCAAAATAAGAGGCAATGACGCAGAGCGTCTACTGATAAGGCACAAAGAATGATAAAGCAAACTAACACAGGACGATCAGGTGCCAGGGAATGTCCGAGTCCAGGGTACCACCGTGTACCGACGCTGGAGCTAGAATGAAGAACCGATGATAAAACACAGGGAAGACAGGGGTTACATAGGTTCACATTCCACAAATTCCACACATTCCACACGCACAACAGTGACAGCGAATCAGAGAACACAGACAATTAGTGACAGGGGAAGCAAGTGACAGGTGTCAGAATGGTGGTATGGTTCTCATGCAGCAGCCAGAGAACCCAGAGTGTTACAGTACCTTCCCCCGACGAACGGCGCCAGACGTTCACCTAGGGGCCTCGGGATGTAGCCGCCAGAAATCATCGATCAGGCTGGGATCTAAGATATCCCTTTGAGGCACCCAGGAACGCTATTCTACCCCGTACCCCTCCCAATCCACCAAGAACTAAAACCCCCTACCCCTCCGCCTACAAGATAGGATCCTCCGCACTGTGTAGACAGGCTGACCATCAATAATGCGAGGTGGAGGAACCGCAGGAAGTGGCGGGGCCAACGGCGACGAGTGGATTGGCTTCAACAGGGACACATGAAATGTCGGATGAACCCTCATAGAGGCCGGAAACCGCAGCCTGTAAGCCACAGGATTCACCCGACGAACCACTTTAAAGGGCCCTATGAAGCGAGGAGCCAGCTTCCTGGATTCCACCCGGAGAGGGAGATCACGGGTGGAAAGCCAAACCCGCTGCCCTGGACGGAAAACCGGAGCCGGACGGCGCTTGCGGTTAGCCTGCCACTGAGCCTAAACCGAAGCCTGCTGCAGCGCCGCTCGAACCCGGTTCCACGTCCTGCCACAGCGAGCCACATGTGCCTGGGCCGATGGCACCTCAGCCTCCTGCTCCTGTTCGGGGAGGAGGTTGAAAACCATATTGACACTGAAAGGGAGACATACCAGTAGAGGAGGAGAGGAGGGTATTATGCACGTATTCAGCCCAGGCCAACCTCCTACTCCACGTCACCGGACAACCGGCAACGGAACACCTCAGGACCCCCTCCAGATCCTGGTTGACGCGCTCCATCTGCCCGTTCAACTGCGGATGGAACCCAGACGACAGGCTAACGGAGGCGCCGAGGCCAGTGGAAAACCCCCTCCAGAACCTGGAGGTGAACTGAGGACCCCGGTCGGACACAATATCCACTGGAAGCCCGTGGACCCGAAAGACGTGCTGCATCACCAGATCAGCCGTCTCTCAGGCTGAGGGAAGCTTGGGATGGGGAATGAAGTGGGCCGCCTTAGAGAAATGGTCCACTACCACCAAAATGGTATTGAACCCATCTGACAGGGGAAGGCCAGAAATTAAATCCAGGGATATGTGCAACCAGGGGCGTTTGGTAATAGGAAGCGGTCGGAGGAGACCCGCTGGTGCACGGCGAGAGGTCTTACTGCGCGCGCACACCGGGCAGGCCGCCACAAAGGAGTGTGTATCCCCCTCCTCTGTCGACCACCAGAACCTCCTACGGATAAACTCCAGAGTTCTGGCGGCCCCAGGGTGGCCGGTGAGTGAAGAGGTATGTGCCCACTGCAGCAGGGGCGAGCGTGCAGCCTTGGGTACATACATCCGCCCCGGAGGACCCCCACCGGGATCGGGCTCCCGTGTCAGAGCCGATCTTACCACCCTATCTATGCCCCATGACACGGGTGCCAAAATCAAGGCCTATGGAATAATAGGATGGGGCTTCTCCTCCCGACCCGGAAGATCAAACTGGCGTGACAACGCGTCAGGTTAGACGTTCTTGGAACCGGGCCGATAGGAGATGGAAAATCGAAATCGAGTGAAGAATAACTCTCCACCTGGCCTGGCGAGCGTTAAGGCGTTTAGCCCCTTGGATGTAAGTTCTTATGATCAGTCCAAACAATGAATGGATGCCCTTCCAACCAATGTCTCCATTCCTCCAGTGCCAACTTGATTGCCAACAACTCCTGATTACCCACGTCATAGTTATGCTCGGCCGAAGACAGCCGGCGAGAAGGAAAAAAATGCAAGGATGCACTTTACCGTCCTTTAAACATCTCTGAGAGATCACCCCCCCCCCCCCCCCACGCGATGTCAGAGGCATCCACCTCCACTATGAACAGAGTCTCTGCATCGTGGCGGATCAGTACAGGGGCAGAGGTAAATCGACGTTTGAGGTTGCAGAAGGCCGACTCTGCCCTAGGCGACCATTCAAAGCCAGGGAGAGAGAACTTAGTGAGAGCTGTTAACGAATTGGCTAAGGTGCTAAAATTGCGAATAAAACGCCTGTAAAAATGTGCAAAGCCCAAAAACCATTGTAACTCCTTGAGCAACGAAGGCCGTGGCCAGTCCAAGACTGGACTCACCTTGGCTGGATCCATGCGAAGATCACCCTTCGTCAACACAAAGCCCAGGAAGGAAACGGTGTCAGTGTGAAACACACACTTCTCTGCCTTAACAAATAGCTGATGCTTGAGGAGACGTTTTAGTACCTCACGAACCGCACCATATCTCGAGAAGAAATCAGGATGTCATCTAAGTACATAAAAAAAAACGACACCCCAATTAAATCCCGCAGCACGTCGTTAACCAGGGCTTGGAAAACTGCTGGAGCATTAGCTAAACCAAAGGGCATGACTAAATACTCATAATGCCCGTTAAATACAGTCTTCCACTCGTCTCCCTCTCTAATCCTGACCAAGTTGTATGCATTACCTAAGTCAAGTTTAGAGAAGACCTGTGCCCCCTGTAAGCACTCAAAGGCGGTGTCCATGAGAGGCAAAGGGTAACGGTTCTTGATGGAAACATCGTTCAACCCCCTATAATCAATGCACGGTCGCTGGGTACCGTCCTTCTTAGCTACGAAAAAGAACCCATCGCCGGCAGGAGATGTGGACGGACGAATATGCCCCGCAAGTAATGCCTCCTGAATGTAAGTGTTCATAGACACTGTCTCTGGGCGACAGAGGGAGAACATACGCCCACAGGGCGGAGAGGTACTGGGTAGAAGATTAATGGGGCAGTCGTATGATCTATGAGGCGGTAGTGCCTTCGCACGCGTCTTACTAAAAACATCCGTCAGGTCCAAATAGATCTCAGGCATGCCTATTACATTGGGATTAGTAGGTATGACAGAGTCTGCAACGCTCCCCACCATCCTGGAGAGAGAAGAGGGAGACAAAAAAGAAGAGGGGGGGGGTAAACTCTCGCCGGAGAATGACTTAACGCCGTTCTCCATTGAGAGTTCACCCATGGACCAATTAATGACAGGGTTGTGAGTAGCTAACCAAGGATGACCTAAAACAATGACAGAGTAGGGAGACACAATAACAAAAGTCTAAAGTCTCCACTGAATCCCCCACTCCCAACCCAACGTGTATGAGATTCCCTGCTGCCCCCGAATCCACTAACGCCCTGGTCCTCTTGACGTCCCTCCCACACCCCACAGTGACATAAAAAAAAGTGTGTGAATCGTGTGCCAAAGAGGAATTGAGCCCACCTGCCAGCGCCTCCCCAAGACCTAGCGGGCTCCTCCTTTTCCCCACGGCGCCCGACAGCTGCCGAATCGATGGCCGGTGCGTCCACACCGGAAGCAGCGTCTTTCTTCTATGAAGCGCCGCCGCTCATCGCCAGAGAGCGACAGCGCCCCAAGCTGCATAAGTTCGTCACCCAGTGGCTCACTCGCGTAGTGCGGGAAGATATCGGCACCGGAAGAAGAAGGGACTTGTGTTTGAGCAGCTTTACCCCATTCACGTTCCCTCTCCCGATGCCGATTATCCATGCTGTTGGCTAAGTTAACGATGCCATCCAAATGCTCCGGCAACTCACGTACGGAGAGCTCGTCTCTCATCCGCACGGAGAGCCCCTGGACAAACAACACACAACAGGGGACCTCAGGCCAAGCTGCCTCCCGGGCCACGATTCTGAAATCAATGGCGTAATCTGCCACAGTGCGGAGGCCCTGCCGGCAGGTGAGAAGCCGCACCCCGGCCTCATAAATCGAGATTACCTGGGAAGTATCGAAGATTCTTCTCAACTCCCCGGTAAAGGCGTCCACATTGTGGCAGATCACCGGCCCACTTTCCCATTCAGCCATAGCCCAGGAGAGCGCGAGGGTAATGATGTAAGCGACCCGGGAAGTAGCGGAGAGGAATGAGCGTGGCTGCAGCTGGAATACGAGTGAGCACTGGGTGACGAATTCCCGACACCCCTCCGGTGCTCCCCCGTAGCGGCCCGGCGGTGTTAGCCGTGGCTCCCGAGCCTCCTCCTGGAGCCCGAGGAGCGACCGACCTCTCTCGCTGCTGGCAGCAAACTCCTCCGGCGTGGACTCGGCAGCCGATGTCCTTGCCTCGGCAGCCTCCGAACGAGCCATCTTGGCTGTGGCTACCGCCGAACTCGCCGTCTCCTGGGAGGTAATGGACAGCCTCCCCAGGCGACTCAGCTCGGCGCTAACCTGTTGCTGGCGATCCGCAACCAGCCCCATGGCATTTTTCTGTTCCTGGAGAGCCTCCAATATCGCCACCATGGTACTTGGATGGTCGGTTCTTCTGTTATGGGTGACTGTTGGCAAGGTCCCAGTTGTGGAGGAATAAAGGAGGCAGAGAGTAGTTGCTTGTCAATAGTGGTTCCTTTAATAGTCGAACAGTACACCAGAGCAAAATAAGAGGCAATGACGCCGAGCGTCTACTGATAAGGCACAAAGAATATTAAAGCTAACTAACACAGGACGATCAGGTGCCAGGGAACATCCGAGTCCAGGGTACCACCGTGTACCGACGCTGGAGGTAGAATGAAGAACCGACGATAAAACACAGGGAAAAGACAGGGGTTACATAGGTTCACATTCCACACATTCCACACGCACCACAGTGACAGCGAATCAGGGAACACAGACAATTAGTGACAGGGGAAGCAAGTGACAGAGGTGTCAGAATGGTGGTATGGTTCTCAGGCAGCAGCCAGAGAGCCCAGAGCGTTACACCCACCACCCCAACATCAGGCTGGACTGGGACCAAAAATCGCCCCTGGCATTTTTGGCCCAGACCGGCCCACCATAATCGGTCGGACACCACCCACCAGTACACCATCCTTGCGGCCCCCTTAAATATGCGTACCTACTGTACTATTCCCCCAAACCACTACAAAGCTGGGTAGTAAGTGCCATGGACAAGTGTACCAGTGCAAGTGGACCAGTGTACTCACTCTTGGCTAAATCTTGTTTTAGGTGGTGATGTAAAAACATCTGCATCATAGCAGGCTCAGGATGGGCAAAGTAGTCTATAGCCTGTTCATCCCTCTCCTCCACAACCTGGCTTGACTAGACATAAGGAGAGAGAGATGATTACAATTAACTGGTACATTCAGGTCCAGAATTGTTGGAATTCCCTGACAAAGATGTGCAAAAAGTTGTACAATTTAAACAATACTATACTTGTTGTGAAGGATCAGATTAAACCGAATATATATATTTATTTATATATATATATTTAATTGTATTTGTATATCGTTTGATATCCCCTGTATATTCCTTGTACAATATGCACTGAATATCCCTTTAGTCTACTAAACAGCCCATAATAGTTTCATTCTACCATTGGACGAGAACCTGGCGCCAGGTTGCCATACCCCTAGGTCCAAGTTCAATCGTGCCACCCAACATGTCGCGGCAAGCCCCGGTTCCGCGCAGGAATATGTCGGGCGAAATACGAATGGTACTATTTGTTCATAGCGCATATATATATGGCGCAAGTAAAGTAGAACTTTCTTTAGTCCATTTCTTTACCCTCCAACAGAGTGACAGACGCGAAGCCTCCCCATGACGCACGTGTGGTGTAGTAAGGCCTACTTGGCCTCAGAATAGGCATTGAGATATCGTGTAGATTAATAGTTGAATAGTCATAGTTTGGCACTATACCGTCGAGTTGGACGTATTCTATTAAGCTAATAATAGTCTATTTATGTATGGTGCATCGTTCGGTTAGAGTTCTAAAGTTATCAGTACCCCCATCGTTCCTGACGTTATCTGGACGCTTAACCAGGCTGGGCAGACCCCTAGTGGTGCTTGCATCCGAGGAGCTCCGGGCCAGGGCGACTGGACCTGTATATTGGATTACTCTACCCGGACGACGGCGAGCCTTCCACGGCTTGGATTATGCTTTGGGTGCTTTGATTATTCCATGGATAAAGGCCAACACTGCGGAGTGTTGGAACTACCCCCCGGAGAGGACTCCAGGTGAGACGGCGCTCTACACCAGTGAGGTCGCCTCACGTCTCTCCGTTGTGGACCGGCAGCTACCGTCCACAGAGGGTCCAGCTGTATTCGTCTGCGGACCGAGGTTCTGTGGGCACCGTGTTCAAGACTTTGAATTCTCCCAAGAAACCGTCGGCCAGATGGGATACCGCCAGCGGATTCTCTAACCCCCCCTCCTACTGTCTTACAACCAGCGGGACCCCCCCCCCCTTAGTGTATCCAGCTATAATCATTTAAGTACCATCGCTATAGTTTCCTAAATATCCAGGTTGTATACTTACTGCGTAACCAGAGATTGGACATTCAATGTTGATTTACCTACGAATACTCATTTGCCATAAAAGTGCATATTTCAAATCATAAGTGTAAACAAGTGAACGTTGTATATACCTTTTGCTATATTAAACCTTCGATTTGTACATTTGTGTGGATTCGTTTCATCAGGTGGGAAAGTGTTCATCATACTTATATCATGTACTGGATGGCCAGAAGTTAAAGTACAAGAGGTAGTGGTATTAAATACCATATCTAACAATATAGTCAGGGAATTGTACCCCTCAGTTACAATTGGTCCTTCGAGCCGGAGGGTAACTAGTGTAATATTAATATAGTGTTATTAATATTGAAATGGCCTATGATGAACACTCCACGAAACGATCCTCCTAACCTAGAACGCCCGCGGCGCAGACGACAGACACCTCAGTACTTAGAGGCTTACACTGTCAGTCAACTACCTAGCCTTCGACAAACGGTAAACGCGGTAAAAGTAGAAAGTAAAATTATGTCTGACCTTAACGACCAGGTTTCCCCGACCACAGAGGCCCTAGTAGGTCCTAATGTAACTGACCAAGCTCACGGTGGGGACCAGGAGGGAGCGGACATGCCTTTACCCCCCGCCACTACAGAAGAAGTAGTTCCCGACCACCCCCGGGAGGAAGACAACCCTACAGAGAGAGAACTCTGCACGGAAGAAGAGGAGGAGAGCGCCGAGGAAATAGAGCTCCAGGACTCCCCAACGAGTACCCCCAGGAGCGGCTCACGCAGGAGCGGCTCACCTCCACAACCGCCTTCCCCCAGCGAAGCGGAGAGGATGCTACAACAGGCGTTCCTCGTCAGCCTGACAGCCTCTACCGAACGCGATCGACTCCAAGCACAGACGCTTAGCGAGCGCAAACATTTTACCATTGAAAGAGAACGCCTCCAAGCGCAACGACGGAGCGAAGAAGAGCGCATACACCTGGAGATGAGACGCCTTCAGACGGAAATTAATATGGTAAGAGACCGGGCCGCAGCAGAGCGCGCCGCCGCCGAAGCAGAGCGCGCCGCCGCCGCAGCCCAGCGCGCCGCTGACAGTGCCAAAAGAGAAGCCCAGCGCGCCGCTGACTATGCCCAAAGAGAAGCAGAGCGCGCCGCCGCCGAAGCCCAGCGCGCCGCTGACTATGCCCAAAGAGAAGCAGAGCGCAACACAGATCTCATCCAGCGCCAAGCCGAGCGCGACAGACTACAAGCCGAGCGCGACAAGTTACGGGCGCGGCTAATGAAGCGGCTGATGATCCCCAGGGCAACACCCTCTCCCTCCGCCAGGGGTTCAAGGAACTCGTCGAGACAAAAGTCAAGGGCAGCGCCTCCTAACCGAGCAAGCGACCCTGAACTTGACCAACAGACCAAGCCTATACCCCCCGCAGACCCCCTTCCCCGACCGGTCCAAGCGAGACCCAGCTACAAGGAAGGAGCGGCATACACTGCGGAGAAGCTAAACAAACGACTACAGGATCTGGAAGACCTGATAGAGGAAGAAGAGGGAGAGGAGGAGAACCAAGCCCGACGACAGCACAATACTCCACCGGACCAGGAGGTCCAATACAGCCCAGGCTATACCCCCGCGGCGCTGCGCTACAGACCCCCGACTCTATTCACGGGTGAGCACGACGCACGACCAGCCCCGAGGAATAGCACCTGGACCAGCGGGCCATGGTACCCTGCCGGTACCAGCCCACAGAGAGGCGCAAGAGGAGACTCGCCTAGGAGGCCTCTCCCCCAACGCTCGCCGATGTATCCGCCACCCACGGCGTCATACATTGCGATACCGAGCACCAGACGGAGTGTGTACAGAACACTCGCCAGACAATATGACCCGTTGGGATGTATTCTACCTTACACCACCAGGGCAAAGATGATTGTACGAGTACTATGGGACAAGGACCAGGGCTGGGACGACCCAATACCCGCACACCTTGCCTCAACATGGAGAGAGTGGGAGACGGAACTCCGCTCACTCCCAGGCGTCAATATACGCCGCAGCTACTTCCCATCCACAGTGAGGCCAGAGACATGCGAGATTGATCTACACGTCTTCAGCGACGCCTCCGAAGTAGCCTACGGATCGGTGGCCTACTTGCGTGCCCAAGAGAAGGGAGGAAAGATACACACCGCTTTCATCCTGGCCCGCTCAAGAATAGCCCCACGTAAGCAACAATCTATCCCACGTCTAGAGCTCTGCACAGCCCTAGCAGGAGCGCATCTAGCCACGTTAATCCAACGTGAACTCACCATTCCGGTGCACAGAACAATCTTGTGGTCAGATTCCACGACAGTACTCACATGGATCAAGTCTGATTCATGCAGATACAAAGTCTTCGTGGGAGTCAGAGTCACCGAGATTCAAGAGTTAACAGAAGCAGCGAGCTGGCGGTATGTGGACACCAAACACAACCCAGCTGACGTCATCACCAGGGGAATGTCTCTGGATGACCTAACCCGTCGCAACATCTACAGTGACGGACCAGAATTCCTCAAGCTCCCGGAAGGAGAGTGGCCTACGCCCACCCCGCGGGAAGCAAGTAACGAGGAGGCTGAGAACAAGAAACCTATGTTCTGTGGACTGAGCACAGTCGCCTCCACAGACCCCAACATAGATGACTGCATTACCCTAGAGAGTGCGCAGCAAAGAACATTCCTGCGGCACCACCCAGATATTCAGTCCACCACTGACATGTCAGCAGCTGACTACGAAGAAGCAGAACTTCTTCTACTACAACGAGCCCAGAGAGACTCGTTCCCCGATGAGCTAGACTGTCTACCGGGAGGAAACCCCGTCCCATCAGACAGCAGACTGATTCACCTGGCACCAGAGAGTGACGCCCATAATCTCATCAGAGTGGGTGGTCGCCTGCGGAGAGCCCCCGATCTACCGGATGATACTAAGTACCCAATCGTCTTGAACAGCCGACACAAGGTCACAGAGCTGATCATAAAGAAATACGACGAGGATGTACACCACGCAGGAGCAGAGAGAGTCTTCGCGGAGATCAGACGTCGTTATTGGATACTGCAAGGCAGAGAAGCAGTACGGCGCTTCCAGCGAACCTGTCTAGACTGCCGTAAGTGGCGCGCGCAGCCCAGCATACCACGGATGGCTGACTTACCCCCCTGTCGCCTCCGAATCGGCGACAAGCCATTCCACTCCACAGGCATGGACTGCTTTGGCCCGTTGTACATAAAGAGAGGAAGAGGCACCGAGAAGCGGTGGGGTATTGTATTCAAATGCATGACCACCAGAGCGATACATATCGAGCTCCTTCCGACCATGAGCACAGACTCATTCCTTATGGCCTTCCGAAGATTCACATCACGGAAAGGAAAACCGTCTACATTGTTGTCTGATCACGGGACCAACTTCAAAGGCGGAGAAAGAGAGCTGAGAGAGAGCTTCCAAGCTATGGGCCCAGAACTTAAGACCCACCTCGCTCCATCCCAGATTGACTTCCAGTTTAATCCCCCGAACGCACCCCACTTCGGTGGAACCTGGGAACGAGAAGTACGTTCTATAAAGACAGCCCTGTACGCCGTACTTGGGGCCCAGACTGTGGCGGAGGAAGTCCTAATGACAGTCCTCACGGAGATCGAGGGAGTATTGAACTCAAAGCCCCTCGGTTACGTCTCCAGTGATGTAGCAGATGTCGACCCAGTCACCCCCAACACACTCCTAATGGGGCGGCTGGACCCCGCGCTACCCCAGACAATGTACAGGCCTGAAGAAGCGAACGGCCGAAGAATGTGGAGGTACAGTCAAGTACTAGCTGACAAGTTTTGGAGCAGCTTCCTGCTCCACTACCTACCGTCTCTACAGACCCGCCAGAAGTGGGTAAAAGAGAGAGACAATTTGACAGAAGGAACAGTCGTCATGATTATTGACCAGTCACTACCCAGAGCTATGTGGCCGGCTGGCCGCGTAAGCAAAGTGATCACCGGTGCCGATGGCAAGGTCCGAGCAGCTGAAGTACTCGTCCAAGGGCGCACTTACACACGTCCCGTGGCGAGGCTCATAGAACTGCCCCGACTCCCAGATACTATCGATGATGACCATGACCCCATGACTTTGTGAGTTGACTGACCCTTACAGCGGACCTTGAGTGGTAGACAGTGCGGTTAATCTGTCTCTGCTTAGCTAATTAGGTGGGACTAATTAGGGGGCGGCTGTTGTGAAGGATCAGATTAAACCGAATATATATATTTATTTATATATATATATTTAATTGTATTTGTATATCGTTTGATATCCCCTGTATATTCCTTGTACAATATGCACTGAATATCCCTTTAGTCTACTAAACAGCCCATAATAGTTTCATTCTACCATTGGACGAGAACCTGGCGCCAGGTTGCCATACCCCTAGGTCCAAGTTCAATCGTGCCGCCCAACATGTCGTGGCAAGCCCCGGTTCCGCGCAGGAATATGTCGGGCGAAATACGAATGGTACTATTTGTTCATAGCGCATATATATATGGCGCAAGTAAAGTAGAACTTTCTTTAGTCCAGTTCTTTACCCTCCAACAGAGTGACAGACGCGAAGCCTCCCCACGACGCACGTGTGGTGTAGTAAGGCCTACTTGGCCTCAGAATAGGCATTGAGATATCGTGTAGATTAATAGTTGAATAGTCATAGTTTGGCACTATACCGTCGAGTTGGACGTATTCTATTAAGCTAATAATAGTCTATTTATGTATGGTGCATCGTTCGGTTAGAGTTCTAAAGTTATCAGTACCCCCATCGTTCCTGACGTTATCTGGACGCTTAACCAGGCTGGGCAGACCCCTAGTGGTGCTTGCATCCGAGGAGCTCCGGGCCAGGGCGACTGGACCTGTATATTGGATTACTCTACCCGGACGACGGCGAGCCTTCCACGGCTTGGATTATGCTTTGGGTGCTTTGATTATTCCATGGATAAAGGCCAACACTGCGGAGTGTTGGAACTACCCCCCGGAGAGGACTCCAGGTGAGACGGCGCTCTACACCAGTGAGGTCGCCTCACGTCTCTCCGTTGTGGACCGGCAGCTACCGTCCACAGAGGGTCCAGCTGTATTCGTCTGCGGACCGAGGTTCTGTGGGCACCGTGTTCAAGACTTTGAATTCTCCCAAGAAACCGTCGGCCAGATGGGATACCGCCAGCGGCTTCTCTAACCCCCCCCTCCTACTGTCTTACAACCAGCGGGACCCCCCCCCCCCTTAGTGTATCCAGCTATAATCATTTAAGTACCATCGCTATAGTTTCCTAAATATCCAGGTTGTATACTTACTCCCTGCGTAACCAGAGATTGGACATTCAATGTTGATTTACCTACGAATACTCATTTGCCATAAAAGTGCATATTTCAAGTTCAAGTTCTTTAATAGTTGTCATACAGAAGTACAGAATACTTTCATACAAAATGCTTCTTACTGTTACGCTCCAGATACTGTGCTAGACAAGATAGTATCAAATAACATAATAACATAATATAGCATGAATTTAGAAGAAGAAAATGAGGTCACAGTGTTCGGTATAGACATATGTACAATGTTCTGAGTTACCATATAATATACAATACACAATACTATGCAGTGTACTAATGTACAGTACTATCTAGTGCAAAGCAGAAATGGGATGAGGTACAATTTTAGGTACAATTTACAGTAAGGTGTACAAGTTGTAGTGCAATCCTTCATCCATAAATATAAAGTGTGGGGAGTGGGTGCTACAGTGTGTTTGTTTAAAGTGGGTGTGTGCTATAAGTGTGTGGAGTGGGTGCTACAGTGTGTTTGTTTAAAGTGAGTGTGTGCGTGTGGATGTGTGTGCTATGTGCGTTTGGTGGTTGTTGTTGTGTAGTGTTCATTCATTGTTCGTTTAGCAGCCTAGCAGTAAACAAGTGAACGTTGTATATACCTTTTGCTATATTAAACCTTCGATTTGTACATTTGTGTGGATTCGTTTCATCAGGTGGGAAAGTGTTCATCATACTTATATCATGTACTGGATGGCCAGAAGTTAAAGTACAAGAGGTAGTGGTATTAAATACCATATCTAACAATACAGTCAGGGAATTGTACCCCTCAGTTACAATACTGGTAATGAGCAAATAGTTGTTTATTCAATGAATGCATGGAGCTGTTCCATCGTATTTCATTTGATACTAACTACTCAGTTCATACAGATTTCAAGTATTCAAATATCAATGATGAATATTGCATAAGGTTTACACAGTTAATAGATCACCTTCTTGTTTTATATTCATGTTCAGAGAAAAGTAATAGTTAGATCTTTGTATGTGATTTATATGGCAATTAAATCAATGGTGTGCTTGTTTGTTTGGGGAGTTTGACATACAGTTAATGTGCCTACCACGTGAAGGTGCATGATCAATGGACAGCACACAAACAATTTGTGTAGGTGGAGACTAGAGCTACCACAGATAGTAATAAGTTATAAGAGTAAGTAATCCATACCATACATATCCTAATAGTTACCTTATTACCATACTTGGCTGAAAATAAACTGTGCTGCATGTTGTGAATGTGTTTTTCCCTGTAGACTAATACATAAGTAGGCATACATTTTTGCAGTTGAGCAATAATTAGCAGTTGAGTAGACTATACAGTATGTGCTGTGTTTTTATGTCTTCCATCGAGGACCACCGTGGAAATAAGTGTTTTAATGAATGCTTTTAGGTGATATCCTCAGGAATACAAATTGGTCAAGATAATTAGTTTTTATGTGTTTTTAATTTCCAAATACTAATCAAATCAAATAAAAAAAGCAGTTTTTGCAGTTGAGCTACAGGTGTTGTATATTATACAGCCTTTTCATGCATCTTTATCAAGGGAACCCTTATAATATATACCCTTATACCCTAATTATTTTTTAAATAATATTATGATGATACGATATGGACCTAGTAGTTGGGTCATCTGTGGCACTTCGTTTCTCAATGGATTTGTCATCTAGGAGAGTTAAGTCAGTACCAATACATGGTACCAGCCCCCTCTCAGTCATGTACCAGCCAGCCCCCTCTCAGTCATGTACCAGCCAGCCCCCTCAGTCATGTACCAGCCAGCCCCATCTCAGCCATGTTCCAGCCTCATCTCAGTCATGTATACCAGCCCCCTCTCAGTCCTGTACCAGCCCCCTCAGTCATGTACCAGCCCCCTCCTCTCAGTCATGTACCACAGCCCCCTCTCAGTCATGTACCACAGACCCCTCTCAGTCATGTACCACAGCCCCCTCTCAGTCATGTACCACAGTCCCATCTCAGTCATGTACCAGCCCCTCTCTCAGTCATATTTATTTATTTAATTTGTTTATTTGGACGGACAATGCAAAATTAATGAACACTGTGGAGTACAAAAATTGCCGGATTTAGCACAAGGCTAATTTCCATCCGTTGTCCCCAAACATAAAAACAGGACTCATAGAAACAGTAAGACATGTACAAATACATAAAAACAGGACACATAAAAACAGTAAACAAATTTACAAATACATAACAGCATGTCACATGTGTTCACATGACTGGTTGGACTTCAGCCATTTTTTTAGTTGCCCTCTAAAATAAGCAAGGGTGGGGCTTTCCCTTATGGAAATGGGGAGACTGTTCCATGTTTGACTGCCTTTTATGGACAGGACGTTTTGGCCAAACGTGGTCAGTCTACGTTGGACCATGCAGTCACCTCTGGTGTCTGACCTGGTGCAGAGTCCAGTGTTTCTTTTTTTGTAGATGAATTCCTGTACAGGAGGGGGAGCTAGTCCATGTAGGCATTTGTAGATAAAACAAGAGCTTTTTAAGACTTTGAAATTTTCAAAGCTCAAAAAGCTATATTGTTTCAAAATATTGCAATGGTGGTATGCCAATGGTTTCCTGCCAAATACCTTGATGGCTCTATGATAAAGCTAAATGACCAGTTTGTGAAGCAGTATTCAATATGTGAGAATATCATGCAATGAAGATACGTTTTTGCAGCATCAACTGTTAAAAAAGGCTGGATTTGTCTCAAATTAACGAAATAAAATGAATTGTGCGTTTAACTTTTTTGACATGTTTCTTAAAGGATAGGTTCGAGTCCAAGATGATGCCGAGGTACTTGAAATAGGAAACCAATTCCAGTTCCTCCCCCCCCAGAAACACATTAGATCTAGTGATTCTGACTGGTCGTTTGCTGAACATCATGTATACAGTTGTTTTTGTATTTAGCAGTAGGCATGAGTTTTGCAACCAGTGTTGGACCTTGTTCATTGCATTTGAGAGGTTACATGAGATCAGGTCAGTTTTTTTACCATGTACAAAAATGACTGCGTCGTCAGCATACATCTGTACATTGAAGTCAGGGCATATGTCCGGCAGGTCATTGATGTACAGGGAAAACAGCAATGGCCCAAGGATCGATCCCTGCGGCACACCGACTGGATTGTCAAGATAAGGAGATTTGACACCATCAACCATGACACATTGTTTTCTGTTTGTTAGGTAAGACTTAAACCATTGAATTGTATCTGCAGAGAAAATGAGACAACTTTGCCAAAAGTACTTGATGGTTGACAGTGTCAAACGCCTTTCTAAGATCCAGGAACACAGCACCTACATATGGGTTTTTGTCCAACATATATTTAACCTTTTCAATAAAAACACAGTTTGCCGACTCAGTGGAGTGCTGAGCGCGGAAGCCAAATTGAAGTGGGTGGAGTGGGGTGTGACCTTTGTCCAGATGTTTAATCATAAGTTTCGACACCCACTTTTCAGCAACCTTAGATATGGTGGATAGGATGCTGATTGGCCTGTAGTTGGCTACCGACATCCTGCTACCAGATTTAAAAATTGGTGTTACCATGGCCACCTTCCAGGAAGATGGTACCTCCTTTGAACTGTACCTGCACAACTGGTGGGGGGGTGCTTAGTAAGAGATGTGATTGGGCCAGCCCAGTGTAGTAACTTCAAATACAATGTTGTTTTCCCTCCAGCTTTCATAACTTAACCTAGCCATTTTATTTGGATCATCATCATTCCAAAATATTCAGGTGTTAAATTTCATTTTCAAAATGGCTAGGTTAAGTTATGAAAGCTGGAGGGAAAACAACATTGTATTTGAAGTTACTGCACTTTGCCTGTACATTACCTGTATAATTATTTAAGGAAATCGTGCAGTATCTGCTTTTTTGGGGGTAATTAAAATAATTACGTCATATTTTTGTATGCCTAAAGATTACTTCATTAACCCTTTATCTGCCACAGATTATTCTGATCTTAATCCACTCTCTGCCACCACTATAAGTCTATGGAGATGTTCCCCTTCTTTGCAGGGCTATAACTTTTTAAATTGTATTGCTAAATTGACATTACTATGGCCCATTCAACGTCAAGTATCTATCGTTTAGGATGTAGCAACGTTCTACTTTTTCATTCACATATTCATACTAAAATACGGTCTAAAGTATAAATATGTTTTTATCGTTTTCTGCAGCATTCTGCAGAATGCGAGTTCAAGTTTCTTTAATAGTTGTCATACAGAAGTACAGAATACTTTCATACAAAATGCTTCTTACTGTTACGCTCCAGAGACTGTGCTAGACAAGATAGTATCAAATAACATAGTATAGCATGTAATTTAGAAGTAGAAAATGAGGTCACAGTGTTCAGTATAGACATATGTACAATGTTCGATGCAGAATAGACGTAACTGAGTTACCATATAATATACAATACTATGCAGTGTACTAATGTACAATACTATATAGTGCAAAGCAGAAATGGGATGAGGTACAATTTAGGTACAATTTACAGTAAGGTGTACGAGTTGCAGTGCAATCCTTCATCAATAAATATAAAGTGTGGGGAGTGGGTGCTACAGTGTGTTTGTTTAAAGTGAGTGTGTGCTATAAAGTGTGTGGAGTGGGTGCTACAGTGTGTTTGTTTAAAGTGAGTGTGTGCGTGTGGATGTGTGTGCTATGTGCGTTTGATGGTTGTTGTTGTGTAGTGTTCATTGTTCGTTTAGCAGCCTGATGGCCTGGGGATAGAAGCTTCTTCTGAGTCTTTCTGTGCTCGCCTTGAGACTCCGGTATTGCTTGCCTGACCGCAGCAGTTCAAAGAGGCAGTTGTTCGGGTGACTGGAGTCTTTAATGATTCTCTTAGCCTTGCCCCTGCACCGCTTGTTGTAAATGTTCTGGAGGGTGGGGAGCCCCCCTCCAATTGTGCGTTCGGCTGAATGTGTCACTCTTTGTAGTCTGCTTCGGTCTTGTGCAGTGCTATTCCCAAACCAGGAGGTGATGTTGCCAGTCAGGATGCTCTCTATTGTACATGAGTAGAAGTTCTTAAGGATCTTCTGACTGACTTGGAACTTCCTTAGGCACCTGAAGAAGTAGAGGCGTTGTCGTGCCTTCTTCACAACACTGTCAATGTGTGTGGTCCATGTCAATTCCTCGGATATGTAGGCTCCGAGGTACTTAAAGCTGTTGACTCTCTCAACCGGTGCCCCGTCGATGCTGAGGGGGCTGTAGTCATTGACCCCCGACCTCCTGAAGTCCACAATCATCTCCTTTGTTTTGCTGACGTTCAGGGAGAGGCTGTTTTCCTGGCACCATCCCGCCAGGACCTTGACCTCTTCCAGGTAGGCCCTCTCGTCGTTGGCAGAGATCAGGCCCACCACCACTGTGTCGTCAGCAAATTATAGTTTTATATATATATATATATATATATATATATATATATATATATATATATATATATATATATATATATGTATATATATATTTTAATATAGAGTTATAGCCATAAATACATATATTACATCATCAAATGTAGTTTGATACCGATTGACGTCAGATACAATTTTTTACAATTGTACAAGGTCCTAAACGTCATGCCTCATCATCTGCTGGTGACCGGGGGGGGGGGGGGGGGGGGGGGGGGGGGGTTATAAGTCCTTTGCCGACGTTAAATGATTCATGTAGTATGGGCGATATATATATCAGAGCAGATTATACGTTTAATAATAATCAAACACGCTGAAACTCACGCGGCTTCCTCTAAAGCCTGTACCGCCACGGTATGGAATTGGCAGCGATTGGAACTGTGTTCGAATTGTTGTTTTTTCTATCAAAAAATGTTTGATGCGGCGATGACGAGGCCCTCGACAGGCGGCCATATTTTCCCCCGCCAGAGGTATCCTGAGCGTTGAATCGACAGGTGTCCACAAGGCCGACAGCCTTGGAGGCCGAGGGATCGGCCATGTTGGATGGGTTCGGCTTGAACAACAAGCCGTCACCGTCCTGCCGCGAGCAGCCCGCTCTCCGATCACTCCCTTCCCCAACACCAGCGGAAAAAAGTGGGCTCTGATTGTTTCCTTTGGCTGCGGGCCGCGTGCCTTCGTTGAAGCGCGGGCGGCCCCACTTTTCGCTTCTCATGGGGACAGGGGCTGACACCCAGTTGATGGCTGAGCCTGGGTCTGTCCGTAAGAATGTTGTGCTGTCAAGCGGCTCCCACACCATAAGCTGTGTTGGTTGAGCCTGGCGTTACGTCTGTCAACTATAAGTGTTGTCAGCAGGGGGGCTCGAAACCTTTTGAGGCACACAGTGCGGGCTTCCCCGGCCTCGCCTTCGCCAGGCCAGGTATCATGTTGGTGCCTCCCACTTGGCAGTGGTCTCGCAGGCACGCGTGATTTGGGTGGTAGTAATATCACTGCAGGGCTACGGTGTGTAGGAACCCATGGGGTCCTTACACCTTGCATGTCCGGCTGCAGAACAACTCCTCAGCATGTTCTGGAGGGGTGTTCAGTGGGGGGGGCTTTTTTAACCTAGAAAGCCCCCCGTATCAAACCGGCCTTTTCTGTCGGGGTCCCCCCTTGGGTGCGATTGCCTCATGGGTGGTGTCAGGGTCAGATGTCCCGACACGGAACGCTCTGCTCGCACGGTTCCAGGGTTGGCTACGCACAGCGGGTGGGACCGGGCCAACTATCTACAGTTCCTGGCGGACCTGCGCCACATGGCGGCGGGTGCGTTGTGAGTGTCATCACATATGACTACGGCTGTACCATATGTCGAGGTGGATGGAGAGAACGCTGAGGCGGGGACTTGTGTTTACACAACCCCACCCGTTTTCGGGTTTGGTACAGACCCTATTGTCAGGGTCTCCAGCAGTGACAGCTCTGGTCAATGAGATCCAATCTCTGTGGACGAAGCAAGCCATCGTCGTGGCGTTCTCCTCCCGGTGTTCTCTGGTGCCTGAGAAATCGGGAGGGGGGGGTGTCAGACCCAGGCTGGACCTGTCCCATGGGAAGGTTCAGCATTTTTTGGATCGTCTCCTACCTGTTGAACACTGTCAGGTGGGGGTCTGGTTCTCCTCCATAGACCTGTAGGATGCGTATGCGCATCTCCGATCTTCCATCCTAGGGCTTACCTACGCTTCCTTTGCAGGGTTAGCGTATGAGTACCAGAGGCTGCCGTTCGGTTTTCTCTGGCTCCCCGCATCTTCACCAAGTGCGTGGAGGCCGCACTGGGGCCTCTGCGTCGTCAGGTGTTACGGAGTGTATTCTGCCCTGACGACGTTCTGGTCCTTCGCGGTCAAGGTGGATCGTCAGGTCTCGTACCAGGCAGGTCCCTACCAGCCTGGGGTTGCTGTAGACTGGAAGTAGAGTACTCCTCTTCCCAGTCAACGGTTGGAGGGCTATGGGCATCCCTCTCAGAGTGTGTTGAAAACTCAGGTATTGAAAGCGGTCCTTCTGGTCCTCAAACGGTGTTGATCAGGACGGACAATGCGACGTCAGTGTCGTATATCGACAGACAGGGAGGAGTACGCTCCCCCCGTCTGCACCAGGCGGCGGGCGGCTGGCTATGGGCGTCCTCCATCTGCGCAGCCTGAGGGCTCCCCACATCCCCGGCAGGGAGAATGTGGGTACAGGTGTACTGTCGCGGGGCGGTCCTCATCCTGACGGGTGGGGATTACGTCCGGACATAGCCAGGCAGGTCTGGGACCGATGCCGTGCCGCCTGGGATTCTTCCCCATACTGTTAGGTTAGTTGTTGGGACGGGTACGTTGAGGGGCGCAGGTTCTTGATCCTGATGGTGTTACCATCCGGAATGCGCATGCTCCCTCCACTGTCGCGCTTTATGCGGGCAGATGACGTATGTTCCAAGTGTGGTGTAAGGCGGGGGGTCGGGACCCAGTCTCCTGCCCCCTGGATGCTGTCCTTAGTTACCTCCAGTCTCTCCTTGATAGACTGTCGGCCTCGACGGTGAGGGTATATGCAGCAGCTATATCCTCCTATCATGAGGGATTTGAGGGGATGTCTTGTTCAGCCACCCTCTTGTGAAGCGGTTCCTGCTTGGCGCTCGATGCGTTGAGCCGGTGCAACGCTCCTTGGCTCCGACTTGGTATCTTCAATTGGTCCTCGGTCGGTTGTCCTTAGCCCCGCTTGAGCCGCTCGAGCAGGCGCCGTTGGAACGGCTGTTGTTCAAGACCATGTTCTTGCTGGCCGTCACCTCCGCTGAACGCGTGGGTGTGCTTTGTGCTCTCTCGGTACGTCCAGAGTGCCTGTCTTTCGTCCGATTGCGGTGCCACTCTGCGGCCTAATCCTGCCTTCGTGCCTGTAAATATCCGGAGTTCTTCCGCTCCAGGGATATTGTGGTTCAGGTGTTTCATCCGCCTCCTCACGGTAGTGAGTTAGATGCGGGCCTTCACCTGTCATGTCCGGTCCGTGCTTGGGAATTACCTCAGCCGTACTCAGGACCTCAGGGTCACCGTTCAGCTTTTTGTCTGTCACAGTGGTTCTCATGCCGGTAAGGCACTATCGAACAATGCCTGTCCCATTGGTTGTGCGAGGGCATTGCCCTCTGCTACACGTTGGCTGGGCAGGATCCCCCTGGGGGCGTCAGGGCGGACTCCACTCGTGGGGTGGCTGCCTCTGCCGCTCTCCTGGGTGGGGCCTCGGTGGAGGACATCTGTGCTGCAGCTTCATGGTCCTCCCCGGGCCCCTTTGTAAGGTTTTACCTCATGGACATGACCGGGGGTTCTGCCTCCCAGGCGGTTCTGGGGTCTGTGGCCTTTCCTGCTTCCCGTCCTTTGGTAGTGTAGCAGGAGTGTGTGGGTAGTTCCCTCTTGCTCGCACTCAAGGGTGGAGTTGACTGCGCCCCCCCTTCATTAGGAAGGATGGGGTGACAGGGCTCCCCGAACCCCTTGATGTGGGCTTACGGGTCCTCAGGGGGTACATCTGTCGGGTCTCGCGTCCGCTCTAACCCATATCTCAATAGGCTTGAGCGGGACTCTCATATAACTAGGTTATATACATAACCTATCATTAATACATGTTAAATCTGGGTACTATCATCTATCTACCTATAACACATTTTGGATGGCAAGTAAAAAAAACTTTAAAGCCATTTTTCTCAGTTTCACTGTTTGGAAGTTACTGCGGTCTGCCTGGGTTTTGAGTGTGATTTTGTAGTTACTACAGTTTTTAAAACCCCATATCTCCAAAACTGAGCGACATCTGAAACTTGGTCACAAGATAAAACATTTATTGACAAGTTCAATTTCACTCATAACTCAATTTTGACAGGGCAGTAGGCTAGTATAGTTTAGATACATTAAGTATAAAAATTACGGAGTTAAAATAGTAAATTGTATATTGTATAGTAGTGTACATAGGAACCAGTTTATCAGGAACTTAGCATGTCTTTTTTTTATCATGCACATCTTGTGTCTTACCTATTTTTTTTTCCATGTCTATTTTATTATTGTATTATTGCACACTTACTTTTTACATACTTCTTAATTACTTTTTTTACTGTATGTAGCACACTCTCAGGGGCTCATACAGAAACAACCCAGATAGCAAAAAATCGTTGAATCAACATTGTGTTTTTGTCAGGCTGAAGATTGGAATCAACATTGATATCAGACATAGAAAATGGCATTGAAAGTGCTCGCTATGATCAACATGGAAAGAACATTGGATTTTCAACCAAAATTTAGAAATTTCAATTTGAAAGCCGACAATGAATCAACGTTGATTCAACTATGATATGAGCAACATTGAAATAATGTAGCATTGCATCAACATTGATTCAACTACATATATATATTGCATTATACATTGAAATAATGATATTATTGAATGACCATTTCAGCACTTTTTCAACCTTCCTCTGTATGCTTTTAATATGCCTCATTAATAAAGAAAAATAATCACTTTACATCTAAATTATATTATTAGTTGTAGTTCCACCGGGAGCATGCTAAAAGGTGTCTACTAGTGACATTACTGCCATATGCCTGAATGGCAGTGATGTCACTGATAGACAGGCTTGGAGCAACCCCTGCAGAACTTTAAAACACCAAATAGAGTAAAGTGATTATTTTTGGCTTAAATGAGACATATTAAAAACATACAGAGGAAGGTTGAAACATGCTGAAATGGTCCATATGCTTTACTGCAGTGGTTCTCAACCTTTTTATACAAAGACCTCACAGGAAAAATATTTGGGGACTCCAAACTTGATTATAATTATGCCATTCTAGGTGAATATTCGAAAATATGTTGCAAGCTTGTAGATCGGCTATTTAGAATTTTTTTCTTCTTCAAGAAACCAAGGTTGAGAACAGCTGCTTTACGACATGCTCTATGAACAAAGAAACAGACAATTTATTGCTTTAACCATTTATTAAAGCCAATTAATTCGCACATACATATTCTTTGAAATGCCTCTCTTTCTATTAGACTTCGATGCCAACTATGCACGTGGCTCCAGATCAGCTGACATTCAGCTGACTCTCCCATACAAAAATGACAGAATAATAAGTTATTGAAAATATTCATACAGAACTCTGAACCTTCGCACATACATATTCTCTTTGAAATGCCTGAGTTCAATTTGGATTTAGTATCACCAGGCGTGCATGAGAACAGATAATGAAATCTACTGTAATGTACAGTAGCTTTTTTATTTTATCAGGGTGGCACCATTGAAACTATTTAATGATGCGTGTCCCTTCTCTTTCTATTAGACTTCGATGCCAACTACGCACGTGGCTCCAGATCAGCTGACATTCAGCTGACTCTCCCATACAAAAATGACCGAATAATAACAGTTATTGAAAATATTCATACAGAACTCTGAACCTTCGCACATACATATTCTCTTTGAAATGCCTGAGTTCAATTTGGATTTAGTATCACCAGGCGTGCATGAGAACAGATAATGAAATCTACTGTAATGTACAGTAGCTTTTTTATTTTATCAGGGTGGCACCATTGAAACTATTTAATGATGCGTGTCCCTTCTCTTTCTATTAGACTTCGATGCCAACTACGCACGTGGCTCCAGATCAGCTGACATTCAGCTGACTCTCCCATACAAAAATGACAGAATAATAACAGTTATTGAAAATATTCATACAGAACTCTGAACCTTCGCACATACATATTCTCTTTGAAATGCCTGAGTTCAATTTGGATTTAGTATCACCAGGCGTGCATGAGAACAGATAATGAAATCTACTGTAATGTACAGTAGCTTTTTTATTTTATCAGGGTGGCACCATTGAAACTATTTAATGATGCGTGTCCCTTCTCTTTCTATTAGACTTTGATGCCAACTACGCACGTGGCTCCAGATCAGCTGACATTCAGCTGACTCTCCCATACAAAAATGACCGAATAATAACAGTTATTGAAAATATTCATACAGAACTCTGAACCTTGAACCCCTATAGAATCTTCCAGGAAGTGTTGTTTTCCAAAATTCCAACGCAGAATCAAATCTAAAAGTTAAATCTATCTAAAAACACTTTTACCTATTGCTAAACTAAGTATAATACTTCAGAGTATTATAGAGACACATTAGAGATGTACATCTATATAATATATTCACATCCACACTATAAATAGCATCCATTAATCCATCATTAATCATCACTCCATTCAGACTACCGACTACTGACAACCTTCTGAACTTGAATAAGCATGCAAAACCAACAATTAGCATTTCAGGTGGCAGACTGCCTCTCCCGGGCGCACGTCAGCCCTGTGCACCCGGGCATCGACTATGCTGCCATGGCTGCTGACCAGCTCACCGACTCAGACCTTCAGGCGTTCAGGACGGCTGTGACAGGACTTCGACTTGAGGATGTGGTGTTTCACGACAGCGGCGCCACGCTCCTCTGTGACGTCTCCACTGGCCAGCCCCGCCCCATGGTTCCAACTGACTGGCGCCGCCGGGTATTTGACACCATTCATGCCCTTTCACACCCTGGGGTAAAGGCGTCGGTCAAGTTGGTAGGGGCCAAGTTCGTCTGGCCGGGCCTTAGGAAGGACGTCAAAGTATGGGCGGCCTCCTGTGTGGCGTGCCAGCGTGCCAAGGTACATCGTCACACTAAGGTCTGGAGGGGGGCTGAGTCTAAACTAGGGGGTGGTCCTGAGGGGGGCTGAGTCTAAACTAGGGGGTGGTCCTGAGGGGGGCTGAGTCTCAACTAGGGGTGGTCTGGAGGGGGGCTGAGTCTAAACTAGGGGGTGGTCTGGAGGGGGGCTGAGTCTCAACTAGGGGTGGTCTGGAGGGGGGCTGAGTCTAAACTAGGGGTGGTCTGGAGGGGGGCTGAGTCTCAACTAGGGGTGGTCTGGAGGGGGGCTGAGTCTAAACTAGGGGGTGGTCCTGAGGGGGGCTGAGTCTAAACTAGGGGGTGGTCCTGAGGGGGGCTGAGTCAAAACTAGGGGGTGGTCCTGAGGGGGGCTGAGTCTAAACTAGGGGGTGGTCCTGAGGGGGGCTGAGTCTCAACTAGGGGGTGGTCCTGAGGGGGGCTGAGTCTAAACTAGGGGGTGGTCCTGAGGGGGGCTGAGTCTCAACTAGGGGTGGTCTGGAGGGGGGCTGAGTCTAAACTAGGGGTGGTCCTGAGGGGGGCTGAGTCTAAACTAGGGGGTGGTCCTGAGGGGGGCTGAGTCTAAACTAGGGGGTGGTCCTGAGGGGGGCTGAGTCTAAACTAGGGGTGGTCTGGAGGGGGGCTGAGTCTAAACTAGGGGGTGGTCCTGAGGGGGGCTGAGTCTCAACTAGGGGTGGTCTGGAGGGGGGCTGAGTCTCAACTAGGGGGTGGTCTGGAGGGGGGCTGAGTCTAAACTAGGGGGTGGTCTGGAGGGGGGCTGAGTCTCAACTAGGGGGTGGTCCTGAGGGGGGCTGAGTCTAAACTAGGGGTGGTCCTGAGGGGGGCTGAGTCTCAACTAGGGGGTGGTCCTGAGGGGGGCTGAGTCTAAACTAGGGGGTGGTCCTGAGGGGGGCTGAGTCTAAACTAGGGGGTGGTCCTGAGGGGGGCTGAGTCTAAACTAGGGGGTGGTCCTGAGGGGGGCTGAGTCTAAACTAGGGGTGGTCCTGAGGGGGGCTGAGTCTAAACTAGGGGGTGGTCCTGAGGGGGGCTGAGTCTAAACTAGGGGGTGGTCCTGAGGGGGGCTGAGTCTCAACTAGGGGGTGGTCCTGAGGGGGGCTGAGTCTAAACTAGGGGGTGGTCCTGAGGGGGGCTGAGTCTCAACTAGGGGGTGGTCCTGAGGGCGGCTGAGTCTCAACTAGGGGGTGGTCCTGGAGGCTAAATTAGGAGGTGGTCCTGGAGGCTAAACTAGGGGCTAAACATATGCACGCATGCATGCACGCGACAGCTGCAACCAGAGATGCTGGAGATAAATGTTGCCCCTGGATCAGCTTCCAATGATCCAACTCCCATGAAACCCACTGTCCTCCAAACCATTTGTCCTTTTAAGTCTTTGTCTTTCTTCGTATCCCGCCATTCCTCTCAGGTGCATAACGCAGCCACTTCTGCAGTGCATCTCTGTATATCAAGTCAGTCAACTTGCGGTCAAATTGACGAGCAGCCGCTGGGAAAAAAGAAAAAAAGAATACTTAAAGATAAACAAGAAAGCTGCAGTGGGCACGTTCCATTCCAAAGTGAACAGTGTCCTTTTTAGTGTACTAGATTTTCAGGTGGCCTTAGGTGCATTTTCAACCCCATAGTCATATAATTGATCCACAATGCTTGTAAAAAATCTTATTGTGAGCATTACAGAGGACCACTTATATGACGTTAAGGTTGGAAATGGGTGAGGTGTTTCTTTAAGAGTGGTTGCATGTTCCATCAGGCTCATTCCATGGTGATAAAAATGCATCCATTCGTATTTACTTGAGATAAAAGTGAAAATACTTAATTAAATGAAATATCCATCATCAAAATAGCTAAATCCACTGTAGTAAACCTAGTATTTTGAGGTGCAGATTGACTCACCAAACATGCAGTCCTGCATCAGTGTGTCCTTGAAGGCCCTCTTCGGTCCCTTTCCCGCCCAGTTGAAGATGCATGCTAGACAGTTTGTCATGGTAGCGGATAGCATTCGCCGGATCATATTTTCTGAGTTGGTCCCTCCGATTAATGCCAGGCGGGTTGTCTTAACAGATTGGAGAGGAAAAAAAGTGAGTGTGCTAAAGTGTACATTGTACTATGTCAAATGGACAGAATATGATGTTTTAAGTACACATTTTAAGACTTTTTTTTATTAACTCTAAAGAAAGACCATTACTGTGTCAAAACTCAACAAACAATACCATCAAACAAATTAGCTAAATGAATTGTCAAATATTGACTAAGAAATAAATATCATCCCGCATATCATTGCAAGGCTATTTTCACAATATTTCTATGCCAAGCACACATCCAAGCAAAAAACTAAATAAATGCCTCCACTCCTACAATTCAGACATTATAAACAATTACAAATTTTTAACAAAATACAAAAATGTTCACCATCTTTCGACGGACTGTTTCGTCCTTCAGTGCAGCTTCAGCCTCATCAAACTGCTCCTCATTGGTGAGTGGCAGCACGATGGGGAAGTTCTCTTCTCTCTGTGATTCAGGTCCAGCTCCGTGATCGTTAAAGGTGGATTTAGCCATTTCAGTCTTCAGAAACTGAACGTCATGTGAAATTTGCTTCACCTCCACGAGTAGCTCTGCAAGCATCCTGGTGTTTTTGTTGGCAGCAAGGTCTTGAAGAAAAACAATTGGTTTTACATTAAATTTCAAGGATAGATTCACCATTTCAATCATTTAGAATGACACTAAGCAATAAGGGCCTTCAGCACATTCAAATCACGTCTAATTAAAGGGATCATCACATGACAACAACGTTACTATTTACATTTAAATGTGACGCTTAAGTCTTTGCACCCCTAACTTATAGTAACCATTAAGTGCTTAAATATTAAGCCTATAAACACCATGACAAATTACATGAAAAAAAAAGTGACAAAGACTGTAAAGTCACAAGGGACATATGTTTCTCAATGCATCAGAAAATGATACTTGCCTTGTAACATTTGACTGGGCTCTCAATGGAATCTTCCCCGCGGCGTTTCAGGAGCTGAAGCTGAAGAAATCAACATGGCATCAGCATTGCACATTAGGTAATTGTGTATGGGGGAGGCGGGGGGTAAAGTGGAATATAGGCATCTTTACCCAGGTGAGGTGAGTTGAAGTCAGCTGATCTGGAGCCACGGCTATAGTTGGCATTGAAGTCTAATAGAAAGAGAATAAAGGACACACATCATTGTTTACATTGAACACGAATTATGGAATTGTACCCAAAAAAACAACATTTAAGATGAGAAATGCATACCATTCCTTGCTCGCTCTGATGGCACAGTGTGGTAGGGGCTGGAGTTATACATTGGCTTTCCTAGAGAAAGAGCGACAGAATTAATAAAATAAGGTAAGCACCATCAAAGTATCAATGAGCACCATATACAGTAGCAAGCAAAAGACATACCATTCCTTACTTGTCCAGTGTGGTTCCCTCCTGAAATGGATTAAAATAACCGTAATTAGTCACTGTAAAATACAAGTTCTCATATAATATCATGCCAACATTAACAGCTCATTGCAAAATAGTGAGACACTGAATAAGCTACTCATATATGCACTCAACTTTACATTTCCACCCATTTAACTAACATTTCCAGTCAGTAAGGTATCCAGTAAGGCAGGACTAGTAATCCAACCGCCACCTATTGAAACAGACTGGAGACACAAGAGTGGCTGAGAGAATCACATAGCTATATCTAGTTTATTAATCTACTTACCATCATTGCAGTGGTCCATTGACTCCAACTGTGCCAAGAAGCTTCCACCAAAGCCTAAAATGAGAGAACACAACAAAACATGAACAATGAATGCTATCAAAAGCACATTTACAATCTGTCCACCGGCTCCACCCTGACTTAGTAGTGTGAAGTGATTCACTTACCATTATTAGGCTGGTTATTCTCCGAGCAGCTTCCTCCAGAGACCGAGCAGCTTCCTCCAGAGACTAAAAGAAGGGAACACAAGACATGAATAGTGGACACTGTAACTTTTGAACACATAACCTGACTGATATGTTTGGATGTATTGACAGAGGAACTAAATGCTTGTAAAGCTCTCATGCAACTACATTTTGTTCTGCTATGTTAGTAAATAATGACATACCACTGCTTGCATTTGATGTTGGCACCGAGGGGTACTGGCTGGATTCTGGCTGCACTGTATTAATAAATAAATGGAATTATACATGGCAATACTTAAAGTAGGTGTAGCAGTTAGTGTCATAACTGACAAATGTCACCACTATACCTGGGAAATGAACATCAGGTGGCTTGGCATATCTTCGCGTCACCCTGCTGTCTGGCTCTTCATCTGACTCCACTGCGTGCATATGATTTGTCCTAAAAAAAAAATTTAACATTCCCAGGCTCCCAGGATAATTCAATTAATTGAGCAATCCTTGAGACACTGTTCAGGAGCCAGCCCATGGCCCATTTCTGTTTAACCAAAAACTATCACGAGGAATTCAACTGTACCTTGCTCTTCTTTTCCGACGTACATCCGCTTCCTCTTCAGATTCCAAATCAGTGGTTAGACATCCAGTAGTCACGTACTTGTCTTCATGTTGCTTGGCCTTTACAAATGAGTCTGTAAAAGAACAAGCAGAAAATACAGCATGACATTAATAAGAAGTATGAGGAACAATTCACATCAGACAATAGCAGTGACTATACTTACCACAAGTAATTAAGAGCCGAATTTTGTCATATGTGGTCCATCCTTCACAGGGCATCATGTTTTCTTTAAGGAACTTTGAATAATTTGTGTTTTTTGGGGGCCATAATAATGTACATTCCGTTGGATTGAACCAGCTGGAAAGAACTGTTGCAGTTCCGCCATTTGGAAACAGTACAACGCCCAAGAGCACCACCTCACTTTCCATTCTGTGTACAATAAATTAAATTAGAATATTAATGATAAAAAAATTATAATGACAAAAACATGAATCATAAGATGTCTACTGCAGATGAGCTATTGGAATAGCTATGAGGCTATTTCCCTCTGGATACAGAACACATTTACGTTTAATAAAGCTAATTTTACCAACCCCGATCTCATCACACAACTCTCTAACCTTGTATGTACCTATGAGGGAGGACTCGCAGGGATAAGTGTAATATAATTCTTGGTGTCTGAACTTTCTGTAGATCACATAGACCTCACCTTCTTCCTGGACTATATTCTGCACTACTGCAATTGTATCTCCCACCTGAATACAATTATCCCCCTGCTTTGTAGACAAGGTAAAACGACAACTGGAGACCTTTGTGTACTGTAGAGCAACACTGAAATGTTGAGGAAGTGGACCATCAGTATGAATGTGCTTTAAAACTGGTTGATCTGTTGCTAATGGAACCTCAACATGTGGCATTTCTGACAGCCTTTTGACTACCTGTTGTAGAGGTTGGTGTGGCTTGCGTAAAAGATGCTTTATTTGGCCAAGATAATTCTCAAAAGGGAACCCTGAAACATTATCTAAAGGTCCAAATTGTTTGTATTCATCTGCTAAATGTATAAGCTGGTGGACACTGAACACAATCTCACCCGTACCATACAACTGTCCAAAGTGGCCCACAAAGGATCATCATCATCATCATTAATCTATGTGCAAATTCAACCATTTGGCCAGAAGTTCCAGGAGACAAAAACAAATACATGGCCACTGAAAACAACATGAAGTTGTCATAAAACTCACTGGGAAGGCAATCCTTCAGAACTACAGGACCCCAGTATAACATGAAGGATCGGAGCTCAGTAGCTTTCCAACGATCAAGCTCATTCAAACCTCTTGGCTTGCGATTGAATTCAACAGGGGTGTGGGAATGTAACACCAGCAGTTTGCTTGATATACTGTTAACTGTTTGTGAAGGAAGCCTAGTGGCTAGATTGCCCTTTAACCACATATGCAACAGTTTTCTCATCAACCCAAGACAACAGAGGTGAATATAATCTATTGGGAATGAAGAAACCATCTTTACTATCCCTGTTAAAGGACTGAGTTTCTGTTTCAAGTGGTGTTCCTCATCAATCATATCACAATAACTCGAATCCGTCCTGAGCCTGACGTTTGTTTCTGGATACGTCATTTTGTTCCTCCACACACCCTCTTGGTCACACTTGTCACACCCTGAATAACCATTATGTGACTTAATATTCTTAACGTAGGCCCTAGCAGGAGCATCACACACAAATGAGGAAACCTGTACATTCAATTTCTTACCATTATGAACAATGCCATTAGCCAGCACATTTTTAAGGTCGCTAACAAATTTCTGCAGATACTCAACAACACACTTTGGCTTGCTTAAACCACTAAATATACCGACAATAAATGGGGACTTAGTGTAATCACAATTCAGGATTGCAAGTATAGGCCAGAATTGAAGTCTTGAACTCCTAAAGAGGGGGAGACCATCTATATTGAACTGTAAAGTAAGAGTTGTGAGGTTCACTGGTAAACTTAAACATTTTAATCGTGAAAGTATTCCTTGCACCAATCCAAAATGATAGTACTCGCCACCTTGCATTTGAGTGGTTGCAACATGAGATTGTGTTCCAAGCAGAGTCCTTCCATCTTTAGGGAGCTTAGGGTGAAATAGCTTTAAGATGGACAGCAGAGCAGACTCTGCTCTCATAGTGAGAATCTGATTCATCTTCATCATTGCCAGCTTCATCGTCTATATCATCATTTTCCATTTGCATATGATCAACTTCATTTCGAGCTACTGCACTACCATCAGAATGATCATTTTTCATTTGCACATCGGACTCAACTTCATCATTGCCAGCTACACTGCCATCTATATGACCATTTTCTATGTCTACATGTGAAGCTGGTAGTGCATCTAGTTGGGAAAAGTGTGAGCTTGTGAAGGCAGGTTCCCTATTCACACAGGGGTAAATATTTTCTCTTTGATTATGCAGAGATTCCTCATATTCCTTAAGGATATCTTTCTCTATGCCCCTTACAGTTCGAATGACTCTACGTCTTTTAGCCCAATACGATTCATAAGAAGCCATCTTAACCCATTAACTCCCGGATTGAAAGGTATATAATAACGTATAGGTTACAACAGGTCTAAATAGAAAAGAGGTGGTGCTGATTATAATTTTTTTGTTATTACTTGGCCTTTTTTTTGCAGTGAATCCTCCAGTCCTCTTCTTTTGTAGCACAACCCTGAAAATAGAGGGGAAAAAATAATTAAAATAATATATGCATAAAACAAATATATATATCAGCCAAATTATTAATTTATCAGGTCCTTCCAACATATTTTAAAATATTTAACCTCTTCCACCCGGAGCCTATTTTCTGAAAATCCGCCTAAAATATATACCTAGGTAAATGGAATATTGCTCCACTTCTACAAGGGCCATTTGCATATTCTTGTATAGCGTCATCTATCTATCTAATGTATATTCACAGTGTCAGAAATATTGTGTCTATTACTAGGCTTGCTTAAATTGTGATGAAACAAAGGAGAATATTAATTATGATTTTTCTTTGCATCTTTGACAGTGAATAACACCATGCTAATAATGACCAAACATTAAAAACTGCCACTGATCTTGTTCAATACCTTCTTGAGTGTAAAATAAATAAAGGGAAGATTATTAAACAGAAGGTTCTGTAGATACTGTACTGAATTCTCCCATCCGGACCAATGTAATTTGAAATATTATCATAGAATATACAATAGCAGGCTCATAAATTACCTTATTATAGCCAATTCGCACATTTATATATATACATATATTATCTTTCAAATGCCCGAGTTCAATTTGGATTTAGTATCACCAGCGTGCATGAGAACAGATAATGAAATCTACTGTAATGTACAGTAGCTTTTTTATTTGATCAAGGTGGCACCATTTTGAAACTTTTCAAATCTAATTGTTGCTGAATGCTAACAATAGGGAAGATAAACTAACTATGTTTCAATATTTGTCATAAACGTTACCTTTTGTGGTAGAATGATCTCGAATAATAGCAGTTATTGGAGTCATTCTCGAAGTCAACTTCCTTTCTGTTTAACTTTCTGTCTAAGTGCATGTCTATGGCTTGGGGGGGAAACATACACTTTAGAATCACCAGAAAGGCTTTCGAAATAGTGAAATGCCATGTTGGCCTCAATATTTTCAAAACAAATTATATGAAAAGGTTATGAAATCAACAAGAATGTGGTAAAATATGTAATAAAAACAGAGCTCAACGCAGACATTTGATCAGTAGAAATCCATTTGTTTCCCCCATACAAAGATGGCGCCGTTCTCGTGACGTCAGAGTGTAGCTGACGTTAGCTTGCTAAGCTATCAGATTTGCATGGTCTGTGTAGCTGGCTAAAGCTAGCAGACTCGCATGGTCGAGCTGACGTTAGCTTGCTAAGCTATCAGATTCGCATGGTCTGTGTAGCTGGCTAAAGCTAGCAGACTCGCATGGTCGAGCTGACGTTAGCTTGCTAAGCTATCAGATTCGCATGGTCTGTGTAGCTGGCTAAAGCTAGCAGACTCGCATGGTCGAGCTGACGTTAGCTGGCTAAGCTAGCAGACTCGCATGGTTGCTGACGTACGTTAGCTCGCGCTGTTATAAGTTAACGCTACTTTCCAGGCCGGGGGTTTTGACATTTTCAAACCGTGAAACCGGTTACCGGCACATGCCTAATGTGAATAGCATAATACATTATATTGTCAAGGACTTACCAAAGACGTGTGCGCACTTGACTAGTCACGCTGAATGAAGACACCATGGCGCCAAGTTTTTCTTTTAATGCCTCAAGTCCCGTGAGATCTTCTAGCTGGCCTCGCGAGTTGCTTACGACCTACCCCCTCGAAGGGGAGGGGGGAGGGGAGGGGGGATTATCAGCACTACGTTGTAACCATGTAATTTCATTGTTGGGCATTTCAACATTGAAAAACAAGCATCTATACTAAATCGATTCAACAACAGTTTTTCAAATGTTGAAATGGTGTCTGTAATTTAGATATTGAATAAACATAGCTTTTTCAACCTCAACCAAAAATAACCAATCTGACCAAAATCCAACATTTAATTAATGTCTTTTGCTATCTGGGAAGCATTTCATCATAAAGTATTCTGTATTTTGTTGTGACAAATAATAAAACAAATGTGAAACTTGAACTTGATGTCAAATGATGTATGAGTGCATGCAGGCCATGCCAAATTAAAACTAAAAAACAACAACAAAAAAGAAGAAAGGTTTCAGGGTGTACGGATTCCCCTGAAGGTCGGTCCCAGGACCGCAAATAACCCAGAGGGCCTGGCCCAGCAGAACTGCGGTTCAGGGAAGTTGGATGAGGAGAGGGCGGTCTGCCACTGTTTAACCAGGCATCTCTCTCTCTCGCTGTTTATTTCTCTCTTAGACACCTATACACCTAGTGTGGAGGTGTCACCTGTAACATTGTTTTAGTGTTGCTGTGGTTTCAAGTCATGCTGTTTCAATACCTGTGGTGTTAGTTGAGAGGCTCTATGCAATCTCTCTCTCTCTCTCTCTCTCTCTCTCTCTCTCTCTCTCTCTCTCTCTCTCTCTCTCTCTCTCTCTCTCTCTCTCTCTCTCTCTCTCTCTCTCTCTCTCTGTGTCTCTTTCTCTCTCTCTATCTTCCTCCTCCCAGAACAGCAAAGTAGCTTCAACTCTTTTCAGGAGAGCATAACTTTAACCGTTCCTCAATACCTCACACACACATGTGCACACTATGGTTAAAACCGTAATCGTATTAATTTCCTGCTCATCACTATGTGATGGGAACAACACTACAGTCAAATTACTCGTCTCTTCCAGGAAACTGCTCTTAACCCTGCTAGTGCTATTTAGCCAGAAGTCCATGCGTAATCTGTTTACAGGGCTTAGGGGGGCTCAGAAAGTGCTCTTTCCATGCCGAGAGCCTCATTTGTCATGTCAGATTATGAAAAGTGTGGTGGAGAGTGGTTTGAACGGACACTATCGAGACGGTTTTCAACTGCGAATTACACTTCAGAGTCTGTCAAAATATTTTCGGGGTGCATGTTTTCAATTTGGAATACATTCTATGATTTATTATTATTATATTTTTCAGTTCCAGAATCAGTTTTATTGCCAAATAATATGTTTGCACAATACAAGGGATTTGTTTTGGTACATTGGTGCATACATTACACATAGATAACAAGTAAGGAAGTAGAATTGTAAACAAGTACTGCAGGTCAAACATGTACTACAGGCAAAACATATAAAATAGGAATACAATAAAATAGAATTCAATTAGAAATAAGAGTGACACATTTAGCAATATGTATTTTTTTTCTTATTTTCTCCCCCCTTATAGTAAAACATCTGTACAGTTTGTGCAGGAGTGTGCATGACATTTATCAGGGACTGTGCAAGGCTTAACAGATAGTTGTGGAGACTGTCCCTTTAATGTGACTCATATTGTCATGGGGGGAGGGGATACAATGGTGCATTTATATAGCTCTTTTATTCAAAGTGCTTTACAATTTGTTCCTCACATTTGATCCATTCACTCACACATTCACACACCGACGGCAGAGGCAACCATGCAAGGTGCCAACCTGCTCATCGGGAGCAATTAGGTGTTAACACATTCGGGACGGGCCACGTATCCGTGTTTAGAATCTATGCTTAACACAATGGGGACGAACAACGGAAAAATACGTGTTTCGATTCCACCCGCAAGTTGTTTTGGCTTTTATTCCTATTCAAGGTCGCCGAGCTGCACTGCAGATGTACCCTACTCTTTGAATTCGCCAAAGTGCAATACCGGCCAGATCATCTTAGGGGCGCTGTCGCGATAATGCAGTGTGCCCTGCGGCTGAACGGAGCATTTATTTTTTTTACTTTCAATGGAGTTTTCAGTTAGCAGGATTCTGGATGTGCAGCCTGTAGCTTGGATTACGTTTTGGATTGCGGATTTCACTATGCAATATGGGGATTTATCATCAGCCAATGGACATATCGATCTACCAGATGACGATCGATAACGGGGAAATGCTCGGGGGGATCCAACCGGCTCATGGTAAGATCTTTTTCACGTAAATTACAGCCCGATCGAGCCTTGTTATGATACGATCAGCGTATGTGGCTACTTAGACAAACACGGTTATTGGTAATCAATAATAAGAAACAACGTCCCCCGCCCCCCCCCCCCCCCCCCCCCATATGCAGTTTGAGTTTTAACTGTAGCTTTTGTATACGGAAATGCCATTGGATATAACGTTAGTAGCTATTAGCCCTTTATCTAGCCTTCCAGGAAATATACTAGACCAAATGCCGTATAACGCTTATATTCACGGCGCTATAAAATGAGAACGTATTGATGAATTTTTTTTTCTTTAAGCCATTTTGAAGGGACGGTTTATGGACTCAATTGACAATGAGAATGGACAGATAGCAATACTATAAAGTATAGATTTAGCACTACAAACAGCCCCAAGTCTGTTTACAAAAGCTGGTCATCTCTAGTGATATTAGACTCATCCCAGTGGCCGCCAATGTGTTAAGGGACCAACCACGGATATCTCCGTGGCAAGGTTGTTTTGGCTTTTATTCCATTTTAATCAGTGGTGCAGTCGTAATATGGGAACTGGTAACACGCCACGCCACGTGCACGCGTACATGCATGCGCACAGAACTGATTTATACACACACACACACGCACGCACACATGCACACACACACACACACACACAAGCGCATATACGCAAGTGCAATCTTTCTATCATACAAGCTCTTCTTGCTTTCTATTTGTGTGAATGTGCGCGTGGAAAGCTAGCTTAGTATTCACCTCCACTGCCTGTGTCACACAGAATGAAGGGGGAGATGCATTCAGATAGCCAACACCCAGGCACTTAGTCTACCTGCGCTTTTTGTTATGTAAAACGGTGGCCGGGTACTTAGTCACAACGAATGGATACAGCGCATTTTTGTGTGCGCGTACACGCGAGTACACATCCGTGTGCGATCGCGCGTACTTCTGCCTCAGTGATCTGGTAACACGGCGTGTAACCGCGTGTGACCACGACTGCACCACTGATTTTAATAACCTATTCAAGGTCTCCGAGCTGCACTGCAGATGTACCCTACTCTTTGAATTCAAAAAAGTGCATTACCGGGCCAGATCCTCTTAGGGGCGCTGTATCGATAATGCAGTGTTCCCTGTGGCAGAAGTTGTCTTTTTTTTCCGGATTTCCAATGTAGTTTTCTACTCACCTGAAGTGATCGCTATTGCCTGTTGCACGGAATACGTTTTGGATCGCGGATTTCACAATGCAGTAAAGGAATTTATCATCAGCAAATGGACATATCGATCTACCAGATGGCGATCGATAACTGGGAAATGGTGTGGGGGATTCAACCGGCTCATGGTAAGATCTTTTTCACGTAAATTACATGCTGATCATAGCTTGTTATGATACTCAACCAGCCGATCAGCGTATGTAGCTACTGAGACGAACACGGTTATTGGTAATCAATCATCAGAAACGACGTCCCCCGCCCCCCCCCCCCCCCCCTCCATGCATTCATGCTTGAGGATCGTACCGATCATATGCAGTTAGAGTTTTAACTGTAGCTTCTGTATAACCGAAATGCCATTGGATATAACGTTAGTAGCTATTAGCCCTTTATCCAGCCTTCCAGGAAATATACTAGACCAAATCCTGTATAACGCTTATATTCACGGCACTATAAAATGAGAACGTATTGATGAAAGAATTACTGTAGCCGGGTCTCTGATGGGCCGCAGCCTCCTGCCAGAGGGGAGTATTTCGAACAGGTTTTCTCCAGGGTGGGAGAGTGTCAGACAGTTTTTCTGTATTTTTGTATGACGACTAATAAAGAAACTTGAACTTGAACTCCTGGGAGATAATGTGCCAAGGAAGCGGGACGGATTGCACCGAGTCAAATGGGGAGTCTCTCGGGGTGATGGGGGAGGGGGGGGGGGGGTTATTCCTGAAGTCCACAGCCACCTTTATAGTGTTGAGCTCTAAGTTATCCAGTCCACACCAGGACACCAGGCCGTCGATCTTGCACCCATTGGCCATTCGTTTCTTCCCCCGAGCAATTGTGAACAAATAACGCTAACAGCCTGCTGCCTGCCCACCCATCACTCACACTAGGGATGCACCAATACCGATACTGGTGTCAGATATAGGTCGGATACCAGGCTAAAATAGAATATCGGTATCAGAGAATTTCCCAGATACTAGATGCCAGAAATCAAAGCAAAGTGAAAAATGTTTTGTCCAATGACCCCAAAACAATGGTCCAAGTCTATACTGTACTCTGTACTGCCCGATACCCAAAGCCCAGGCATCGTATCTGTATCAGGACCGATTTACATGGATGGACATGAAGGAATATCTTATATTATCTTATCTCTTGTCAACTAGGTTCCCCCTAAAACATTACGATCATCTACGACTGGTTTATTGTTAACCAAGTTAAGTTTCGAAAGAAAATTTGGGACGATTCTCAAAATATGCACCAAAGGAATGGAACACCTTACCATTAGGACATTAGGGAGGCTAGATCACTAAATATTTTCAAAAGTAAGCTAAAAACATATCTCTTCACCTCAGCCTTTGACACTCTGCTGCTTGGACTCATTGCATCCAGACTGTGATTGTTGGACTAGATTAGAACTATTTTATTGCACTGCACTATTGTACTATTTTACTATATCTTATGCTAATTCATGTCTATTTTATTGCACTGCTCTTATTCTGTGAATTTCTATACTCAGTATGTCTGTACTGTATGCATTGCTGGATCAAATGTATTGTCATCATACAGCACAAGTACAGTACAACAAAAATAAGTTTGGCATCCAACCAGAGTGTAAATGTAACAGTAAAGTGCAATAATAATATACAATGTACAGGTGATTAAACTGGGTACAAAATATACAAATTAGTGCTACTGAGTGTAGTGTCTGCATATAATCCTCCTATATATCTACTTATACACCTGCTGTAAATCTAAATATCTAATGTATATCTCTGATATGCACAGCACTGTTGTACATGCTATCATACAGAGTATATTGATGGATTATAGTGGGGTGGGTAGTTAAGATTATTATGATTACTATTATTACAGTGTATTACACCTGTGTTTATCCTGTGATGGCATGGATACTATGAAAGGGGCCTATATGCTTTTATTTCTTTGCCTTTTTGTCATCAACTCTGTGACCCTTGGCGTAAGGCACTGATTGACACTAGGTTTTAATTTTTCATTAATCGTTGTGGGTTAATATCCATCTGTCTAAGTGGTGTCAAATGTCTTTAACCACACATTTTCCATAAAACGCCTGTCGATTGCATTCTGAAAGTAAATTGGTCACTATTATGGAACCATTTGTAGCAGATGCACAAGGCTGGCCTCTTTTGAAAGGAAACATTCTGAATTTTCTTCCACAACACGAAGAATCTGAGTTCCAGCTGAAAGGTATTAGCTAGAAAACACAATGGGTCCATAGCCTGAAGTCGTATCTAGTACAGGTCCAAATTTGATAACAATACCACAGACGATTGTTTTACACATGTTTTGGTATGTTTATCCAGGGAATTTCTGTGGAAATTAAATTCAGCTTCTATTTGTTTAGACAGCTGTTACATTATAGGACCACACTGTGTGTCTTATGGGGTCATACACAGTTTGTTGTCCTGTTTATACTGTAACAAATACTGTATATCTCCCAGATGTACTCTTACCTAGACCACACACACACACACACACACACACACACACACACACACACACACACACACACACACACACACACACACACACACACACACACTGGATTGACAGAACAGTAGAACACAATGTCTCCGTTTCTTATTCTGATGTTATGTGTTTATATTTGTCTAATAAGTTATTCTGTAATTCTCCAGTGGAACCGGCTGTCAGACACCATGACTCCCTTGGATGTGGGGGCGGAGGGGGCATGGGGTTCAGCTGGAGTTGGTTTCTTCACTGTAAATATTTTTATTTGTTTCGCTCATGTTTGACAGAATATCAGTATATGTGGAGTTGCCAGAGAGAGAGACATAAAGTGAGAGACAAAAAGACAGGAGAGAGAGAGACAAAGAGCCAGCGAGAGAGAAGGAGAGAAAGAGAGAAGGAGAGAGAGAGTGAGAGAGACTGAATGTGTGTGTTAGTGTCATAGTGGTTCGACCAGACAGAACTCAGACTGGTTGTTTGTTCAGTGATTTGATTTCCTTACTGACCAGTATCCCAGATTATTATCATTCCACTTATTGAGCCACATCACATGTATGTTAAATGTGTCCAATGACGGTTTTGACCACTAGTTGATGAATGCAGTTACTGGTAAACGGAGATACTAAATAAAAATGTGCATCGCATTGCTTTTGTTCTCCAGAGACACACACCTTTCCAAATAGTATTCAAAATATCTCCACTACTCCAAATCAAGAAAATAATGAATGACTAAAACGAGTATCTTTTGAAGGCGGACATGTCAATCCCATGTGATTCATGTCAATGTAACGATCAGACATGGAAAACTACGTCACTGGAACCGGGGCGGTACCCACGTAAGCTACCTCCTTACACTACATCATTATTGGAATGGAATGTTGGAACATATGGAACCCGTTCTAGTGCCTGGTCCTTAACGTACCCTGAGTTTGCTCGGACCAGGTGTTTTAATTAAGGTTTGGGTATGAAGAAGTGGCTACTCTACTCCACAGGGGTAAAGATATTATGTTACTGTGAGGGCTGGCCGAGAACGGCACGCTTCTCAGCGCCAATTACCATCACGCACCTGAGAAGAGTTTCCAATCAGCTCGGCGGGAGCACTCTTATACTCGGTTTGCTGATCATTCTGTGTCGGGTCGTTTTGTTACCACCAGCTCTACTGCTGTTCCCTCTCGTTGTTTCTCCAGTGCGCCCCTCGGAAGTTGCTGCTGTGTTTCTCGCTCTGCCTCCATGGACCCGTGGACCCGTGCCTCGTTACCCACTTCGACTTTGCTTTTGGTGAGTTCATTTGGAGGACTATTTTTCCATGAACTGCAATCCTCGTTCTGTCCTGGACTCTCCGCCTTGGTTCCGTTTTTTGTGTGTTTCCTACAACACTGAAGAGGTGTACATTTGTTTGGTTACTGGACTCTGCCCTGTATTTTCTGCGTTCTGGGACTAATGAGATTCTCCGTTTCCTTTTCCCCGCAAGTTGGGATAACCTAAGGTTGCAGTGCTGCAGAGCCACAGAACCGCAGAGTAGACTCTGCTAAGGACAACGCTGCAGAGCCGCAGAACCGCAGAGTAAACTCTGTTTAGGACAGCGCTGCAGAGCTGCAGAGTCAACCCTGCTGTGGGCAGTGCAGCAGAGCCCTACTTGACTAGAAGACATTCCCCTCTAATGGAGTTACTGTTTTGTTGCACATGTCTGTTTTTTGTGAAAATAAATACACCCGTCGTTTTTTGCTAACTCTGAACTACCTATCTGTGTCGTGCTGTTGGGGTTGTTTACGACCCAACCATGTCGACCCCAGCCGACACAGACGGTGTTAGAGCAGCCTTGGCAGGTCAGATCCAACTGACCAACGCCCACACCCAACAGCTAGAGGTGGCTGCAGCTGCTGTGCAGGGCCTCCGGGCCCAGGTCCAGCCAATCCAGACTTCTCTGGACACACTAACCACCCAGCAGACTGTGCATGGTAATCAGCAGGCAGATATTCTACACCAGCTGCAGACTCTCGGTGCAGCATTTAACACCCTGCTTTTAACCCCACCAGTGGCAGGAGTCCCAGCCGGACCACCACCCGCCGCCGCGACTAACCCTACACCTCCCGACCCCGCTCCCCGGGAGCCCCATCTCTCCAGCCCACGGCTGTTCGACTGTAACTTCGAGGACTGTGCCACGTTCATCATGCAGTGTGAGTTGGTTTTCATTCATCAACCCAGCAGATTTACGACAGAGGGAGCCCAGGTGGCTTACATGACTAACCTGCTCACAGGCCGAGCAGCACAGTGGGTTACTGCTTCCTGGTCCATGAGGGCTGACTTCTGTTTTTCCTACCCAGATTTTGTGGCAGAGCTCCGAAGGGTTTTCCACCACCCAGCTTGTGGCCAGGATCCTGAAGCCCGGTTGGGCACCTTCCAGCAGGGCAGTGGCAGTGTCACCGACTACGCGCTGGAGTTCAGACTGGCCGCAACCGAGAGTGGTTGGAATGACCGGGCGCTTCATCTCACTTTTCTGAAGGGGCTCAACGAGGCTGTGAGAGACCAGCTCGCCACCCAGGAGGAGCCCGATTCGCTCAAGGCCCTAATCAGCCTCGCCATCCGCATCGACAGACGCCTCCGGGAGAGAAGGCGCGAGCGAGCCAGACTTGGACCCCCAACCGTCCCCCGCACTCGTGACTGGACTGCTGCTCGTCCTGCCTCCTTCCCAACTGGTAGCCCCTTCACCTCCCGACCTGTGACCAGGGAGGAACCCATGCAGCTGGGACGCACGGCCGAACGGGAGTCCCGGCTCAGGTCCGGCCTTTGCCTCTACTGCGGCCTTGTGGGACACCGTGTCTACAATTGTCCTACCCGGCCAAAAGACTAGGCTTGATGGGACCCCGGGAGATCCTGGTGAGCCGCTTTTCCTGTTCCCACACCCCTGCACCACCTAACCATCTGACGAGCGCCACCCTGGCCTGGGTGGACCAGCGAGCGACGGTGGGTGCACTCGTTGACTCGGGGGCTGATGAGAGCTTCCTGGATTTTGAGTTTGCCACCCAGGCTAACATTCCGCTTGAGAACCTCGAGAGGCCCTTGGAGGTCTTCGCGTTGGATCAGCACCGCCTGGCCGACATCACTCAACGCACCTGTCCTGTCCTCCTCACCATTGCTGGTAATCACGTTGATAGATTCCAGTTCTTTACTACCAGGTCCCCTTCAGTCCCAGTAGTTCGTCCCTGGCTCGCGCTGCATGAGCCCCACATCGCCTGGTCCTCCGGCACCATCATGGGGTGGAGCTCCTCCTGTCATGCCCAGTGTCTTCAGGTTGCATCCAGTCCGTCACCCCGGAGTTCCCCTAGTGTGCCGCCCCCAGACCTCTCTACTATCCCCCCTGATTACCACGATCTCGGGGAGGTTTTCAGCAAGTCCCGGGCTCAGGCCATTCCTCCTCATCGGCCTTACGACTGTGCAATCGACCTCCGCTCTGGGGCTCCCCTTCCTGGCAGCCGCCTTTACAGTCTGACCGTCCCAGAGAAGGCAGCGATGGAGGAGTACATCTCCGAGTCCTTGACAGCAGGCCTCATTCGGCCCTCGTCCTCCCCGGTGGCGGCCGGCTTCTTTTTTGTTAAGAAGAAGGACGGAGGTCTCCGGCCCTGCATCGACTATCGCCAACTCAACGAGATCACCATCAAGAACAAGTATCCTCTTCCTCTCATGAACTCCACCTTTGAGCCCCTCACCCAGGCTACCATCTTCACTAAACTGGATCTCCCGAGTGCCTACCATCTGGTCCGGATCCGAGAGGGCGACGAGTGGAAGACCGCCTTCAAGACTCCCAGGGGTCATTACGAGTACCTGGTAATGCCGTTCGGCCTCACTAATGCTCCGGCGGTATTCCAGGTGCTCATGAACGACGTCCTTCGTGACATGCTCGATGAGTTTATGGTGGTCTACCTTGACGACATCCTCATCTTCTCCAAGACTCTCGAGGAACATGTCCATCATGTCCGCCGAGTACTTGAGCGCCTTCTCCGCAACCGGCTCTTCGTTAAAGGCAGAGAAGTGCCGTTTCCACTCCGATTCCGTCGATTACCTTGGCTTCATCGTGGAGAGTGGCCAGACCCGAGCCGACCCCCGCAAGATCCAGGCCGTGGTAGAGTGGCCGGAGCCCTCTTCTCGAAAGGAGTTACAAAGCTTTCTCGGTTTTGCAAACAAAGCTTCCTCGGTTTTGCAAACTTTTACCGGAGGTTCATCCGGAACTACAGCCAAGTGGCGGAGCCACTTACCAAGCTGACCTCTCCCTCCCTGCCGTTTGACTGGTCTCCAGCGGCCTCCGCTGCGTTGCATTCCCTCAAGAACAGATTCACCACCGCCCCGGTCTTGCTCCACCCAGACCCCAAGAGGCAGTTCATTGTGGAGGTGGATGCCTCGGATACTGGACTAGGAGCTATCTTGTCTCAGCGGTTGGCGACGGACCAGAAGGTCCATCCATGTGCCTTCTACTCTCGTCGTTTCCTTCCTGCTGAGAGGAACTACGACATAGGGAATCGGGAGCTGTTTGCCTTGGAGGAATGGCGTCATTGGCTGGAGGGGGCCGAGGAACCGTTCACCATTTGGACTGACCATAAGAACTTGACGTACATCCGCGCATCCAAGCGCCTCAATGGCCGGCAAGCAAGGTGGGCCAGCTTCCTCAGTCGGTTTGACTTCTCTTTGACTTTTCGCCCTGCGTCCCACAACACAAAGGCTGACTCTTTGTCCCGGTTACACTCCAAGGGGGATCCAACTACTGAGGATCCTACTCCCATTCTACCTGAGGTCAGGGTGGTGGGAGTGGTCACCTGGGGCATAGAGACCGTGGTCAAGCGTGCCTTACATTTCCATCCCGCTCTGAGCAACGTACCTTTTCGTCGCCTCTTCGTCCCCGACTCTGTCCGGTCCTGGGTTCTCCAGTGGGGCCACACCAGCCGGTTTGCCTGCCACCCCGGCGTCCACCGCACCTTCTCCTTCCTGGCTCGTCGGTTCTGGTGGCCCACCATGAGGAACGACGTCAGGGAGTTTGTGTTGGCCTGCACGGTCTGCGCCCGCAGCAAGGCCTCTCACCAGGCACCCGCCAGTCTACTGCAGCCACTTCCCATTCCGTGCCGCCCTTGGTCCCATGTGGCGTTGGACTTCGTCTCTGGCCTTCCACCCTCCCAGGGAGACATTCTGACGGTGGTGGATCGTTTCAGCAAGGGGGTCCAACTCGTGGCCCTTCCCAAGCTTCCATCTGCTTCCGAGACAGCGGACCTCCTGACGAGCCACGTGTTCCGCCTCCATGGTTTTCCCCAGGACGTCGTCTCGGACCGGTGGCCCCAGTTCACTTCCCAGGTATGGCGGGCCTTTTGTAAGGGATTGGGGGCCACTGTTAGCCTTTCATCTGGTTACCATCCACAGACTAACGGGCAGACGGAGAGAATTAACCAGAGCATGGAATCTGCTCTCCGGATCCCTGCGCCGACTTACCATCCAGGGCAGAGGGTATGGTTATCCTCCAAGGATCTCCCGCTTCAATCCACCACCAAGAAGCTGAACCCCCGGTTCGTCGGCCCTTTCGAGATCCGGAAGGTGCTCAGTCCCACGGCGGTGAGTCTCAAGCTTCCAGCCTCCATGCGCATTCATCCTGTGTTTCATGTGTCCCGAGTAAAGCCTGTCTCTCTCAGTCCCCTGATGCCTCCTGCCCCAGATCCGCCTCCTGCCGAGATGGTGGATGGACACCCCCAGTGGAGGGTCCGCCGGCTCATGAACATCCGACGCCGAGGACGGGGGTTCCACTATCTGGTGGACTGGGAAGGATACGGTCCCGAGGAACGGAGCTGGGTCTCCCGCCAGCTCATCATGGACCCCGCCCTGATTACCGACTTCCATCCTTCCCATCCGGAGAAGCCGAGGCCGGGCAGGTCGCCGAGTGGCTCCCGTGGAGGGGGGGCGGTACTGTGAGGGCTGGCCCAGTACTGCACGCTTCTCAGCGCCAATTACCATCACGCACCTGAGAGGAGTTTCCAATCAGCTCGGCGGGAGAACTCTTATACTCGGTTTGCTGATCATTTCGTTGTTTTGTCACGACCAGCTCTACTGCTGTTCCCTCTCGTTGTTTCTCCAGTGCGACCCTTGGAAGTTGCTGCTGTGTTTCTCTCTCTGCCTCCGTGGACCCGTGGACCGATGCCTCGTTACCCACTTCGACTTTGCTTTTAGTGAGTTCATTTGGAGGACTATTTTTCCATGAACTGCAATCCTCGTCCTGTCCTGGACTCTCCGCCTTGGTTCTGTTTTTTGTGTGTTTCCTATAACACTGAAGAGGTGTAGATTTGTTTGGTTACTGGACTCTGCCCTGTATTTTCTGCGTTCTGGGAATAATGAGATCCTCCGTTTCCTTTTCCCCACAAGTTGGGATAACCTAAGGTTGCAGCGCTGCAGAACCGCAGAGTAGAGTCTGCTAAGGACAACGCTGCAGAGCCGCAGAACCGCAGAGTAAACTCTGCTAAGGACAGCGCTGCAGAGCCGCAGAGTAGAATCTGCTAAGGACAGGGCTGCAGAGCCGCAGAGTCAACCCTGCTGTGGGCAGTGCAGCAGAGCCCTACTTGACTAGAAGACATTCCCCTCTAATGTAGTTACTGTTTTGTTGCACATTTCTGTTTTTTGTGAAAATAAATACGCCCGTCGTTTTTGGCTAACTCTGAACTACCTGTCTGTGTCGTGCTGTTGGGGTTGTTTACAAAACCTAACAGTTACTTCAACAGTCTATTGTATGCTCATTTTATGTTGATTCTACTGCTGTGAAGCACTTCCAAATGTTGAACATGTTTCCAATTTGTGCTATAGGCTACAAAGTTATTATTATTATTAATAATAATAGTTTATTTGTTATTCTTGCTTTTGTCTACCCTTGTCTTGTTGTATAATTGTTGTGATTTTATATGCTGTGATTTCTATGCTGTATTTAAGATTCTGTATGTAAACTCGACATAACTGTAAATTACCTTTTTTTTATCCACTTTTTCTCCCCATTTTAAATTTTTCTCCCTTCCCAATTTCGTATTATCCAATTCTTCCATCCCCTCTCTTGAACGTTGCTAGACTATGCTTCCCACTGGTCGGTTGTAGTGAGGACAGAAGCCTTGCATCACGTGTCCCCTCCGGTACACGAGGAGGCAGCCTGTCGCATCTTTTCACCGCAGCAGCTCGAAGTCTCAGTGGCGAGGAGTAACGCGTGGGAGGCTCACGCTGCCCCCGCTACTTCCTGCTTCCGTCGCACCGGCGTCACCAAACCGACCTGTAGGAGTCGCTGTCCACCGGCTTTCCCACCCTCTAACACAGGGGTGGGCAACTTTGTATATGGTGAGGGCCACAAAATGTCCACAATCAATCTGGGGGGCCGCATTGTTTATCGGCAGTCCCGCCAGTAGTACCCCATCACTCAAATAGCCACAAGGTATATAAACAATTATAATTTGTTGTAACTTTGTTTTTATTCCATTTCAAATGCATTTAGTAATGCAATTTCAACTTTATGAATTTATAAACAGCTGAATTTAAAAGTATTGCTGTGTAACCCCAAATATATACAAAAATTATCAATTATAATTAAGGCTTCTAATAAAATAAATGTATGAACTTAAAGCCCACTGCTCAACAAACACAAAGCAGCATTCCTGCTGCATTTCACTACAACAGTCAATCAAAAGTGCAATAATAAATGATTTTGTTAAATGTATAAACTTTTATCCTGCTACTAAACAAAACATTATAACACTGAAATGCATGTTATGGATATGAAGCACTCAAGAATGTTTTGTTTAGTAGCAGGATAAAAGTGTATACATTTAACAAAATAATTTATTATTGCACTTTTGATTTACTGTTGTAGTGAAATGCAGCAGGAATGCTGCTTTGTGTTTGTGTTATTAGTGTTATCTGAACACTACAAAAGTAAACAAGTAAAGTGCAAGTAAAGTAAAGTGCAATACTACATGCCTCCCATTGACCCTTTATCAAACTGGCATGACATTCACCCTCGCCCCACAGTGGGTCAATAATGGTTATAATAATAATAATAATAATAATAATAATAATAATAATAATAATAATAATAATAATAATAATAATAATAATAATAATAATAATAATAATAATAATAATAATAATGGTCCCCTCTCTACACCTCTCCATCATCCCCCCCCCTCTCTACATCTCTTCATCATCTCTTCCCCCCTCTCTACACCTCTTCATCATCTCCTTCCCCCCCTCTACACCTCTTCATCATCTCCTCCTCCCCCCTGTCTTTAATGAGACACTTGTTGTCTCTCTTGTTGGCGCACAATAGCAGGAATGTCAACTTCAATGTTTGTGCATGCAATCTGCATCAGATGAAATAATGTTTCATCAGACAGCCTGTTTCTCTCCTTTGACTTGATGTGCTTCATGTTTGAGAAATTGCTCTCACATATGTATGTGCTCCCAAACATAGAGAGGGCAAAGTCCCTGAGGAGTGGGAAGCGGGGCTCAGGTAGCAGTTTCCAAAACGAAATTCCCCTCTCATTTCTCTTTGCTTGAAAAAAAGGATCCGACTGTAGCTTGCACAGTTCAAGCTGCAACGGTGGGGGCTGCTCTGACACCGTAGCGGTGAGGGGGCCGGCAAACAGCGCTATCCGTGACGGCATGCCATTGAAATCTTCAAACCGATCATTGAATTGCATTTGCAGTGTTTCAATGTCGCTCCTGTACTTTCCGACGGCTCAGCCATCGGATTTCTGTGTGTAGCTGCAAGTCGCCATAATCAGTGTCCATCTCTTCCAAAAAGGAGACAAACGTTCTATGGTTTAGTGACCTGTTGCCTCCACAAATTAGATTGGTAACCTTGGTAACCAAATCCATAACATGGCTGTAGTCAAGCTTCTTGGCACAGAGAGCCTCCTATATCAGATACAAAAAAAAAAAAACGATTTAACGACTCTCGCATATAATTTGACTACACTCGACTCACATTGGTCATTATAATGACCCACAATAGATGGAAATTATGTTAGCGAACTTACCTGATGTATAATGCAGTGCAGCATTGGACACTCAATGCCACTCTGCCTTAGAAGCCCGGCGAATCCTGTGCGTTTTCCTTTCATTGCCGGTGCTCCATCGGTAACAACAGCCGACAGTTTATCAAAACGCCCATATTGCTGCACGGCACTTTCAACAGCGTTTCATATGTCCACACTAGGGCTGACCCCTATTAGTCAAATAGTCGACTAATCGATCGAAAGGAGCCATAGTCGACTGCCAACTCTTCTTAGTCGAATACAATAAAAAAAAAAAAAAAAAAAAAAAAAAAAAAAAAAAAAAATTATTTTTTTAATATTGGCCTGGGGCCGCATAGAACGTCGGTGAGGGCCGCATGCGGCCCGCGGGCCGCCAGTTGCCCCTCCCTGCTCTAACACTTGCCAATTGTGTTAGTATGAACGACCGGCCAGCCGGTAGCTACGCCGAGAGGCAGGCAGGTGAGGTCCGTAGGTGGGGTGCAGGCCGGAGGGATGAGATCCTGCACATCAGAGAACAAGGGTTAATATGATGCAGGATACAGAGCACACAAATGACTCTAGGAAAGAGATATGTATATATATATAGAGGTCCAGAGAAGAGTTCTAATACCACGTGCTGTTACGATGGGTGGCGAGGGAAGGTGAGGAGAACCCAAATGCGGAACAACGATAACGAGAGAGAGCAGGCACAGACAAAGGAGTAGGATATAGTGAAGGATATTTACTGAGCGGCTGGTACACAAAAGCATGTTACAAGGAATAAACAAAAGCAAACTGTAAAACACGGAAAAACAAACCTCAGCTGTGCTTGAAAACAGGACAAAAAGTTACAGGAACGAACTCACAGGGAAATACAGGGTAAACGGCAGACAGGGAGCTTCAAAAAAGATAAACAAAGACACAACAGGATACCGGGGTAGAACAGAGACAATGACGCCATAAGGAAGTCAGTAACAAGCAGGTCTTAAATACTACCACTGATTGTAATGAATAACAGCTGGTAAATGCCAGGCACTAATACAAAAAGGCTAAATCTGATAAACACACTAGGAATACACCAAACTAGACACAAAAGACAAAACCATAATACAAAACCCAGACAGGAGGAAGACATCATTCAAGGGAAGGGAGAGCCAAATACAACATGAACAAGGACAGAACATTAATCATATTTAGCCACCCTAGGCATAAATATATAATAGAGTGCACTATCTGGAGGTGCCCACCAGAGGGCAGCATAAGGCCACTGTTCACATTGTTCACACTGTCCAGGACAGGACCCCGTCTGGGATCATGACAACGTGCGGCGTAAACAACACTCAGACCAGGGCCCTCATTTATCAATGGTGCGTCCGCACCAGTGTTAATTTTGGCAGCTATTTTCATTTTAGTTTTAGTCTTAGTCATGTGTCAAGTGCTCCTTTTTAGTTTTCATCATATTTAGTCATCTGCATTTATTTTTCGTTTAGTCAGTTTTAGTCAACTAAATGTTTGAGCATTTTAGTCTTAGTCAGTGTTAGTCTCGATTTTGTCTTTTTTGTTTTTGTCTAGATTTAGTCGCAGAAAACTGATGATTTTTGTCTAGTTTTCGCTAATGAAAAAAAGGCATTTAATATTTTTATATTGTATATAATGCAATTCTATTTATTAAGTATAGTCTAGCCCAAACCCTATCAGCTGATCACAATAAGTTCAGTAGAAGGCTAGAAGCCCAATACAATAGTAACCAAACATTCCTTGAAATGGTCAATAGATTCAGAAATAGTCAGACATGGAATGGAACATATTCTGATTTAAATTGCTTCTTTTTTTTTAACCAACAAAGCAACATTAGGATAGTGTAAATACACAGTACACACTGATTGCAATTCTTACTGGGACCTACTGTACAAATTTCACACACGTCACACACACATTCCCTTTTGTCCCTCGAGTCGTACTGTAGATCGCTGACGTCACTTAAAATGGCCGCCCCCATCAGAGCATTTGGCTAATAACATTAGTTTAGCGACCCTGCCACCGCACTTCTATGTGCATAAAGTGTGGTAACAAAATATCACAGCCCCTAAGAATGGGAGCGTTCTAACTCTACTGAGCATGTACCCAACATTATATGAAAAATAAAAAGTCATTACGACGTTTTTGTGCACTTCAAGCGCTAAAGGGATTCATAACAACTTATAGCAGGGTCAATCTCAGTGTTAGTACTCGTCTGTTTATTTTCTTTTCATACCAACATTACCTTTTTAGGTGAACGTGGTCTTGTCCTTGTTGTATCCATGTGTAATGTTGATAGTAGTGGGTGTACACAGATGAAAGAGAGCAGGGCCCTATTCCCCGTACCTGGTTCAACTAAGTCGATCAAGAGTCCCATTATCCAGATTCAATTAACCCGATGTTTGAATCCGGGATTTTCCTGTTCCTCGAACGCTGATTCAGTCTCGTTCATTAGAACCAGACTTGAGACTCAGGATAATTGCGCGCGGCCGTCTCAGCTGAAAAGACAGCAGGTGTCGATCGCAGAAATCCTGATTTTCTAACGGCATTGATTGATTGATTGATTTAAAACTTTATTAACAGATTGCAGAATGGGTACAATGCAGTACGGCTCAATAGCCTCGCCGACAAGTTAAATGCATAATCTATAGGCTAATTTTAAGTCCCTCATTACCCCAATCAATCAGATTATATTTCTTTAAACGTGCCTGCTGGCAGTAGGCTTATGGAATGAATAATCAAATGAGATCTTGCTAGCGAAAATAATTAGTTCAACTCTTTCAGAATAAGGATACGGCTCTCTTGACCATTAATGGATATATAATGGATATTTTATTTATCTGGCACCGTGGTCTAATGGTTAGTCCTTATACCTCTCACGGGGACGACCGCGTTCGAATACCTCCTTTTTCTAAATTTCTTTTTTCTTTTTGCGATGTAAATGCTTCAATTTGGTGCACTTTGAGAGCTATATAAAGAATGACATCCTCAATGCATGTAGATTTATAATATTTTAACTTAAAACTAGGCTACTTTTGCGTATAGTCATTAATATTATATTCCAAAAAAGATTATATTAGAAACGCGGGGTTTCGAACTCTGGTCGTCCGCTTGACAGGAATGAGCACTAACCATTACACCACTGTGCCAGACAAAATATATCCATTATATATCCATCAATGGACAAGAGACCCGTGTTTCGAATATTTTTCTTTTGAATGAAGTTTTATCTCTTTATTCTCAAATGCATTAATGTGACGTCAACGGCTCATTCAATTGCTCAAATCCGTCAAACAGCACATCTCATCAGACATTTTAATCCCAGTTACAATATCACAATAACGTGTGAGTGATGATACAATTCAACAATCCTCAGATTCCTCGTAATTCATAATCCACAAAGACCACAATCCACGCATAGACACTTCAATTTTATGCTTGAATGAAACACAATCCGGGCGCTCCGTTAAGCAAATCTACAGCGGAGAATATATGAAACTAATCAGAGCCAAACGGCCGATAGGTTTCATTCATTAAAAATATCCCCGCGGGATTCACATTTGCAATGCGCCGTTATTAAAATAACCACATGCAGCGTGTATCGCGACTCCGAGCGCCGTATATGACGTGCATTATTTTATTTAGGACAAAGTAAATCTATAGGCTGAATATGATTTATTATCAGCATTTAGTTCTATTATTATACATTTCAAAAGCCCCCTCTAGGAAAACGAAGCACAAAAACATAATTCAGAATGGTATAATGGGATCTAGACTGTGAGAAATATTTCAGGAAGCGAGCTGGCATTTCTTTGCGAGGGCGTGGCCATGGTTCATCCAGCTAACTGAACTTAACCCTGCTCCGGACCAGGTTCAAACTTTCTGATCTGTTACCATGGTGATTTAGAAAATCCGACTTCGGGGAACCGAAAGGTCTGGCTTAAATCAAGCTGTGCTGAAAATTATCCGGCTAACTCAGTTAGCCAGGTACGGGGAACGGGGCCCAGGTCTGTGTCTGGGATATAGGTCCCGACTCCCAGGCTATTAGCTATTAGCTCTTCTGGAAGCCTAGCCATCCTCTCAGCCTCCGTCGTCTTAAATGCTATGTTCTTTTGGTAGAACTGTTCGGCTGCCGCAGGAGTGTTGAGAGAGTAGCAGATTCCGTTCATGGTTATTGGTATAAGCTGTAGTCACGAGAGACCTGGGACATGGTTTTTAGCCTCATGTATGTTATGTAGCTTGGCTTTTAGCCATAAACGCTGCTGAGCTTAACCCGGACACGGAAATGGGAAATGCTGAAATAATAACGTGACTTATTCTAAAAGTTATAATTATTTTGTCTCATCTTGTTTTAGTCAACATAAATTAAGAGAGAATTCGTCATGGTTTTTGTAAACTACATTTTTGTGTACTTAGTTGTGGTCAACGATATGTAATTAACTATTTAGTCGTGTTGGCGTCATGTGGTCTTCAATAACGTGACGTCACGTCTCGTTGTCGTCATGAAAAAAACCTTCGTTGACGAAAATCTTTCATCATCAATTTAGTCAACAAAATTAACACTGGTCCGCACAGATATGTGCGTAACACATGCATACGATCATTTCTAAGCAAAGTGTGTGACTTATCAATTTGAACGTGTGCTTGACTAGCTCGAAGCATGCGTACCTGGTGCCCAGCGGTAGAATATGAAGACTACAATGCGGAAATAAGCTTCCGTGCATTAGTTTCAACACTGGCGTGTTCTGTATGACCCGTAATTCATTATAGTTAATTGTAAAATAGCGACAGTAGTGTAATTATAACGGGCTCACACACGAACAAGAGGTTGGCCTGCTTGTTTGGCACGGGGGGCAGACGCAGAACACCCACCTCCAAACGCGATTAAATATTGTTTAAAATAAAAAGCGAAATACTATTATTTTCTGTGTCATGTTTCCAAATAAGATTGGTCACAACCAAATGCTTTCTACTTCAATTTGTTGGTTAGAATAGATGACATCCGTTGAAACTTCACTGAGACTAACACAGTCTATTTGTGAGCTCCCGCACAGACGTGATAATAATAATAATAATAATAATAATAATAATAATAATAATAATAATAATAATAATAATAATAATAATAATAATAATAATAATAATAATAATAATAATAATAATAATAATAATAATAATAACTAGACAATTCCGCACGGGGGAAATTGTGAAAGTGTGGGTGACGCCTGTGCACCGCCGGCCAACGGGAGAGGGTCTCTCGTGAGTCTCTATGACAAACGGTTCAAAGGATACAAAAAGGGGGCGCGGCCTAAGGATCGGGGGAGTGGTCAACATAGACCATTTGAAGATTGGACTTTTCCAAGTTTTAAATTTTTTTGGGATTTTTCCTAGTTTTCGGATTTTTCAGAGTTTTCGGATTTTTCTGAGTTTTCTGATTTTTCAGAGTTTTCGGACTTTTCGGATTTTTCAGAGTTTTCGGATATTTCCGAGTTTTTGAAAATTTTCTGACTTTTCCTAGTTTTTGAAATTGTTCTGGACTAAGGGGGTGTGGCCTAGGGGGCGTGGTCTAATGATCGGGGGAGTGGTCAACATCGACCAATGAAAGAGGATATCCCTATCGAGTACAATGGCACAATCCGCAAGTCTCTACGACAAACGGTTCAAGAGATACACTGAGGGGGTGTGGCCTAATGGGGCGTGGTCTAAGGATCGGGGGAGTGGTCAACATCGACCAATGAAAGAGGATATCCCTACCGAGTACAATGGAACAACCCGCAAGTCTCTACAACAAACGGTTCAAGAGATACACTGAGGGGGTGTGGCCTAAGTGGGCGTGGTCTAATGTTCGGGGGAGTGGTCAACATCGACCAATGAAAGGTGGTCAACATCGACCAATGAAAGAGGATATCCCTACTGAGTACAATGACACAACCCGCAGGACAGAGGGCGCTGTCCAGCAATTCAGTACTGCAACACAGAGGGGCAATGAAGGGTTAAGTGGATGAGGTAATTGGCAGGTCAGCCATGAGCCTCACAGCTGTTAGGCTGAACCAATCATGAGCCATGAGCCACACAGGTGATGCAATCACAATGACTTGCATTTTCCATCCAATGCATGTCTATGGAGGCAGATGCATGACTGCATTGTCACGTTGATTAAAAGAAAACTATAAGAGATGAAGCGTTGTGACTTAATGAGCACTTAAACGAGTAGGCAAAGGGTTGTGTGCGATATTGTGGCATTCGTGCGATATTGTGGCACTCCTTCGGCGATCGGAACAGAAGGGGAAAAAATCCAATCCCATTTATTTTTCTTTTGTGAGCGAGCTGACAGCCGTGTCATCGTTTTGATGTGTTTGTTTTTTTTCCACGTCCAAAATTGAGATCACTCTCGCAATTTACCCAAGGTAGTGGAAAAAAGATGATTCTAAGCTTCTAAGTTGCAATGCATTTCCAATGGGACCGAAATCTTCCCGTTTAAAGTCGATTCGTAGCCAAACGGTGAGGTGAAACTTTCCGAGTTCGAATAGCGATGTTGCCATAGGCAAGCCGGTCGTTTTGATACCTTTCACGTGTATGGGGCGCGAACGCTCTGCAGAAGTTGTGTTTGCAAAATCGGTGGAATAAAGAAGATAGTGGAATAAAAAGAGTATCAATAACTATAGTGTGGGTGGCAACCTGGCTTCGCCAGGTCACCCACACTAATAATAGCTTAATTTTATATAGCGCCTTTCAAGAGACCCAAGGTCGCTTTACATAGGGGAAAAAATAACAAAGAAATATAGTGGACAGACACAACATATAAATATGATGATGGAATTCAAGTTCGCATTTTTATTGATCACATAGCCAGGCTATACATGGCGTAGGCTACATGGCAGTGAGATTCATTGTTCTTGTACTCTCGTATTATTGTTATAGTATGCTATTGTCAAGAAGGAAGTACATTATTTTCAATCGTGGCTTTAATTCATATAGCCGAGAAGCAGTCTCCTATCAGCTTCATTAATCCCGACCCATCTCAGCCACAGCATAACTGAGACCGGCTATGGAAACAAATCATAAATAGACTACTGTAAATAAAATAGCCTAGGATAGGCTATAGCAGGGGTTGTCAACCTTTATTCCCCAGAGACCCACGATTCCTTGGAGACATATGAATATGATATGATATAAAGGTATACTGGTCCGTCAGCGAGGAGATAGCCCAAAGCGGATAGCCATTAAATGCCATTTGAGAATATAGGCTATTAAGGCAAAACGACGGCCTATAGCCTATACATATTATTTAATGTTTTCATAAGCGTAAAGATATAAGGACAAGTTATATTAATGATCAAGTTAGTTTACTGTATGCAGGCGCGTGGATCCGTGTGACATGTCTGTGCCATGCTGCGTTATGCGCAAATTACTGTTGCATAATGTAGGCTATGCATATTTATATAGGCTATACCTAATACCGACATCAAAATTGATTGTATGCCTCTACAAATCATAGTAAACCATGCAGGTAGAAAATTGACCGAAAATCCGTCGCGATTTGGAATCAAATTGACGGAGAACTTTAATTCCTGGGTAATCGAACTTTAAAAGAAAGAAACGAAAAAGGGCATTCATATTCCAGCATGGTTATTATTAATGACACCAACGCCAAACAGTGGTTAACGGTCTTTATTAGTGTTTGCGCTGCCCAGGCAGCAATGGTCTTTAGGAAGTTAATAGATATCATATCCGACTGTTTCCGACATCACCGTGTACACGTCTGTCAGCCTGTCGCGTATTTCTCCCAGGCGTTCGCTCGGTTTAGTCCACTTTTCCACATTTCATGGGGGTGTTTCATTACCATATAAGGTTAATTACGGGCGGTTCTATATGCAAATACTTAAAATCGTGCACAAGCTCGGAGCGTAGAACGTTAGGTTATGACTATGACCAAGTTCTGTTAATTAGGGGTGACGCTTGGCATCACTCTGCACTCTCTCGCGTACGTGCACGCGCACTGAATAAATTCCACAAATGTACCTTTAATACCAGTATTAGTCTGACCACACCCCTCATCAGCTTACCTTCATAAGCAGGTGTGTGGTCACCTGCTCTCCTCCTTCCCAAGCTTTCACCACAAGGTGAGGTCAAGGACTGCAGCGGCCGTCGGATGCCAAGCGTCACCCCTAATTAACAGAACTTGGTCATAGTCATAACCTAACGTTCTGTCTCATTAGGGGCTCTGCTTGGCATCACTCTGCACAAAGGGAGGCCAAGCGGAGCCACTGGCCGACAAATACACCCCGCTGAAGGCCCCCCACAACCAACAGAACAGGGAGGGCCGAGCCCCCCCGACCCCCCCTAATGGAGGGCACCCTCCCTATTAGAGGTTTACCGAGAGGGCGACGGACCCGACCGCGCGAAGAGGCACTCAAGCAACTCAACGCACAGGGTGAGCAGACCGTGGCTTGACCCCACGACTACACCCATGCACAACCCGCATGCCACCCGGGAACAAACGGAGGGAAACAACCTCGTTACTGCCCCCAGAATCACGGGATCAAGGGCAAACCCAACCCCGTGGCAAGGCCGTAGCAGCGGAGCGCGAAGGAAGACCCAGACCCACCAAAAGGACTGGACTCCCTGGAATGGGGGCCCGGAGAAGTCCATGATGCCAGCATCAAGACCCCACCAGGTGGGCACTTAGTGACCCCGCCCCCCACATCGCCAGCGTATTCGGACAAAGGCCCCTCAGCCGAGCGGGCCCTGTCCTCCCCAACAGTACACCGCCTGGCACACTGGCCCTGCAACAGGCAGACAGCATGGCCGTAACACACAAGAGTTAACCAACAGAAGCAGGCAGTGCACCGGGAAAAAAGACCAGGCAACAGGCTGTTAACCCTAGCCTGGAGACTGTGGACGAGACAGGCGCCAGAAAGGACAGCTGAACACAGCCGCACCGGCGGAAGGGGCGTATGCTGGCGTTGTCGCATAACCAAGCCTCCACAGAGAAGGCTGACACGATCGGCAGACGTCATGAACGTGCAGGGGCACCCTCAACCGGTGAACCCGGGAGTTGACACTGCAGCAACACACCAGAGAAACCAACCACCCAGGCGTTACCCTATGCAATGGTTGGTCCCATAACCCCTCAGGAAAGAAACCCCAAAACACACCTGCGGCACTGCCGCAGCCCGCGTTCCGGTTTCCAACAGGGTTATCCCGGGCCTACGGGTCAACGAAACATTACCCCGGACCGGGCCCGGTGATACGGGGAGCACAGGGTCCCCCGAGGAGGCTAAAACCACCCCAACAGGCCCCTCTTCGCCAAGCGCAAGAGAAGAGCGTAAAAAAAATGGAAGACCAGCCCCAGCACCCCGCACTCGGTATTCCCAGGAGGTCACCCAACCAAGTACCAACCAAGACCAACCTGCACAGCGGCCGAGATCCGACGAGATCGGGCGCGTACAGGTCGGCACGGCCGTAAGCCATTACGACAGTGCAGAATACAATGTACCCAACAAGGGTTCCATAACGCTCAACCCTGTGACACCCGGACCGACCTAGCATTTTTTCCCCCTGAAAAAAGCCCAAGTCCCTCAGGGTACCAGAACAGCAGATCTGCATCCCCGGCGGACAACGGGTGTAACTGATCTGGACCAGCGCGACCAGAACCAGTCCTGTGCCCTAACCACGCCGACCTGCCAACCCCAGGAGAAGGGGCAGATATGCGTGTTGATCCTAAAACATAAAAAGAAGGCGCCACCCAGACGTTTCGGTACGAACCGCGCCCGGCGGCCCACCCCCAGGGCGTGAGACCCTTCCCCATATGTTCAGATCCATTCCGTTATCATCCCCTGACATGAACGGGAACCCATCGACAACCACACAGGGTGTCGGAAGAGGAAAAAACCCCCATCCCAATTGCTTCATAAAAACGCTGTTTTAACCCCAAGCAATCAAGGCGCGCCAGTCAGCTAATGTCCAACAGAACATCCTGAGCTAGCACTATGTGTGCGTTTTGACATACCCACATCAACAATAGGCTGTTTAGACCATCTTATTGAATCCCCAAGACGCCCAGGGGAACGACAAGAGGGGCGAGATGCAATCAACTCCATGAATGAATGAATGAAAAACTTTACCCAACAGATTGCAGAAAGGGTACAACCCAGTACGGCGCAATACACACAATTGGTCAAGGGGAGGCAGGCCTGAGAAAGACGTTAGTCTTGTTTCCATCAGGGACCCTCATTTCCAATCCATATAGACACATCCAACTCTTTATAATAATAAAGAAAAAGCATCACCCGTATGACCCAACTGCACAGCTGGGAGTAAAACACCTGTTTTCACATGATTTTAATCCAGTCACTCTTTTTAATCAGAGTGTAAGACCAGACCCTCCCAGAAACACCTTCCCACATGAGTTTATGGTCATGAAAAAGATATGCCAACTGTGAGACACGTGACCAACCGACTCAAGTTTACACATAAATCGGGCGCAGCAGAACTGTGAGCCCTACGCCCTAACTCGACACCTTCAAGACACCTCAACTCATGGAAGGCGTCGCCATAGCAACACCGCTACAACGGGCGGGGAAACCTGCCGGCTCCTGTCTTGTAATAGGAGTCGGCAGAATAACCCCCCCCCCTGCCAAGACGTCCCACCGGGTTGGCCCTGACTGGCTCAGCAGAAGAGATCAAAAATCCCCTAAACCAATCAAGTGGGAAAAGGAGGGGTTTATTCGACACCCCCTCACGAAAAACACACTTCATACCCTACACACCGAAAACAACCGTAGCCATTTTGAAAACCTCCGGTAGAATGCAATGCATAGCATAAGCTAATACAATGCCCGCTACCCACAAAAATGTGAACAGGATTTTACAACAAAACACAAGTCGCCTGTGTGTGAATCCTACACCCGTCGACTATGTCGTACATAGCAAAAAACGCTGACCGAAAGTAAACGGCTAGGCCGTGGAATGTGCGTGTACGAGTATTACTGCAACTAAACAACACAGCATTGTGAGACACATACTTAGTTCAAGCAATGGAATAACACCAGTTTCTACCTGCATGTGGAGCATCAAGCTAATAGAACCTATTACTGAGTGTACGTTGCAGACCTTGCTTAACCTCGTAACACAACACGACTCATCTCACAACGTAAAAGGGCAGATTCATATATACACAACCCCACCATATGAATTGTTGAAGAAACACACAGTTTGTTCGGCCAAAACACAGTCCCCCTTATATCGGGGAACTTTTTTATTTATTTATAAAGTGTTCTAAGGCACAAAATCATAGAGGGGCCGGGGAGGGTGTAAAAGAGAGGAGATACAGAGGGGAAAAGTCACTCAGCGGCGTCTGCCACCTCGCGCCGCTCGAGTCTTGCCACCCCGAGGAGCCCCGGAGGGACGGTAGGTTACTGTCTGCTGGACACGACGTTCCCCACCGTCTCCTCCGGTCGTGGATGGGCCGGCGGTGGCTGAAGCGCCGTTTCGTCCCCTGGCCCTCTTGGAAGGGCCAGCAGCGGCGGCGGAGGCAGTGGTAGCGGCGACGGAGACAGCTCGACGTCGCGGAAGCCTTCTGACTCCACCGGCAAGGACGGGAGGCGGAAAATGGGGTTGGAGAATGGACCTCTCCTCAGCCATCTCTCTGCATGTTGAGGTCATCAACCGCAGGGCCTTCCCAAACAGGCCAGCGTCGGAGAGGGCGGCCGTCAGAAGAGGAGCTCTCTTCTTCACTGGCACACGGGCCTGCTCCAGCCAAAGATGACGCTGGCCCAGGGTGGCCAGGGCGCGCACTTTCCCCATGGCTATGGCCAGCACCTGGGAAAGGTGCAGGACAGCTCCCGCAGCCTGGGTGATCTGATCGCATTTCACCTTGTTCAGATCCGTGCCGCCCGTCATGATCCCTGATACAAATCTAGCCAGGTGGGCGATGTTAGACGCCGCAGCCAGCGATTGTGTACCAGCGATGAATGACTGGTCACCCCAATAAGCCAATCGCCTAGCCGATTTTCCCTGGAGGACCGGCTTGCATAGGGGTTCCCACACCATATCCGGACAGAGGAGCGCGGCCATCTGACTGACAAGCCGAGGCACGCCCTCCCCCATACCTTTGACTAACCCCGACACCCGCGTAACTGGTACGTAGGCGGGAGTTAGTCCCATGATGTTGGACACCGCCTGACCCCAACGAACATAGGCCCCCATTGAGGGGAAAAATGGGTAGACAACGTCCACCCCTCTCACTGGGGGACGCTGCCAGGGATGACCTATGAGATCATCAGGGACAGGTGCAGGCAATGGCAGCGGCAGCGGCACGCCGTTTGCGGCGGCGGCTACCGCCATGAGCTCGGGAAACAAAGCCTGCAGTTCCCCCTGCGGACCTTCCTCCACCGACCCCGCATCCCTCACATGCAGCAGGCTGCGACTGGTTAAGGAGCCACAGTCTGATGTGGCCGACAGTAGGGCATCCTGCTGATGAGGCCAAGGTGGTTCCTCGACATCCTCGAACAGAGAGCCCCATGGAGCCATTTCCCCCACCTCCGGGGTCTCCTGAGGAGGGATACTCTCCTCCACGGGGCCATCATACAAAAACCCGTCCGCCTCTTCCATGAAGTCCTCAGTTTCCATTGGAAATCCAGAGCCGGACGCATCTTCGCTGGTCTCCAGCAGTTCCCCAAACCCAGGCCATTCGCGTCTGCACGCTACCATCTTGCGACGTGAACGGGCAGACGCGAAAAGTTTGCGTCGCAAATCCTCTGGCTCCAAGACAACCCCCCGTTCACCAACGGGCGATTCCCCGGAACCAGAGGAACCAGAGTCGAGATCAGGCCATCGCCGGAGCGACGGCACCGACTCCTCGGCTCTTCGGAGAGGCAAACTATCCATCGGCTGCCTCCTGGGCTGGGTCGGTAACCACGAAAGTGGCAACAGCCCAGCACCAAGGCGCACGACGGAGGCGGGAATGGAGAACCGCTGGTGAAGAGTAGGTCTAGCGGGTCTACTCTCCACGGAATACATTATGACCCAAACTTTTTCTTTACAACAGATTGAGCACAATGTAAACTCGTCACAACTCTTTTCAACTAACAACACGTCAAGTGGGGTACTACCAGGCACTTCCTTGTGGTGAAAGCGAGAAGGAGGAGAGCAGGTGACCACACACCTGCTTATGAAGGTAAGCTGATGAGGGGTGTGGTCAGACTAATACTGGTATTAAAGGTACATTTGTGGAATTTATTCAGTGCGCGTGCACGTACGCGAGAGAGTGCAGAGTGATGCCAAGCAGAGCCCCTAATGAGACAGAACAAGTGGCATTTATCAACATGGAGTACTTGCAGGTGTGCGTACGACCTGTGTACGCACGTGTGATAAATCCTGATTTTTCTGTGCGTAGAGACATTCTAAATTCTGTGCTTAACACATTGGGCGCCGGGCATTGTGCCCATCATTATACCCAGTCTGCCACCATTGTAAGCCTATGGAGATGTTTACCTTCTTTGCAGGCCTATAACTTTTTAAATATTATAGCTATATTGACATTACTATGGCCCATTCAACATCGATTATCTATCGTTCAGGATGTGGGAACATTATATTTCTTCATTCATACATTGTTGTGTTAATACCTTCGAGAATATAAGTATGTTTTTAAGCTTTTCAGCTGTAATTCCAAAAACGCTAGTTATAGGCCCTGACGCAAAATGATAGATTATTGATTGGCGTTTCTTTCCTATACATACTATATTAAAAAAATCAAATGTATATGATTGGTATACATTATGCTTAATCATGCGTGAAGGAAAGGGGGGGGGTTGTTTATAATTCCTTGATCGTCAGTGTGAAGTGCCACAGAACAACAGTGACCCTTTTGGAAATTGACATCGTGTTCTCTCTCTGTCCCTTGTATGATATAATACATTAAGCATTATAAAGGCTTTTTGTATTATTTTATAACCTGTATATTCTTTATACACTTATAAACTATACTACAGTTAATGGAATATGCAGTCAGAATGGAAACAGAGGCAGGGGGGGTGCTCCAGTCTCCGTTAGAGTAAGTCAAAATGATGGGGGAATCTGGGCTGAACAAGAATGTGTAGGGAGGTGAGCACTGAGCTCACAGCACTAACCTAGACAGAGCAGCCTGCAAAATTAACCCTTGCCTGTCTTGAAGAGAGAGGAGGAAGAGAGTGCCATCATAACACTTTAAAAACCACATGTATGATGTATTATTATGATTATGATATAAATGATTATGTATATATATCTGTATATGTATATATAGGCGTGTTAGACTATTCATGCAAGAAGTGTATGTCATGTATTGTACACAGGGCATTTGCTTGCAAATGCTTGCATTTGCATTTGCTTGCATTTGCTCAATACTGACTGGACCCCAGAGGAATGTGTAGAGACCTTGGGGCCTCTGCTCCAGCTAGAAACAGATAACAGACCGAGGGTTTTTCCCAAAAAACGTGACCCGTTGCTTCCCCGGTTGCTGTAGCAACTAGAAGGGGGGGGGGGAGTTCATCCTTGCTGAATTATGTGTTGATTGGATGGTAGAAGTGACATCACTGTTTTTGGACCAATAGCAACAAGGTATTGAGTCCGTATATAAGGACCAGCTCGCTGGATCCCAATTCAGATTTTACAGGATTTTCAGATTTGCTATGCAGTTTTTGTTAGAGATGAGATGTTTTGTTTTGTTTTTATAATCTTTTAAACTGTATTGGACATTTCCAATACAGACTATTTTGTAACTTCATTAAATAAAAATGATTTCTTATAATTATCCATTGAGTTCTTGGACTGATTCCTGCCAGCAATGCCAGCAATACCGGCCGCGCCCTGCAATTTCTTGAAGGTGACTATATGTACTGGCAGCATGTACTACAGATTGAATCAATTGCTGGTTAATGCTTTTCAGCTAAAGTTATATATTATATATATGCTATTGGCAGTAGTAAAACGTATTAGACGGTGAAGTAATATCACCAAGCTTGCAAATAATGATTACGTGTTAGTACGCTAATATGGGTTCTTTCGTAAATTGATGATAATAATAATAATGGTAATAATAATAATTACAGACCATCCCTCACAAATGAGGACATTGGCGGTTACGGTGACGTAAGATCATCAGGCTTTCAGAGAAGCAGCATAACAGGCATTTCGTAAAATGATGATAATGATGATAACAATGATAATAATGATATTATTGTTATTATAGGCAATAAGAGTTCTCCTAGACATACATTCGGTTCATTACAAACAAGAAGAGGTTAACAACTATTATATGCTTACATTTCATATCAACTGGATATAACTAGACCAGTGACTATGAAGTAAGCTTGACAGAAATAGTAATTGACTCGAGAACTTGGCGAGTTTAGCACCTCGCTGGGGGATATCGAGCGGCCACAGGCTTCAATCTCGAGTAGGTGATTGAGATAGATAGAGACTGCCTGTAGCTCTTAACATGGGAATTGGAAATCATCTGATTAACGACAGGGTCATACTTGTCAGATAAAAACGTCCCGGTGATAAAACAAAATAGAGATTTCGCAACTTCTATCACTTGACCTAGTCAATGACGGAGGGGGACGAAACGTGCATTCGCTATTTTTGCCGGTCAGTTGTAATTTGATAACAACAACATCATTTTGGAGACCCACTGGATTCTGAATGTCAAACACATCGCAGGACGCTGCTTGATGTCAAGATGAGCAGACCAATGAGTTATGGGGTTATCAATCTGACCTGAGATCTAGCGTGGCATATATCAGTCAGTAACAGCTTTATTTAGTATGGGTTGATATATTGATCAGACTGCTTGCAAACAAGGAAATGGACAATCGGGCTGAAAAACAACGTTAGTGTACTCTTACCGTTCGCCAATGAGACTGGAGGAAAAAGATCCCAATTCTTTGACGGCAATCTCCTAGATCCATTTCCGGTTTGTATGGTGCAATAAACGCCGAAATCATATCGATTATTGCTTTTGGAAAGCGATCCAAATGCACTCGAGTGTCTGGATCCACGTAACAAGATATGACTGCCGGAAGGATTTCCTCGACGCACCGATCGCCTCTTCCGGTTTGACGTGAGTGTAACTCGCCCGACCATCAACCAGGCGGCGGTATTGAGGCGTTTCAATCTCAGACAGGGTGCAGCTGCAGTCCGGAGGGAGGCTGGATGAATTATGAATGCCATGTCGAAAAAATTTAATATTGATCCCAAAAACGATTTACGCTGTTGTTGGCGTTCAACGCATGGCGGGCAATAACAACTTACGCCGTTCTTGGCGGACAATGTATTAAGAACGAAAATAGAACACTTTCTAAGTATTGTTGATAAATGAGGGCCCAGGAGTGGCAGGGGTGCAGGGCTCTTATCCTGGTTCTGTGATGGGGTAATAGCCGGCAGGTGCGTAATAGTCAGGCACAGGTGAGTAGGATGATGATGAGACGGGAACAGGAAGGGTACCATGTATGGGCATGGGGACCTGCTGACAGACAGGGGAGAGAAAAGCCCTGGCTATGGCTGCTGTAACAGTATTCAGCACTAGGTTATAAGGTAGGACATGTTTTCAGCTTGTACACTATATAACAACACTAGGTTATATGAGGTAGGGGATGTATTCAGCTTGTAGATTATAGAACATCAATACATTACTGTATATGAGGTATGGAATGTATTCAGAGAGGAATTCATGTCCTACCAGCAGAGGAGAGGAACCAGCTTTCTGTTGACTCACTGAAGGGGATCCTATTTGTGCAATACAATTTGAAAGACATTTCTTGCAAAGGCGTTTATGCTTATTTGTTGAGCAACCGAAAACTGCTGGGAAAGATCAGCTCTACAGCAAAATATCGATGGGCAGACAAGCAAGAAGAAGAAGAAAACTAAAGATTGAAGCTATGCAGAGAGAGGAAGGTACAGCTTTGGGAGAGAAATATGAAACTCAGATAAATATGTTTTGTAGTTATGCAAATGTAAACAAATCTGAAACTGCATAGTGCACCTTTAAATTCATATCTGTGTGAGGTTACTGTTTTATTATTTACATTATTACATTGAAAAGATACAAAATATATTTTGTTAAAGCTAGATTTTCTAATACAGAAGAGGTATTATTTAGAACATAATTTTATATTTTTTATTTATTTTGTCCAGTAAGACTTGAAAAGATGTTTGTACCATTGAGATTTGTCAAGAGAGATTATTTTATGGTCTTTGGTTATAGAAAGATATTATTTAGTTATATAAAATAATATGAATAATACTTTTCTATCCATACAGAGGAGGCATACTTTGAATATATACAAATTATCAGGCATCTTTGAGTAAACTTCAAGTATCATTTAAGGATGAGACGGCCCGAAGGTGACACAAGAAGAGAAGAAGTCCTTTGCTTCGACTCGAGAGGCAAAATGAATGGCATTGGACAGCCATTTTGCATAATCACGCAGAATTTCTACTGGTAAACACATTACAAAAACCTTTGTGAAACAGAGGTTTTCCATGGGATTTTTATAAACTTTGTACCTGTACTACATAAGACTTCAGGCTATGGAACTGTTATGTTTTCCAGTTCCTACCTCTCAGCTGGAACTTTAGGCATCTGGCAACCAGTAAAAAGAAATGTGAGTACACAAAACATTTACTTCAGTGTGTTCAAACCTCTGTTACTCTATTTTATTAGCACTCAAAGGGATAATTTTGTATCTTTATTGTGTAAGAAACTTCAGAATGTTACCTTTTAAAAGAGACCAGACTCATGCATGTGCTATAAGTATAATAAATCACAAATTACCTGGGCGGCTGGGTGGCGCAGCGGAGATTGCGCTCGTCACCAATGCAAGAGACTCCGGTCTCGAATCCGGGTGTCAGCATTGCCTCAGGCTTGGACCAGTCATCATACTATCTCAATTGGCAGAGGTAGCGGGTGGAAGTCGATGGGTGGGGATTGGACGTTGTGGACAGCGACTCCTACAGGTCAGTTGGGGGACGCCTGCACAGCAGAGACAGGAAGTAGCGGGGGTAGTGTGAGCCTCCCATGCGTTACACCTCGCCACTGAGAGTCCGCGCTGTCTCGTGAAAAGATGCGACAGGCTGCCTCCTCGTGTTCCGGAGGGGACACGTGATGCAAGGCTTCTATCCTCAAGTCAAGAGTTTTATTTGTCACGGCATACAAGTATACAATGAAATGCGGGTGGTCTTGCACGCAACAATGTGCAATACAGTAGTAACAACATGTAATAGAATCCAATAATCAACATTGTGCAATAAACAGTAACATAGTAGGGCATATCGGTATTTGTACATACGTTATTTACAGAGCATGGAGGACATGCTAGGTCCTGTGGTAGTGCATACACTGTTAGCTATGGATGAGGCACTGTGTCTTTCTGTACATTGCTATTTTATACAGTCTCAGGTTATACTATACTATTTTTAAAGTGACCTTTCCTTAGTGGCCATACGTGTGGGCGTGTGCACCATGAGTGTGTGCTTGCTCATGTTAAAGTGGCTGCTAGTGTGTGAGCGTGTACAGTGTGTGTATCGTGTGTGTGCTCATGTGTGCTTGAGTGTGGATAGTTCAGTGTTCAAGGCTCTGATGGCCTGGGGGAAGAAGCTGAACCGAAGCCTCTCTGTCCTAGTAGCTGGGGTTCGCAGGCGTCTGCCTGACCTCAGCAGCATGAGCAGGCTGTTGTTGGGGTGGTGTGGGTCTTTCATTATTCTGCAGGCTCTGGATTTGCACCTCTTGTTGTATAGAACCTGCAGGGGTGGTAGTGCAATACCCGTGGTACGCTCGGCTGAGCGCACCACTCTCTGTAGGGCCTTCTTGTCCTGTGCCGTGCTGTTTCCATAACAGGCAGTGATGTTTCCAGTCAAGATGCTCTCTACAGCTCCGGAGTAGAAGGACTGGAGTATCTTTCCAGATACTCTGAACTTCCTTAACTGTCTCAGGTGGTAGAGGCGCTGCTTCGCCTTTTTTACGACTGAGTCTATGTGTGTTGACCATGTCAGATCCTCTGAGATGTGGACCCCCAGGTACTTAAAGCTGCTCACCCTGTCCACGGTAGCCCCGTTTATCCTCAGTGGTGTGTGTGTCTCCTGCTGTCCTCTCCTATAATCCACGATCAGCTCCTTGGTTTTACCAATGTTCAGGAGCAGGCTGTTGTCCTGGCACCAGCGTTCCAGTACCTCAACCTCCTCCCGGTAGGCCTTCTCGTCGTTGTCCGAGATCAGCCCCACCACCACTGTGTCGTCCGCAAACTTCACTATGGAGTTGGAGCTGAACTTGGCCACACAGTCGTGTGTGTATAGTGAGTACAGCAGGGGGCTCAGAACGCAGCCCTGGGGGGACCCGATGCTCAGGGTGATGGTGTTGGAGGTCTGACCCCCCACCCTGACCGCCTGGGGCCTTTCGCTCAGAAAGTCCAGTATCCAGGCGCTCAGAGCGGAGCTCAGACCCAGCTCGATCAGCTTGTCCACCAGTCTGGTGGGGACTATGGTGTTGAACGCTGAGCTATAGTCGATGAACAACAGTCTCACATAGCCCCCCTTCTGGCGGTAAAGGTGAGAGAGGGTGCTGTGCAGTACCTGGGAGACCGCATCGTCAGTGGACCTGTTTGGCCTGTATGCAAATTGCATGGGGTCCATATCACTGGGGAGGGAGGCACAAATGTGATCCTTGACCAGCCTCTCGAAACATTTCATGGCCACAGAGGTGAGTGCCACCGGTCTGTAGTCGTTGAGACATGTTGGGGAGGGTTTCTTTGGTACAGGGATGATGGTAGACATCTTGAAGCAGGCAGGGACCACTGACTCCGCCAGGGATTGATTAAATATGGCGGTGAACACAGGGGCTAGCTGGTTGGCACAGGACTTAAGTATGCGTCCTGTTATACCATCTGGGCCAGCAGCTTTTCTGGTGTTCACCTGCATAAATGCTCTTCTCACACTGTGTTCCGACAACGAGAGAGCGTCCCCGCCCCCCCGCGGTTGCTCCTCCATGTTTCCTGACTCTCTGCCCAGGTTGTAGGCAGTGGTAAGAGAGTTCAGAGCTGCTCTGATAGTACTATCCACCCACGGTTTCTGGTTTGGGAACACCCGCACCTTCTTTGTGGGGACAATACTGTCAGCGAGTGTTGTTATGAAGCATACAACGCTGTCCGCAAACTCGCTGACGTCACTGGCGCTTCCTTGAAACATACTCCAGTCCGTATCCTCGAGCGCGTCCTGAAGCGTGGCCTCTGATTGGTCGGTCAATTTTTTTGTCTCACGTGACACGACGGCGTCACGTGATCTTTGTTTATATACGGGATAGAGTATAATGGAGTCGTGGTCGGATGAGCTTGTGGCCCCCGTCAATGGTGGAGCCGCTACAGCCTTGTAGCCGGCTCTGAACGGGGTATAGCAGTGGTCGAGTGTGTTCCCTCCCCTTGTGGAGCAGGGGATGTGTTGAAAAAAGGACGGCATCCCTACGACCGACCAGTGGGAGGCATAGTCGAGCAACATTCAAGACAGGGGAGGGGAGAATTGGTAATACGAAATTGGGGATGGGAGAAAACATTTAAAAAATAAGCAGAAAAAGTGGGTAAAAAAAAATATATCACTAATTACTTTGGGTATGCAATCGTGCAAAATGTGGGGTAAGCTTAAGGGGTTAATATCTTTAGAAATAAATAAACTAGCCCCATTTTTGCCCAATCCTTAACTTATTCAACGCCATAGCCACGCCCCATCTCTACTCTAGCTCACTAGCGCCAGCTTTCCATAGCCTATTTTCACGATGTGTCATGGTGTTTGCAGAGCTATATCTATATTCTATCATAGCTATGGTGAAAATAGTCCGGCTCATTTGACAGACACTATTTGTGTGTGTGTGTGTGTGTGTGTGTGTGTGTGTGTGTGTGTGTGTGTGTGTGTGTGTGTGTGTGTGTGTGTGTGTGTGTGTGTGTGTGTGTGTGTGTGTGTGTGTGTGTGTGTGTGTGTGTGTGTGTGTGTGTGTGTGTGTGTGTGTCACCTTTGCTGACACTGTTCCCCACACTTACCCATCTGACAGCTCCAGATTGATTGGCTGCTAAGCGTTCCCTTCACACACACACACACACACACACACACACACACACACACACACACACACACACACACACACACACACACACACACACACACACACACACACACACACACACACACACACACACACACATGAAGTCTATTATATGTCTATCAGTGTGTTGCTTCTCATCGTAATAGGAGACAGATGTAAGGTGCTAGGGGGGGGGGGGGGCTGACACACACACACACACCACACACACACACACACACACACGCACACTCTCTCTAACACAAGCACACACTATCTCTCACTCTTTTTCTCTCGCTCAAACACACACACACATGAATACACACCTGCATTCTATCTCGCTTGCTCTATACCTTTACTACTGACAAATCAACACGGCTCTGACCAATTGGCTGCCCTAGGCAGGGTTTTATCTGGCGCCCCCTTTGCATCACAGTTTATTCACTACCAATAATATGCACTCACCCTTTTGTTTTCACATTTTTCTTTTATTGAAAATAACCGACAAAATCAAACAGTTAACAAGTGACATTATTATAATACATATTTACAATATAATATATTATCTTAATATTAACCAGTAGCCTACTGCCATGAATAAAGTAAGATAAAATATAATTACAATTAACTTAAATAAACTAAAATAAATAAATAAATAATTGCACACAAGTACTGCACACAAACACAAAAGGCACACAAGCACAAGGCTTCAACTTCTAACATACTTAGAAGCCCCCTCATCAAGCTCACTTTACAGTCTTACTTTCCTAACCTTTCTTGTAGCAAAGTCATCTATGACATCATCATAAGACAACTGTTTTGAGACCACATGATTTATGCTTATGATGGAAAGTCCACAGAGACATTCTTTTTTTTTAATCATCTTTTTTAAATTTTTTCTCCCCATCCCAATTTAGTCGTTATTCCAATTCCTCCCCCTCCCCTACCTGGTTGTTGTGCGCATGTTCCTCCTACTGGTTGGTACAAGGGAACCCTGAAGTCCACCACATGCTTCCTCCGACACATGTGGAGACAGCCAGTGGCTCTTTTTTCACCTGGCAGCGAGGACTCTCATTGGTGAAGCGTAAAGCGTGGGAGGTCACGCTGCCTTCACCATTTCCTGCCTTTCGCTGAGCAGGCGCCCAGACCTGACCTGTAGGCGTCGCTGTCCACAACGCCAGATTACCACACATGACTTCCCTCCCCCTAACTCAGCCAAACGAGTTAGTATGACGACCGGCCCAAGCCGCAGGGCAATGCTGACTCCAGGAGTCGAGACCGCAGCCTCTTGCATTGGTGACAATCGCAATATCCGCTACGCCACCCGATCGCCTCACAGAGACATTCTTGCACCATAGTAGATCTCAGGTAAGTTTTGTTGAGCTTGAGTTTAGAGAAGCTTCTTTCAGCAGCAGCCACTGTAACAGGAAGAACCACAGAGATTCTCAGAGCAACCCACAAGTTGGGGTACATTTCTGTCAGCTTCTTCTCATGCAGAAAGGTCGACAAGAGTTCCATTCATGGAAATGTAATTAAACATCGTCATTACAATGAAATGTAGATTTACATTTACAGAGTCCAATAAAGCAGTAAACTGCAGTTCAATACTAATATAGCATAATGGGAAATTTATTTGGCATTAACATTAATGATATGCACTTTAAAACACTGATGCAACTAACTATATACACTCACTTTAGAGACTATGAACGGTAACACAACAAACCAAAGGCTTACTACAACAATTACTTATAAAGGAGATGAAAATGAATAGCATTTTTTTATTACTGGGTAAACAGATGTCGATACAAATTTAGCCTACGGTATGACACAGGACTGTAACACCTGCTGAATATACCTAATTTCCCTGATGATGACTGGTAGCCTACTAGTTTTCTTATTTTTATTAGTTGTTATGTAGCCTACTTTTATTTTATGTAGACTACTGTTATGCACGCAGTAGCCACTAGTCTGTATTTTCAGCTAACGTTACTGTCGTCCAAAAGTAAGCTGGAAAGTTAACATTACACTCTGTTCCACTGTTCCACTAGTCAACAATTAATTTCATCACATTAACGTTACTGTACCTCTGCCCTTTTCGCGTTGTTCCTCCGCTTCTTTTTCTTCCCTGAGCACCGGACTGTTTTAGTCTTTTCGACATGTTGATATTACTGTAGAATATCCTGTTAACGTTCGAAAGCCCTTATATGGTCCGTTCATCACTTCGCCCTCGTCTGTCGGCCTAACGCTGTATTTTTGACACATCGTTGGAAAGCTAAAATGGCCGCAGTTCAATTGACACCCTACTCAACCTATTATGTTCTTCCAGGCTCGGGTTACAAGGCCGAACAGCGAACAACCAATGAGCGTCGGTTTCGGACAAGTGACCACGGTATGATTGACCGTTTTTGTAGCCAATGAAATTCTGGAGCTAATGATATATTACGCAAGGGCTGTTCTGTTCCATACGGTAAAGGGAGAGAAGAAGACGTTGTTTGTTTGGAGAATTTCTCACTCGCCGTCCAAATGAATGAGCCATTGTAAAACACTAATTTTCTGTGGGATTGTTAGAAACGTTGGACCTGTACTATAGATAAGACTTCAGTATTTCGAAATAACTAGTAGTATTAGTAAACAATTATTTGTGTTGCCCCCTCTGGGTGGTGGCGCCCTTAGCATTTGCCTATACTGGCTATGCCTAGAACTGGCCCTGACACACAAACACACAAAATAACGTAACCTCTCTGCGAGCTCTCACCCCCATCCTCTCTCTCTCTCTCTCTCTCTCTCTCTCTCTCTCTCTCTCTCTCTCTCTCTCTCTCTCTCTCTCTCTCTCTCTCTCTCTCTCTCTCTCTCTCTCTCTCACACACACACACACACACACCTCTGGGCTGGTATCATTTAGTGTGTTTAGTGGTGGTTGACAGGGCTGATCAGAAGTCTCCTTGAGACTGAGTTGAGAAGGGGAGCTGTCTTCTCCACTAAATAAATTCATTACTCAACACTACGCTACGCCTCCTCCTGGTCCCTGCAACAATTACTACCCCTCCTTCTCCTCCTCCTCCTGGTCCCTGCAACAATTACTACCCCTCCTCCTCCTTGTCCCTGCAACAATTACTACCCCTCCTCCTCCTCCTGGCCGCTGCAACAATTACTACCCCTCCTCCTCCTCCTGGTCCCTGCAACAATTACTACCCCTCCTTCTCCTCCTCCTCCTGGTCCCTGCAACAATTACTACCCCTCCTCCTCCTCCTGGTCCCTGCAACAATTACTACACCTCCTCCTCCTGGTCCCTGCAACAATTACTACACCTCCTCCTCCTGGTCCCTGCAACAATTACTACACCTCCTCCTCCTCCTGGTCCCTGCAACAATTACTACACCTCCTCCTCCCTTTCCTCCTCCTCCTGGTCCCTGCAACAATCACTACCCCTCCTTATCCGCCTCCTCCTGGTCCCTGCAACAATTACTACACCTCCTCCTCCTGGTCCCTGCAACAATTACTACACCTCCTCCTCCTCCTCCTGGTCCCTGCAACAATTACTACCCCTCCTCCACCTCCTCGTCCTCCTGGTCCCTGCAACAATTACTACACCTCCTCCTCCTCCTGGTCCCTGCAACAATCACTACCCCTCCTTCTCCTCCTCCTCCTGGTCCCTGCAACAATTACTACCCCTCCTTCTCCTCCTCCTCCTGGTCCCTGCAACAATTACTACCCCTCCTCCTCCTCATCCTCCTGGTCCCTGCAACAATTACTACCCCTCCTTCTCCTGGTCCCTGCAACCATCACTACGCCTCCTCCTCCTCCTAGTCCCTGCAACCATCACTATGCCTCCTCCTCCTCCTAGTCCCTGCAACCATCACTACGCCTCCTCCTCCTAGTCCCTGCAACCATCACTACGCCTCCTCCTCCTAATCCCTGCAAATTAATAATGATAAAATAATACGTTAATGATAAGACTTAGTTCCAGAAACCTCCACCTGATAATATGTAGTTCCAGAGACCTCCACCTGATAAGACTTAGTTCCAGAGACCTCCACCTGATAATACTTATTTCCAGAGACCTCTACCTGATAAGATTTAGTCTCAGAAACCTCCACCTAATAAGATTTGTCTCAGAAACCTCCATCTGATAAGATTATATTCCAGGGACCTCCATCTGAGAAGTATTTTGTTACATTTTGTTACATCTCCACACATAGTGGAGCATGGTGATCTCCATTTATTTTATTTTTCATTTTTTTTTACCAAGGGACAGTGCACATTAATCAACCTATTCAGTTTCCACATCAATGTAAATGTGCCAGAATTAGCTAATGAGCTAGTTTTCACCTGTAGTCCTGCCTAACATTCATGTCTTGCCGAGCGTACCACAGGTATTGCACTACCACCCCTGCAGGTCCTATACAACAAGAGGTGCAAATCCAGAGCCTGCAGAATAATGAAAGACCCTCACCACCCCAACAACAGCCTGTTCAAGCTGCTGCGGTCAGGCAAACGCCTGCGAACACCAGCAACTAGGACAGAGAGACTTCGGCTCAGCTTCTTCCCCCAGGCCATCAGAGCCTTGAACACTGAACTCTCCACACACAAGCACACATGAGCACACACACAACACACACACACTGTACACGCACTAGCAGCCACTTTAACATGAGCACACACACACTCATGCTGCACACGCTCACACTTATGGTCACTTTACAAAAGGAAAGGTCACATTAAGAATAGTATAGTATAACTTGAGATTGTATAATATAGCAAATAGCAGTGTACATAAAGACCCAGTGCCTCATCCGTAGCTAACAGTGTATTGCACTACCACAGGACCTAGCATGTCCTACCATGCTCTGTAAATAACTCATGTACATATACCGATATGCCCTACTTTGTTTACTTGTTTTATTGCACAATGTCGTTCAATTGGATTCTTATTATATATTACTATTGTATTATGCACAATCGTTGCGGGTAAGACCCCCCGCATTTCATTGTATACTTGTATGCCGTGACAAATAAAACTCTTGACTTGACTTGCCTTTTCACACAGAAAGACCCCCTGCTGGGGTTCGAACCCAGGACCTTCTTGCTGTGAGGCAGCAGTGCCAACCACTGTGCCACCGTGCCATCCCATCCAGGGTTCGAGTTATCACCTGAGAGCTATGGGGACCCCCTGAATATTTTTTTTTACTCTTTTTTTCCTGACATTTTGGCCGTTTTCTAAGTCATATTTAGAGGAATATCTCATTAGGATTAGAGTCTAATACTAATGAAACTAACTGGCCCCCGTAAAATCATTAGTTAATTTGTGTGATGTCATTATTCAGTCTCATTCTTAACCATCAATATTTGTTAATTTTATTACTCACCTCTGATATATAATGCCGTACTTATTTGCATTTTGCATCTGATCAAATAATACAACAGTTGAATTTGAAAAATTTGACCAAATTTATGAACTTGAATGAACATTTATTTGTTTATATTATAAATAAAAAACAAAAAAATCGAATGGAAAATAAATAGTTGTATGGCACTTAACAGCATAATTTACTTCCGTTTACCTCCTTGGCAAATAACCAGCTGTATTTAGTTTTCCAAAAGGTCCACTGACTCGGTCCCCAGCATTGTGGTGGTTGAGCAGCACAGGAGCAGGGCTAACACTACTAGCACTGTCAACCAGTAGCACTGCTAGCTGCTGCGCTAACAGCATTAGTCAAAGTCTTTGACTAGTCTTTGGCCTTTTTATAAAGACGAAGCTGTCCAGCCTTGTACAGCCTTGTGGCGGGTTAAGCTTTTTTTCCCGGCGGCACTGTTTACTTTTTACTTGAGTCGCAGTTGCAGGACATGAGGACCATGGGCACTGGGCAGCGGCAGCCTACTGTTTAACGTTACATAATGTTAAGCTGGCTGCTTCTTCTTCTTCTTCACCAAATGGGTTGGAGTAGTGTTAGACACGCTCGGGGGGCGACACATAGCGACTTGGAGGTGAAACACAGCCTATTCCACAACATTAATTACTCTGTTATTTTAAAAACTGAAAAGACAAATATTATCTATTAACAATTTATTTAGGTAACATAAATAATACTAATTCGTACATTGAAAAAAAATATATATATAAAAAAAAATGTAATATACATTTTTTGAGAGACCCCCACAGGTATTGTTGACTATGGGGGCTCAGACTCTATCTATGGGGGCTGAGCCCCCATTGGCCCCCACATAATACGAACACTGATCCCATCTCAGGCCTGTTGAAACATTACACTTCCTTGTTTGGCTGGGGACCCCCTCAAACCTCCTGAAGAACCCCTGGAGGTCCCTGCACCGCTGTTTGGCAACCATAGCCTGCAAGGCCCAAACTAATCAGACCCTCTCTCTCTCTCTCTCACTCACTCACTCCCTCTCTCTCTGCTAATGACCTCTCTCAAATAAGGACCTGTTGGGATCCAAGATGGCATACGGGCTGAGTAGTGCTGCTTGAGTTAGAGAGGGGAATTGGTTTGGAGGGTATTCAGCAGATGAGAACGCTAGAAAACCACGTCTCTCGCGTCTCTTTGCATTCCTGATTGTGATTGCGGTGTTGAATTGCACCCACACCAAAACTTTGAAATTAGACCAGTGAGCTAAATTGGCAGTCTGGCAAGCTGGGTGTCAATCTAGTTAGGCTAAATGTTTTGCTTTGATTTCCTAATAAGATAAGATAAGATATTCCTTTATTGATCCCCCTGGGGAAATTCAGATATCATAGCAGAATGGGGGAGGGGGAGGGGAGGTACATGTAGTAGAAGACATACTACAGGTCACAGAATTATAGTACAGTGGAGAAGTAAAAAAAAATATATATATAATAAAAAGGCAGTGTAAACAATATACAATATAATTAACTCTGGACATGCGCATATGGGCAACATGGTGCAAGATGAGGGTATGTATGCCCTCTCAGTTATGTTGCCCTACAATATACGTAGTTACAAGATATAATCTAATCATCTAAATCTAATCTAATATAATAATAAAAAAAAGAAATGCTAAAATGCTAAATATATGCAATATATAATCTAATAATCCAATAGTCTAAATGTAATCTAATATAATAAAAAAGAAAATGCTAATCTAAATCTGAGTGTAGTGATTGATTAGTTTGCAGATACTCTGCTCAATCTGTCTATTCAAAAACCAGTGCTACAATCAGAACAGTATCTGTAGACTACATTTCTATACACTTCCGCTTATGTCTAGTAAGGTGCTTTCTATTGCTGCTCTGTGTCACTCTGCTTATTGCTACTTCAATGATCTTACATTAATGCTACTTAACCCCTTAGCTTACCGCCCATTTAGCAGAAAACGAAAGTGATTTGCAAAGATTTACTTTATACTTTATACATGCATGAGTCTGGTCTATTTTGAAAGGTAACATTCTGAAGTTGCTAAAGCAATAAAGAAAAATCATTTTGAGTGCTAATGTATTAGAGGTTTGAACACACTGAAACATTTAATTTTCTCCTTACTTTTGTGTTGACTTGTTGCCAGATGCCTGTTTTTGGGTTCCAGATAAAACATAATGGTTCCATAGCCTGAAGTCCATACAGTCCAAAGTTAATAAAAAAGCCACGGGAAATGAGTTTTTTAGAAAGGTTTTTGTAATGTGTGACCGTAATAATTCAGCATGATTATCCAAAATGACAGTCGACTTCAATTCATTCAGACGTGCAGGTCAGGACACCTTCCTTCGTCACCTTCCCCCACCTTCCCCGACTCTCACCCGCCCGTCTGGGATCACTTTCGGAGAAGACACTCCTTGGCTACAACGGTGGTCACACCTTTTCGCCATCAGCTGTGATTGGTCAGTTCGGGACCGTATACAGTCGGATGTGGTCACTTGACGGAGCGGCCTGTCAAATGAAGCTCGCCGGATATTTCGTATTGTAACTCGAGATCCAAAGCACGCAATAGGTTGAGTGTGTTGGCGATGGAAAGGGGGCAAATACAATTTTCTAACCGTGTATTGGATGATCTGCGAAAAATGCAGCCTGGAGCCGACAGACGAGAGCAAAGTGCCGCGGAGCACGTGCATCCCTCGCACAGGCGTGGTGTACCGTATACGGTACGCCGAATGTTAAAAGCTCATTTAATGTTTCAGACTCACTAGACTAGTCTATAGCTTCTATGGTGCTTCCCTGGAACTTGTACCTCTATTATTTACATTCTTAGTCGGCAGATCACTTACCATTAGCCTAGCTTACCTTGTTATCACTACAAATGCCGGCACTCGACTCTCCCCCGGAATGTGCTGGCTGCCTTAAGATGACTAAGAAGATTGTAGAGCTGGAGGGTTGAGTTTCTACCCTGTACCAAATTCAAGAAGATGAGCGAATCCTAGACTCAATGGTTCTAGCAACAAGTCTAGCCTCCTTCACTCTCCTGGGATGGTCAAAGACTCTACGCATCTCCTCAATGAAGTCTGGAAATTGTTGCATGCAGCGGATTGTTCTTCCCAGATAGCAGAAGACCATGAGAAAGCCCGTCCTCACATCAGGTTAATGAGATAAGCTATCCGTGACCGGACAGTGGGGTAGGACAGGGGCTGTAGCTGGAAGACTTTGGGCAAGGGTGAGCTGAGTAATCTGACTAGCCATACCATTGACTTTAGTGGAGAACCCTTGGAGGGTAGCCATGACTTGTTTTAAAGTCTAGCTGTGCTGTCCGACTATGATCTCCTGATTCAACATCGCTCGACGGAAAGCATCCATGTCTGCTATGTTTGTGTCTGCTGCAGAGTCAGACGATGTTGGATCAGAGAAAACCCAAATAGCGGGTATATTAATTAGGAAAAGGGAGAATACCGTAACAAGGTTCTCAGACAGTCCAGGGAGTTGGTGCACAGATGGTTAGTCAGACAAGCGTGGGGGGGTCATAGCTGGGAGCCAGTTCTCAGACAGTCCAGGGGATTCACACAGAGAAGAGTAGTCGGGCAGGTGAAGGTCATACACAGGGATCCAGAACTCGGGAGCAGGGTGTGAAGCAAGGTAGGGAACTGTGAGCAAAGGAGGACAAGACAAGTTAGACAAAGCAAAAGAACAAGGACTGACTAGAGAATAAGCAAGACTATAAGGACTGACTGGTAAATAAGAAACTACGATCTGGTAGCCTCATGCCATCTGAGCCAGGTCTAAATATGAAGAGCAATCAGCCAGTAGATATCAATCAGCTGCTCCTCTGGTCTTCACACACCTGCACCACCTCCTGTACTTAGGAGAGACAGAGAGAGAGAGAGTAGCTAGGTCGGGATAGTGAGAGAAACCAAGGGTTATAGAAGACGGGAAGCCTGGAGGGGTGGTAGTGCAATACCCGTAGTACGCTCTGCTGAGCGCACCACTCTCTGTCCTGGGCAGTGCAGTTGCCAAACAACGCAGTGATGTTCCCAGTCAGGATGCTCTCCACAGCCCCAGTGTATATAGGACTCATTACCTTTCATTCGTAAGCTTAGCATTGTATTGTATTTTATCTTAGTTTTTATCATGTCTATTTTATTATCTATTCTATTTTATTCTATTATCATTTGTATTTTTTGCACAATCAAGGCGGGCATGGCCACCTTAATTTCACTACATGTTTCGTGTATGTACTGTATGTGACGAATAAATCTCTTGAATCTTGAGATACAGATTTAGTATTATCATGCTTGACTTGATATACTGGTGAAGGGTACAATTGTATTGTGACAGCTCTATAGTGCTACACTGTATGGCCTTCCATCCAGTGTAACTACAGTCTGTATGGATGTATTGTATTCTATGCAGTAGAGTTCTGTCATGGTGTGTTGGAGCCATATTGACCCAATTTGAGTTTGATGGGAAACCTGTAACAAAAATATATATTTTGATTTATGGATTATATTAATAATTGATATGAAATTGTACTTACCTGTATGATTTAAATTAATCTTGAAATGGATAATTACCTGGCACTTATCTGTAGATGACTGTGGGGGCGTGGGATAGATTCACCCCCCCCCCGCTTCTGGAGTCTTCAAATCAGTGAATGAAATGTTTGACAGCTGAGTTAGGCCATGTCCTCACATATATGGATCTTTTGCCAAACGGATATTCTAAGGCTCTGTTTAAAATAAAATCCCCGTCCACACCACAGTGTTAAAAAACAAAACTCCATCCAGACACAAACACATAAACACATATGAATTGCTCCAACAAGCATGCGGGCCAGCAGGTGGCGATAAGCGATATCCCAAATACCATGGTGGTACGAGCGGTCAGGACAACAGAGAAATGATAGGAATTGACCATTGGTTCACCCAGCCCACTTCACCATTCCTAGCATTTCCATTGGCTATATTGACATACATAGATGATAAATAGATAGATATAGCGGAGGATTATGCATTCCAGAGGAAACAACCAATCTAGATATGTCACGATTCAATGCTTTACTTCTGCGCACTGGGCGACAGAGAGATACAATGTCAATGTTGAGATCACAATCTCCTAGCCCCTTTCGTGACTGTGATGCACCGAGTGAATCCACAGTCACTTGCTCCTCAATAGGAAACAAACGGTTCGGTTAGAACCAGTCCTTCAGGGTAAATCTAGGTTGGTTTCCTATTGAGGAGCAAGTGACTGTGGATTCACTTGGTGCATCACAGTCACGAAAGGGGCTAACAATCTCCGGATTCTGAAACTAAATATGGCGAGTCCTTATCACAAACTATATATATACAAATTGTTTCATTTAATTTCAACCTTTATTTAAAATCGTAAGCATCTGAGGTTTCCCTCATTTACAGAAACGACGATTGTACAGTACATAATAAAAACAATATTCACAGAAATTAAAACACCAGAGTAAAAGAATTAAAAACGTTTTAAAATCATTTTAAAATATCAACTAAAACAGTTACAGGTAGTCACACAATGGTCTGAAATCATACATTTAAACAATCCAAGGGAAGGGAGAACCTCCAATTTCAGCGTGAGTTGAAGGACATTCCATGAGTTAGAGGCATCAAAGGAAAAGGCTGACTTCCCTAGCTCAGAACAAATCTGAGGAACCCTAAGAACCATCCAGTCATTCGATCGAGTTGAATAGGTTCCAATATTCCAATCTAACAGTGAGGAGATATAAACAGGTTGTTTACCAATAAGGGCTTTAAAAATAAATAAATACCAGTGTTTGTTGCGCCTTTCTGCAAGAGAAGGCCAACCCACCCTATCATACAGGACACAATGGTGAGTATCATATCTGTCACCAGTTATAAATCTGAGAGCTGAGTGATATGCAGAATCCAGAGGTTTAAGAGTTGATGCCGCAAGGGCGGCTATGTGGCGTAGTGGGCAAGGCGCTCGCCACGAATGCAGAGACGCTGGGCTCGCCTGTTCGAGCCCAGCGCTCCACATTGCTTTCAGTTTAGCTGGTCGTTCATACTAATACACATTGGCCGTATTAGGGGGTGGGAAACTGATGGGTGGGGATCGGGCGTTGTGGACAGCGACTCCTACAGGTCGGTTGGTGCGCCTGCGCAGTAGAATCAGGAAGTGTCGGGGGCAGCGTGAGCCTCCCACGCGTTACTCCTCGCCACTGAGAGATCGAGCTGCGCAGGTGAAAAGATGCGACTGCTGTTACCTCAAGTACCGGAGAGGACTTGTGCTATGTATGACTTAGTCCACATTGCAGCCGGCTTGTGGGAGGCAAGAAACAGCGTTCGTGAGAGGGGAGGGTTGAATTGGATGATACGAAATTGGGATGGGAGAAAAATATAGAAAATGGGAGAAAAAGTGGATAAAAAAAAAAAGAGCTGATGCCGCAACATGCCTATAAATTACATCACCATAGTCCAAAACTGTTAAGAAGACTGATTCCACAATAATTTTTCTACTAAATAGAGGAAAATTTGATCTGTTTCTGTAAAGGACACCAATTTTCTGTCGCAGTTTAGTGGCAAGATTTTCCACATGGAACTTAAATGTTAATTTCTCGTCAAGCCACAGGCCAAGATATTTATACTCAGTGATTCTCTTTAATTAAGAGCCACTGACAGCAGACCAGGCTGCAAAAACAAATTAGTGGGGGGGCATAAAATGTTCTCGGGGGGGCAGAATGGTTTTTCAACACAGGTTCCCTTTTATACGTTTCAGCTGGGATAACGGCACTGTGGCTTGCTTGGCGCTGCCCACGGTGCTGAACTAAACAGCAGAGAGGCAATTGAAAAATCTAATTTCTCTCTATCTTAAGAACATTCACTTATACAAAAACAGACTGAACGGATATATATATAACAGACCTACTGGGGCAGCGGACTGAGAGCAGGGGACACAAACAGGCTGGATAAGATGGTCAGGAAGGCCAGTAGCATGGTTGGGGTGGAGCTGGACGCTAGCGAGGGTGGCGGAAAGGAGGAACCTTGCTAAGCTCCAGGCCATCAGGGAAAACCCCTCGCACCCACTATACACAGACTTGGCTGACAGGAGGAGCATGTTATAGGCTCACACTACCTAAATGCAGCACTGCACGGCACAGGAAGTCCTTCATTAAGACAGCCATCAGACTATACAATGCATCACTGTGCCTCACTGCATCACTGAGCACAGAGTGACAGTTACCATCTTCCTGGACTCTTACTTTTTAAACACCACTGTGCAATATTACACCTACTGTAGACTTCAGTATATTTTTACTGTATTTATTTACTGTATCTTTTATTCTATTTTTATTCTATTTCATTTTGTTCTATTCTTAGGCCATTTGTTTTGTTATTCTTATTCGTGACTTCTTCTGTCTAAATGTTTAATGTTGAGTGATTTTCAGTCAAATTTCCCTCAGGATAATGCTATTCTATTCTATATCTTTGAAAAGTCTCCATTTATTCAACACTCAAACTGACAAACTGAACAGAACTGACAAAGATATGGTGCATAAAAAAGCAAACAAAATTCCTCCACAGGCTACTCACCATCATTAGTAGAGCGGCAAGCGACATTTGGGGACAGAGTGAAATCTTCTTAAAACACTGCCCCTCTCCACTCATTCCTGAACTTTTTTGTTAAGTCCTTCTCAAATGCCAACTGAATTAAATTGGCCTTGCGTCGATGAAGCATACTAAGCCTGGCGATGTTCTGTAAAGACGTTCTTGAGGGTAGAAAACAAATTCTCACAGAGTGCCGTGCTAGCTTCAGTAGTGTTGTTGTTGACATCAGTGCCCACTAGGGCTGTCCCGGACCCCGACTAAGGATTTGGATAGTCGACTTTGATAAAAAAAATTACAAAATTTTACCAGGGTGGGCACAGCTGACTCAGTGGGCGGGCCCAGCCCCCTAATGCCCGCCCATGGAGCCGGGTCTGACTGACAGTAGATATCCTCACATCATCAAAGTTAATATTCCTTGCTCTTGAAAACAACATAAACTTTGTCTGACTAGCATTAGGAACCATTTAAGACTATAGTAAGGGCATCCTGTAGAGCAGGGGTCAGCAACCTTTTTGACATGGAGTGCCTGTTTGAAATATAGTTGTAACTAGTGTGCCTCAACAATATTCCATGCATCGTAATTTTTTTTCTCTCATAATCAGGTATTTTTAATGATAATTTTTACATTATTACATCATTATTGTTATTGTTATTATTAACAATATTATTATGATGGTTGTATCAACCCTAAATCTGAGTTGGGGCGGGGGTGCAATGCAGACAAACAGTTTTGCTTTACTGAGCTCCGATATCTGGAGGCTGATTGATTGATTGATTGAAAAGTTTATTAACAGATTGCAGAATGGGTACAGTACAGTACAGCTCAATACATACAATTGTTAAGGGGATGCAGACCAGAGAAAGACTTTCGTCTTGTTTACATCAGGGTCCCCCATTTTCAATTCATCATAACATATATGACATACATGACATACAGATAGACAGTACTGCTACATCTATACATTTATGACATATCAGATTTGCAAATACAGTACTGTTTGTGATACAAAAGTGTCCAGAAAAGGAGTGTATATACATTTGGCGTAGAAACTGTACATTGGAGGAGGTTGGATGGGTGGGGTGGGGTTGGGTGGGTTGGGTGGGGGCTGTACATTGGAGGTGGGGGGGGGGGTTGGGTAGGACACACACACACATTTTACACTGTACATTGGAATACTGACAAGGCCTTACTTGGTCATTTACTGTACAACTAGGTTAGGACATTTGTAGGGGCCAGTTTCGAATTGCAGTCTCACGTAGGTGTTTTTTGAGAGTGTTTTTGAAAGTGGGTAGTGATTCACATTCCTTTACAGCTTTAGGTAGGGCGTTCCACATTGATGTGGCATAATTGCGAAACGTAGTAGTTGGTCACTTTAAGCTGCACACCGGAGCATCTTTTAATCCAGCTGTTTGCTGTTCTCTGATATTTTCTGACATTTCGTTGATGCGTCGCTCGACACTTCAAGCTGACATGGGGATATCTTTTATCTTTGATTTGATTGTCTCTTTGTTTGGCAAGCCTTCAAACAAAACATCTGAGCTACAGAGAAAAGCCTCCTTGATATACTCGACTTACAAAAAATAACCTGTGGCAGGATTTCAACAAGATAAAAGCGACAACAGTGCAAAATATTTCACTATAATATTTCAAAGCAAAAAATATATATACATTTTTTTTTAATGCTGCCCCCTTTGCCAATGAAAATGCCCCTGCGTGCCTATGCAGGCACGCGTGCCTAGGGTTGCCTACCCCTGCTGTAGAGCATAAAAGGATTGTTGCAATTTCTCTTAGATAGTTTCTTTAGAAGTAAGTAGTGATCAACTGTATCAAATGCTTTTGATAAATCAACAAAGAGGGCAGCACAATGTTTCTTCATATCTAATGCTGAAATAATGTAATTTGTAACCAAAGTGATGGCTGATGTTGTACTATGTTTGGCTCTAAAGCCAGATTGTTGAGAGCTAAGTATGGAGTTAATTGAAAGGTAAAATCTAAGTTGTTTACTTACTAGTGTTTCCAGGACTTTAGCTAAGCAAGGTAGCCTGGAGATAGGACGATAATTATCTAAGTTATCCCTATCACCTCCCTTATGTAAAGGAATCACCCATGCAGATTTCCAAACTAGAGGAAATCTACCTGATGAGATAGAGAGATTAAAAATATAAGTAATCTGTTGGTGCAGCCAACTTAATAAAAAGATACTCTAAGTTATCCTCACCTGTAGAACACTTTGCATCGATTGATTGCAAAGCATCAAATACAGCTGACTGTGTAAAAGGTTGAAAGGAGAAATGGGAAGTGACGCCCACAGGGTACAAACAATCAGAATCAACAGGACAAGGTCCATTATAGTTCCTATTAAATAAATTACCAGCCTCTGCAAAATACCTATTGAAGGCAACACAAATTTCACTCTGCTCAGAGATCACACAGTTTTCAACTTTAATATGAGAGGGTAAAGAATTAGATGATTTTATTTAGTTCACATTCACCGCACTCCAAAATGTTGCCGGATTAGAGTATGAGTTTGTAACCAACTCCAGATAGTAATCAGTTTTAGATTTTCTTACTACTGCAGTACATTTGTTCCTAATTTGCCTAAAAGAAAGCCAATGTTGAGGGTCTCCAGAACGCCATGCAGACCATGCAGCATTTCTGTCTTTAATTAGGGTTGACAATTCCTGAGAAAACCAGGGTATTACTCTATCTTTAATGCAGACTTTTTTTAAAGGAGCATGTTTGTCAACTAATAAATTAAATGTGTTTACAAAGGAGTCCAGGGCTAACTGAACATCAATTTCAGTGTTACAATAAGTATTAGAAAGAACAAGATCATCTAAAAATGATTGGTTATTAAACGATTTAAAATTCCTCCTTAAAACTGTGTGAGATCTTGTTTTTGGCAGTCTCGTGCTTCTTACACAGGCTGTGGGGCAATGGTAACTTATGCCTAAGTCAATTTAGTCATATTTATTCACAAAAATCAGATCAATAAGGGTAGACCTAGAGTCATTTTTAAGGTTTGGTCTGATGGGCTCAGTAATTAACGATGGGTTATAACTATAACCAAGTTCTGTGAGTAATGGTGACGCTCGGCGTCACTCTCTGCACTGTACCTCGCTCGTGCACGCGCACTGAATAAAAAATTCCACAATGCACCTTTACATCCCAACATCCGTCTGGCCACACCCCCATCAGCTTACCTACATAAGCAGGGGTGGGGCCACACACTCGCCTCCTTCCCAAGCTTTCACCACAAGGCGAGATCAAGGGCCGCAGTGGCGTCGGACGCCGAGCGTCACCATTACTCACAGAACTTGGTTATAGTTATAACCCATCGTTCTGTTTCGTAATGGCTCTCGCTCGGCGTCACTCTCTGCACAAGGGAGGCCGAGCGAGAGCCATCGGCCGACAAATATACCCCGCTGAGGCCCCCCACAACCATCAGATCGGGGAGGACCAAGCCCCCCCGACCCCCCCTAATGGAGGGCACCCCCCCTATTGGAGGATCACGGGAGGGCGACGGATCCGACCGTGCGAAGAGGCACTCAAGCAACTCAACGCACAGGGTGAGCAGACCGTGGCCTGACCCCACGACTACACACACGCACAACCCGCATGCGACCCGGGAACGAACGGAAGGAACAACCTCGTTACTGCCCCCAGAATCACGGGGTCAAAAACAAACCCAACCCCGTGGCAAGGCCGTAGCAGCGGAGCGCGAAGGAAGACCCAGACCCACCAAAGGGACTGGATCCCCTGGAAAACGGGGGCCCAGAGAGGTCAATGACGCCAGGCATCAAGAACCCACCAGGCGGTCACTTAGTGACACCGCCCCCCACATCGCCAGCTTATTCGGATAAGGCCCCTCCAAGAGCGGGCCCTTTCCCCCCAATAGCACACCGCCTGGTACACTGACCCTGCAGAACAGGCAGTCAGCATGGCCGTAAGCACACAAAAAGGTTAACCAACGGAAGCAGGCAGCACACCGGGGAAACCAGGCAACAGGCTGTAACCTGAGCCTGGAGCACTGCGGACGAGACAGGCGCCAAAGGAGTTAGCTGAGAACAGCCCCCCCGGCGGAAGGGGCGTATGCTGGCGTTGTTGCATGACCAAGCCTCCATTAAAAAAAAAACCACCCAGAGGGTTTGAGGCAGAGAAGGCTGACATGAATGGCAGACGTCATGAACGTGCAGGGGCACACTCAACCGGGTAACCGGGGAGTTGACACTGCTCCAACACACCAGGGAATCAACCACCTTGTCGTTACCCTATGCGGTGGTTGTTCCTATAACCCCTCAAGAAAAAACTCCAAAACACACCTGCGGGCATAACTGGCTATACCACAGTACAAGTGTTTCAGTTTTCAAAAAAGGGTTATTCCAGACCTACGGGTCGACGAAACATTACTTCGGACCGGGCCTGGCGGCACGGGAAGCACAGGGTTGCCAGAGGAGGTCCAAGACCACCCCAACAGCCCCCTCTTCGCCACGCGTGAGAGAGGAGCGAAAAGAATGGAGAACTAGCCCCAAGCACACCGCACTTGGCATTCCCAGGCGGTCTCCCAACCAAGTACTAACCAGGACCAAACCTGCGTAGCGGCCGAGATCGGACGAGATCGGGCGTGTACAGCTTGGCATGGCCGTAAGCCATTACGACAGTGCAGAGTACAATATGTACCCAACAAGGGTCTCCATAGCGCCTAACCCTGTGACACCCGGACCGACCTGGCATTTTCCCCCCCGAAAAAAGCACAAGTCCCTCGGGGTTCCAGAACAGCAGATCTGCATCCCCGGCGGACAACGAGTTAACTGACCTGGACCAGCGTGACCAGACCAGTCCCGTGTCCTAACCACGCCGACATGCCCACTCCAGGAGAGGGGGTAGGTATGCGTGTCGATCTAAAACATGAAAAGAGGGCGCCTCCCAGACGGTCCTCATTTAGACCGTGCTCAGTGGCCCACCCCAAGGGCGTGAGACCCCTCTACCTATGTTCAGATCTATTCCGTTAACATCCCCCAGGTATGAACGAGAATTCATCGAGACAACCTAGTAAACTGGCGCTCGGAAGAGACAAAACCCCATCTCAGTTGCCCTATAAAAACGCTGTTTTAACAAGCAACCAAGGCGCACTTAGCCCCTGTGTGATCCTGTAACAGAAACACACCGAGCCAGCACTATGTATGCGTCGAGACCCAAACACATCAATGGATAGTCTAGCAAGACACCAAACATTGTTCCTCCAAGTCGCCTGGGAGAACGACACGAAGCCGTCGTGCTTCATGTACCTTCCTCTTTTTATTCAAAAAAGAAAGAACACAGACTGACATGAATCCCTCGTGACGCAGGCTGAGGGTAAAAATCTTTATATTTTTACATCCCACCACCCTCCAATAGGGAGGAGGCGGAAATCCCCAGAGAGACTCCCCACGCAAGCTGTATAGATTGAAAAGAATATATTGTAACATTGAGCCATGTCAAATTTTGGTTTTAGGGCTCTCCGAAGAGGAGGCACTGAACCCATACACACTCAATAATGGAATTGAATCGAATACACACACAATAGAGCAGAACTCCTTTTTGGAGTTCTACTCACCTTGACAATCTGAGGAGGAGGCTCTGCACTCTGAGGAGGCTCCCTCACATGGAAGGAGAGTCCTAACTCACAGAAGGCCCGAGTAGGAGCTTCGTGAGGAGGAGCCCTGACCCCTCCCTGAAACAGATCCATCATATGGACCTGAACAGCTCACGGAAGTCTTACCAACAGAGACGCGCACAGTACGTACTCTGTGGCGGGGAATTTCTGCGGTGCACACGCCCAATATTCCAGGGCGTGGGACCAGGAAACTCCCCCCCCCCCCCCTTACCCTGTAACGTGCCGAAAAGCAACGTGACAGGAACCTTGAAGGACAGGAGGTCTTAACCCCTGCCCATCAAAGAAGGGGAGGAAAGGATTACCAGTTCACCCCTTTACGACCCCACACCCATGATACGATGTAACGACAAAAAAGAGTATGACACAGTCATAGTCAGCTACATGAAGCGTCTAACAGCTTCACACAGCTCATATGCTAACCTGCTATCTGATTTTTACTAAGGAAAAAACACAGAATAGAGAGGGCCCCCTTAAGAGCCCCGGTACCAGACTTACACATGTGCTTCTGTGGCCAACCCAACCCAGTTGTAGATCACAAGACACACACAACCCTTTACCACCACAAAAAATGGCAATACACTCTACAGAGGAACGCCGTTTTTCATAATGAGAGAATACACAATTCTCGATTAGTATCGGCCACAGGCCTTGCCAAGCACACACGAAAAGTGACCAAACAATCTTTTCTTTTAGGAAAATACAGTTCCTCAAGCAGTTTTAGCACAACCCCAGCAATCAAGCCAAGGGTTACATCGTATCCCACCACACAGTGACACAATATATTGTAAACAACATGTCTGAGAGGAGGGCGAGGAAGTCGAGGAACCGGGGGGAAACGCCCCTCCTACCTTACCCTTAATACGGCCAGTTGAACAGGTAAACCTGTTAATATGTGAACACACTGTTCATTGTCATTACAGGCTGAGAAAAGAATTCATTCTTCACTCATATGTCACTAAGCATAGCTTTATAGGTTAGTTTAACCCCCTTAGTTGTGAGTACACGGTACATGAACACACATGATGTTTCTCATCATCAACAACAAACCAGATCATTTTTACATCTGCAACAAACAACCCGATTTGCATGGAGAAGCTAATACCAGTGACAAGACACTTCACACACAACTCGCGTTGTATCCTAAATGTAGTGCAGCAACACTCGTTTTGGAAAACATCGTTATTTACAAAACATTTAGAAGGGAAGGAAGAAGACGTGTTTTAAGGTCTGGTCAGGACCTTCCTACCGAGAGCGCAGATCAAGCGAACTGCAGTCTCTAACAGGGCACCGGTAGTAAATACAGCATCCTGTGTTTGACGACACGGGCAGCGTCGCTGCTCCATCCCGCCACTACGGTTCTCCTTGTTGACGCAGTCCTCGCCGGCCGGCTCTGGGTAGGTTCGACTAACATCCTCTGTCAAAGATGACGTCGTAGTCAGAGTGTTTAAGGCATGTTATAGACACAGAAAACGTTCAACAGTGTAGCATTAAGCTAACAGCCGTTCGGCTGATAGCAGCAAGCTAACGTGTACTAGCCTGGTAAATCTCCCGATAACGAACATCCATGCCCACATTTCCTCGTGAGGGTATACTCTCATTTGTATATGAAAGATGGGGCCTACACGGTGACAGAGAAGCATCCACTCGTCCAGAGAATCCTGGGATCACCAGTTACTGGTCGTGGCCCACTAGTTGACTATAATGGGCTTCAAACCAAGATCCTCCGCTGTCGCCTAAAAGGCTGAACAGAAGGACCCTAATCTGGGGCCGGTTTTTCGTAAACATTGTCAGCTAGCCCCCATAGCACTAACAGACAAGTGGTGCTTGCAAGCAAACATTACTCACCAAACCTGGAACCCACCGCTTCTCACAACAGTCGGTGCGTCCTACAGTCCAGCTGTGTTGCTGGAGGGTCTTACCCCATCCAGCCGCAGCAAGGAGGATTGTAGTTTGGAGGCATGTCAGCGGCGTGAACTCCTAATACGAAAAACCGGTGAGGTGTAGAATGATCATCATCTTCCAGACACTCCAGTAACGAAGACAATATCGCCGTATTTTCTCGAAAAATAGTGAGAGAAAATAAAGATATGATGTCAACGTATCTCTTGTTTTCCAACTTTCTTCAACTAGCAACCTCGTCAAGTGGGGATATACCGAAGGGACTTCCTTGTGGTGAAAGCGAAGAAGGAGGCGAGTGTGTGGCCCCACCCCTGCTTATGTAGGAAAGCTGATGGGGGTGTGGCTAGACGGATGTTGGGATGTAAAGGTGCATTGTGGAATTGTTTATTCAGTGCGCGTGCACGAGCGAGGTACAGTGCAGAGAGTGACGCCGAGCGAGAGCCATTACGAAACAGAACTGGGAAAGACTGAGGTTACCACTGACTTCTTTAACACTTTGATGACCGCTGGGACCCGTAATATGGTGCTAGATGACCAAGGTTTGTCAACACACAATGTCTTTTTGTAGAGCTATATCTATACTTTATAGTATTGCTATCTGTCCATTCTCATGAGTCACTTGAGTTCATAAACCGTCCCTTCAAAATGGCTTAAAGAAAAAAAAATCCATCAATAGGTTGTGTAACTGAGGGGTACAATTCCCTGACTGTATTGATAAGTATGGTATCATTAAACCACTACCGCTTTATGTACTTTAATTACTGGCCATACAGTACATGATATATAAATATGATGAACACTTCCCACATTGAATCGGTTCCACACAAAGGTATAATCAAGTATTTATTGCAGCAAAAGGTACATAATATACGTCTCTATTATACTTTGGATGCGCTTATAAGGCAAAGGAATGTGCATAGGCAAATCAATAATGAATGTCCATTCTCTGGTTACGCAGGAGGTAATTATACAACCTGAATCTTAGGGAATTATATCTATGGTACACTAGTAATATATAGCGGGAGATACTGGAAGGGTCCCCCCGGTTGTAAGCCAGCAGGGGTAGAGGATCTGTCGGTAGTAGAGAGTCTGGTCAACGATGACTAAGGAGACTCCAAGTACAGGAGACGGTGCAATAGCCTCTTGATCCACAGACGAATACAGCTGTTCTCCGTAGACTGTAGCTCCACAGTGAAGAAAGCTAGCCGGCCTCAGGCTCTCTGAGGCGCAGACTCGACCTGGCTCCTCACAGGGTAAATCCCACACGTGTAGGCGTCGGCGATTCTCCGCTCCATAAATCACAGGACCAAAGCATATATAATCCAGCCGCAAAGGGCTATGTAGTCGTCGGGTAGATTAATCCAGTGTACATGTCCACACGGTTCTCGTCTAGGTCTCCTCGGGTGAAAGCGCCATGAAAGCAGCCCAGCCTGGATAAGCACTCTAGCTGGTACGAGGAAGCGTTGGTGATGCTGGTCACTGTAGAACTTTAGCCGCACGATACACTATACACAAATAGACTATTGCTGACTTAATAGAAATATGTCGCACTCGCCGGTATAGCGCCAAACTCTGACAATTCAGTTATTAATTCGCACGCGGACTCAATGCTCTATTTGGGGCCAAACAGGCCATACTTCACCGCACGTTGTATCGTGGGTGAGGCTTCAACTTATTGGGTAACTCTGACTTCTGACTAAGTGCTTCTGTATTCACCTGCGCCATATTTATATGCACAGCGAACAAACTAGTGCCAACCTCATTTCTGTCTCGTAGCCCTGGGCAAGGCCGGGCATGCACAGACATGTCTTGACGGTGACTTTGAACCTGACTCCGGAGGCATGGCTCTGGCGCCTGTGGACCGCTGTCCAATAGGAGAATGAAATATTATAGTCTGGGCTAAAGGGATATTCCGTGTATATGTACAAGGAATATACAAGGGATATCAAACGATATACAAATACTATGCAATATATATCAATCAATAAATATATATATTCGGTTTAATCTGATCCTTTGTAACAGCCGCCCCCTAATTAGTCCCACCTAATTAGCTAAGCAGAGACAGATTAACCGCACTGTCCACTACTCAATGTCTGTTGTGAGGGGTCGGGCAGTTCACAAAGTCATGGGGTCATGGTCGTCATCGATAGTATCGGGGAGCCTTGGCAGTTCTATTAGCCTCGCCACGGGTCGGGTGTAGATCCGTCCTTGGACGAGCACTTCGGCTGCTCGGACCTTTCCGTCGGCACCGGTGATCACTTTGCTTACGCCGCCAGCCGGCCACATAGCTCGGGGTAGTGACTGGTCGATAATCATGACGACTGTTCCTTCTGTCAAATTGTCTCTCTCTTTCACCCATTTCTGGCGGGTCTGTAGAGACGGTAGATAGTGGAGTAGGAAGCTATTCCAAAACTTGTCAGCCAATACTTGACTGTACCTCCACATTCTTCGGCCGTTCGCTTCTTCAGGCCTGTACATTGTCTGTGGTAGCGCGGGGTCCAGCCGCACCATCAAGAGTGTGTTGGGGGTGACTGGGTCGACATCTGCTACATCACTTGAGACGTAACCGAGGGGCTTTGAGTTCAATACTCCCTCGATCTCCGTGAGGACTGTCATTAGGACTTCTTCCGCCACGGTCTGGACCCCAAGCACGGCGTACAGGGCTGTCTTTATTGAACGTACTTCTCGTTCCCAAGTTCCACCGAAGTGAGGTGCGTTCGGGGGATTAAACTGGAAGTCAATCTGGGATGGAGCGAGGTGGGTCTTAAGTTCTGGGCCCATAGCTTGGAAGCTCTCTCTCAGCTCTCTTTCTCCGCCTTTGAAGTTTGTCCCGTGATCAGACAATAATATAGACGGTTTGCCTTTCCGCGATGTGAATCTTCGGAAGGCCATAAGGAATGAGTCTGTGCTCATGGTTGGAAGGAGTTCTATATGCATCGCTCGGGTGGTCATGCATTTGAATACAATACCCCACCGCTTCTCGGTTCCTCTTCCTTTCTTTATATACAGCGGGCCGAAACAGTCCATACCGGTGGAGTGAAAGGGCTTGTCGCCGAGTCGGAGGCGACAGGGAGGTAGGTCAGCCATCCGGGGTATACTGGGCTGCGCTCGCCACTTACGACAGTCTAGACAGGTTCGCTGGAAGCGCCGCACTGCTTCTCTCCCTTGCAGTATCCAATAACGACGTCTGATCTCCGCGAAGACTCTCTCTGCCCCGGCGTGATGCACATCCTCGTCGTATTTCTTTATGATCAGCTCTGTGACCTTGTGTCGGCTGTTTAAGACTATCGGGTACTTGACGTCATCCGGTAAGTCTGGAGCTCTCCGCAGACGACCACCCACTCTGATGAGACCATGGGCGTCGCTCTCGGGGGCTAGGTGGAGCAGTCTGCTGTCTGATGGGACGGGCTTTGCTCCCTGTAGACAGTCTAGCTCATCGGGGAACGAGTCTCTCTGGGCTCGTTGTAGTAGAAGAAGTTCTGCTTCTTCGTAGTCAGCTGCTGTAATGTCAGTAGTGAGCTGAACCTCTGGGTGGTGCCACAGGAATGTCTTTAGCTGCGCACTCTCTAGGGTGAGGCAATCGTCTATGTCGGGGTCTGTGGAGACGAGTGTGTTCAATCCACAGAACATAGATTTCTTGTTTTCGGCCTCCTCTTTACTCGCTTCCCGTGGGGTGGGTGTAGGCCACTCTTCTTCCGGGAGCTTGAGGAACTCTGGCCCGTCACTGTATAGGTTGTGACGGGTGAGGTCATCCAGGGACATTCCCCGGGTGATGACGTCAGCTGGGTTGTGTTTTGTGTCCACATACCTCCAGCTTGCTACTTCTGTTAAATCTTGAATCTCTGTGACTCTGACTCCCACGAAGACCTTGTATCTGCACGAATCAGACCGGATCCATGTGAGTACTGTCGTGGAGTCTGACCACAAGATTGTTCTTTGCACCGGAATGGTGAGTTCACGTTGGATTAACGTGGCGAGTTGCGCTCCTGCTAGGGCTGCGCAGAGCTCTAGACGCGGGATAGGTTGTTGCTTTCGTGGGGCTATTCTTGAGCGAGCCAGGATGAAAGCAGTATGTATTTCTCCTCCCTCCTCTCGGGCACGCAAGTAGGCCACCGAACCGTAGGCTACTTCGGAGGCGTCGCTGAAGACGTGCAGGTCCATCTGGCACGTCTCCGGCCTCACTGTGGGTGGGAAGTAGCTGCGGCGTATGTTGACACCTGGGAGTGAGCTGAGTTCCGTCTCCCACTCTCTCCATGTGGATGCAAGGTGTTCGGGTATGGGGTCGTCCCAGCCCTGGTCCTTGTCCCATAACGCTCTTACAATCATCTTTGCCCTGGTGGTGTAAGGTAGAATACATCCCAACGGGTCATGTTGTCTGGCGAGTGTTCTGTATACACTCCGTCTGGTGGTCGGTAGTGCAGTCGACCTTCCCTGCTCCTTGGTCAGGGGTGTGTGTTTATAATGGAGCGAGTCTGTTTTGAAGCGCCAGACTAGTCCTAATGTCATTTCTTGGGCTTCTCCTGGGATGGTCGCCATCCAGGTCTGGCTGCTTGCTGCCTTGTCCTCGGGGGAGAGGCTGCGCAATACTTGCGGGTCGCTGCTGGCCCACTGCCTGAGATCAAAGCCGCCTTTGATCAGGGAGGCGCGGAGCTTGAGTAGAAGGGCCTCGGCTTCTTCTGGCGTCGAGACGCTTTGCAGACAGTTGTCCACGTAGAAACTATTTCCTACACTTTGTCGGACCTCTTCATCAGCTGCTGGGTCCTCTGCGACGTGTTTTTGCAGTGCAAACGTAGCACAGCATGGGCTGCATGTGGTTCCGAAAGGGGGGACTTCCCATTGATAGATGGCTGGTTGCTCATCCCCGATCCTCTCTCTCCATAGGAACCGCAGCAGGGGCTTGTCCTCCTCCACTAGTCTCACCTGCAGGAACATCCCTTTGATGTCGCCGCTGATGGCCACCTTGTCTTGGCGGAAACGTAGTAACACGCCTAGTAGAGAGGGGCCGAGTGTTGGGCCGGGCAAGAGCTCTTTATTCAGATTTTGTGATCCGATTTGGTAGCTGCAGTTGAACACAATACGATCCTTGCCGTTGTGGTGGACGTTGTGGTGCGGCACGTACCATGATTCGGTCGTCTGATCGGCCTCTTTAATGTCAATTTTCTTTATGTGTCCCGCTGTGATTAGCTTGTTAATCTCAGCGCGGTACACCGTCTCTTGAGCGGGGTCTCTGGCTAGGCGCCGCTCTGTGTTCAATAGATACCGCTCCGTCGCTTCTTTTGGGGCGTGGAAGGTAGGCATACCCTCTCGCCTCAGGAGTGGAGTTGCGTATCTCATCACTCCGTTGACTTTGACTCTCTTTGTCCCCTGCTCGAGAAGGGCTATAGCGTAAATGTCTTCCTTGGAACGAATGTCTTTCTTTTCGTTCTTAAAGGGCATTGTCTCTAGTGTCCATAGCCTCTCGACATGCTGTAGGAGGGTGGTGTCTTCTTCTGTCACTCTGGAGTGGAGGCAGTTAGTGGCTGCTGTTCGGTTAAGAGACTTAGCGAGGGGGCCTTGTAATGTACATCCTAGGCGGGTCTCGACTGCTGCAGGACAGCCTCTGGGCCCTGTGTGGACCCGGTCAATCGGGACGATGAGGTCAGCATGGTCGGAGCCTATCAGCAGGGTCGGGGTGGCACCGTCTATGAGCGGTATAGGTAGTTGACGCAGGTGCACATATTTATCCATCAGCTTTGCGATGGGGTAGGTGTACTGCGACAGGCCTATTTCTTGGCTGGTGAAAGCGTTAGTAATCCTATACCGTCTCTCTGGCTGCCCGCTTGCTGCGATAGTGAAGGAGACATTCTCGCCCTTTATCGTCTTTAGATCTCTTCTTATTGTCCGAATCGTCATCTGGTTTTCGCTCCCCCGCAGCCCCAGCTGGGCCGCAGCAGACGCGAGGAGAAGGGTCTTCTCTGACCCGTCGTCAAGGACGGCGTGAGTGTCCATGACCTTATCTTGGTAACTCAGTGTTACGCGGACCACCTTTAAGAGCACCCGGGCGCCCCCGCTGCTGGCGGGGTCAATGTACATAACACTTGCCTTTGTGCTGCTTGAGGGTGCAGGCTTTCTTCTGTTACTGTCGTGTAGGACATCTAGGTGGGCTCCGTCACACCGACTACACCTCTTCTTTAAGCGGCAATCGGCTGCCATGTGACTGCACGCACATCGGTAACAGCGTCGGTTGGACTTTATCCATTGACTCACCTCGTCGGCGGTCATCTTCTTGAACGTGTCACATTGTGACAACCAGTGTTCCTTTTCGCAGTACGGGCACACCATCTTCCACTTCTCTTTCATCGAGGGGGTACTGTGGTTCTTGCTGCTCGGTACTGATTCTGATTGGTGCATGAGGGTCACCAATCTTCGGCCATCGTTTGCTCTCCTAGGTCCCTCTCTGGAGCTTGGGGTGCTCCGCATGAACGTATCCAACCGTAGGCTGTCGACTTCTCTCGCCAGGAAGTCGGCTAGGTCTAGGAGGGATGGCTCGGGACCGTTAGGATCACGGTGGTCTCTTTGCCGCCTGAAGCGCTCTTGTCGGGCAGGCGGAAGCTTCTCTAAAATCCTCTCGACATTAGAGTTCGCGTACAGTTCGTACATACCCTTTTCTCTTTGCGCCCCCAGCATCCCTACCAGGGATTGTACCTTGATAGACAGGTCATCTAGTGAGCGATTGTCTGTGGCTGGGGGTAGGCGGTCAATATGCCTTATCTCTTGTATTACGTAGTCCCATATGCGTCCATATCTTTGGTCGAGTGCTGCTAGAGCCGCTGTGTATGGGGTAGTAGAGGTGGCATAGGCCAGCGCTATATTGTGCGCTCGGGGCACCTTGAGGTGCTTCAGTAGGATAGCATACTTGTACGGTTCATCAGCTACATCGGACATCATTGTCTCTAAGCACATTCGTAGCTCTGTGTACTGTGCTCTGTTCTCGTGGGTGAAGTCCGGAAACGTCGGTGTGCCAATGTATGATGCCATGGATGGCTGGCACATCGGTGAGCGTTGGAAGAGAGGCCTCCTAGGCGAGTCTCCTCTTACGCCTCTTGGTGGGCTGGTACCTGCTGGGTACCATGGCCCGCGTATCCAGGTGCTGTTCCTCGGGACTGGTCGTGCGTCAAGCTCACCCGTGAATTGAGTCGGGGGTCTGTAGCGCAGAGCCGCGGGGGTAGAGCCTGGGCTGTACTGGACCTCCTGGTCCTGTGGAGTACTGTGCTGCTGTCGGGCTTGACTCTCCTCCTCTCCCTCTTCTTCTTCCTCTGGCAGGTCCTCTAGATCCTGTAGTCGTCTATTTAGCCTCTCCGCGGTGTAGACCGTTTCTTCCTTGTAGCTGGGTCTCACTTGGACCGGTCGGGGAAGGGGTTCGGAGGGGGGTATAGGCTCTCTCTGGTGGTCGGGCTCAGGGTCGCTTGATCGGGTAGGGGAGGGTGCCCTTGACCCTTGTCTTGACGAGGCCCTGGAACCCCGTGCGGAGGGAGGGGGTGTTGCCCTGGTGATCAGCTGCTCCATTATCCGCGCTTGTAATCGGTCGCGCTCGACTTCGCGCTTGGTGAGAGCGAGGTCGCGCTCTGCTTCTCTTTGGGCACCGGCAGCGGCGCGCTGGGCTTCGGCCCGGTCCCTTACCATATTCTCTTCCGTCTGAAGGCGTCTAATCTCTAGACGTATACGATCTTCGTCGCTCCGTTGCTGCGCCTGAAGGCGTTCTCTTTCCATGGAAGAATGTTCGCGCTCACTAAGCGTCTGTGCTTGGAGTCGATCGCGCTCTGTTGAGGCTGCTAGGCTGGTGAGGAATGCCTGTGCCAGCATCTTGTCCGCCTCGCTGGGGGAAGACGCTGGTTGAGGTGATCCGCTCCTGGCAGTACTCGTTGGAGATCTGTTCTCCTGTGGCGAGTCCTGGAGATCCATCTCCGGGGTGCTCTCCTCTTCTTGTAGCGGGTAGAGTTCCATCCCTGGAGGGCTGTCTTTATCCTGGAGCTCTCCGGGGACTACTTCTTCGGTCTTGGCGGGGGGTAAAGTCATGTCGGGTCCCTCCTGGTCCCTACCGTGAGCTTGGTCAGTTACGTTAGAACCCACTAGGGCCTCTATTGGCGGGGTAGCCTGGTCGCGTGTACCGGTTCCGCAACAGTAAGTGACTTCCGGGTAGGCCTGATTGGCCCCGACAGGCACGTGACGCGGCAAACTCAGGACGCGCAACGAGGCTGCTGAGAGCTGTCGCGCGGAAATAGGCTGTCTATTGCCATTCTCTAACACAAACTCTAACCTTAACCAGCTCCTTAACAGCGCCTAAACTTAACCGTTCTAACCTTAACCAACTCCGAAACAATGCCTAACCTTAACCTTAACCATGCCTAACCTTAACCATAGAAAGAATATTGCCATTCTCTAACACAAACTCTAACCTTAACCAGCTCCTTAACAGCGCCTAAACTTAACCGTTCTAACCTTAACCAACTCCGAAACAATGCCTAACCTTAACCTTAACCTTAACCATGCCTAACCTTAACCGGCGAAAGAATACACGTTAAAAAAAAAATCACGTTAAAAAAAAAAGATTTGATGGGATTCGAACTCACCAACAACGGACCGCAGGATCGCAGGACCGCTGCTCTGCCAGGTGAGCTATAGCGCCGAATGAGAGTCATGACGTATTTGGACGGTTACGTAATTCCGTAAGGGCTCCGCGGAGCGTGCCGCGCGGCAGAGAAAGTTGCGCGTCACGTGCCTGTCGGGGCCAATCAGGCCTACCCCGGAAGTCACTTACTGTTGCGGAACAGCTACACGCAGCCTGGTCGATAGGGTCGGACATAATTTTACTATCTACTTTTTCCGCGTTTACCGTCTGTAGAAGGCTAGGTAGTATATTGGCAACGTAATCCTCTAAGTACTGAGGTGTCTGCCGTCTACGCTGCGGGCGATCTACTTTAGGAGAACCGTTTTGTGGAGTGTTCATCATAGGCCATGTCAATATTAATACCACTATATTAATATTACGCTAGTTACCCTCCGGCTCGAAGGACCAATTGTAACTGAGGGGTACAATTCCCTGACTGTATTGATAAGTATGGTATCATTAAACCACTACTGCTTTATGTACTTTAATTACTGGCCATACAGTACATGATATATAAATATGATGAACACTTCCCACATTGAATCGGTTCCACACAAAGGTATAATCAAGTATTTATTGCAGCAAAAGGTACATAATATACGTCTCTATTATACTTTGGATGCGCTTATAAGGCAAAGGAATGTGCGTAGGCAAATCAATAAAGAATGTCCATTCTCTGGTTACGCAGGAGGTAATTATACAACCTGAATCTTAGGGAATTATATCTATGGTACACTAGTAATATATAGCGGGAGATACTGGAAGGGTCCCCCCGGTTGTAAGCCAGCAGGGGTAGAGGATCTGTCGGTAGTAGAGAGTCTGGTCAACGATGACTAAGGAGACTCCAAGTACAGGAGACGGTGCAATAGCCTCTTGATCCACAGACGAATACAGCTGTTCTCCGTAGACTGTAGCTCCACAGTGAAGAAAGCTAGCCGGCCTCAGGCTCTCTGAGGCGCAGACTCGACCTGGCTCCTCACAGGGTAAATCCCACACGTGTAGGCGTCGGCGATTCTCCGCTCCATAAATCACAGGACCAAAGCAAATATAATCCAGCCGCAAAGGGCTATGTAGTCGTCGGGTAGATTAATCCAGTGTACATGTCCACACGGTTCTCGTCTAGGTCTCCTCGGGTGAAAGCGCCATGAAAGCAGCCCAGCCTGGATAAGCACTCTAGCTGGTACGAGGAAGCGTTGGTGATGCTGGTCACTGTAGAACTTTAGCCGCACGATACACTATACACAAATAGACTATTACTGACTTAATAGAAATATGTCGCACTCGACGGTATAGCGCCAAACTCTGACAATTCAGTTATTAATTCGCACGCGGTCTCAATGCTCTATTTGGGGCCAAACAGGCCATACTTCACTGCACGTTGTATCGTGGGTGAGGCTTCAACTTATTGGGTAACTCTGACTTCTGACTAAGTGCTTCTGTATTCACCTGCGCCATATTTATATGCACAGCGAACAAACTAGTGCCAACCTCATTTCTGTCTCGTAGCCCTGGGCAAGGCCGGGCATGCACAGACATGTCTTGACGGTGACTTTGAACCTGACTCCGGAGGCATGGCTCTGGCGCCTGTGGACCGCTGTCCAATAGGAGAATGAAATATTATGGTCTGGGCTAAAGGGATATTCCGTGTATATGTACAAGGAATATACAAGGGATATCAAACGATATACAAATACTATGCAATATATATCAATCAATAAATATATATATATTCGGTTTAATCTGATCCTTTGTAACAGGTTGTGTGAAGTGCCACAGAACAACAGTGACCCTTTTGGAAATTGACATCCTGTTCGTTCCTTTATAACCAGTATATTCTTTATAGACTTTAAAACTAAACTCTGGTTGGAAGATAGTGAAATGATTGTTCTGCTTAAAAAATAATTGCCTGGTCTGCATAAGAGGTGTCTGTGAGAGCAGGCCTGCAGTAGGGAGTTAACCCTAAAGAATGTGACCCTGAGAGGCAGCAGGAGAGGAGAGTAAACTGTAATGTTAACCCTTACAGTGAGGAAGCAGAACAGACATGCATTTATGTTCTGAGGTGATGGGGCCCCAGGGGAGGTAAAGGCTGAGGTTGTGAAATTTTAGAGTAAAGGAAACACCCGTCATGTATACAGAGTCTTGAAACGATAGAGGGAATCTTAAAAACTATATAACAATTAAATGTTAAATGTTTACAGTAAAGTTTTCATAATGTCATGCTTATAATTAACTGTCAGTAGAGAATAATACTAAATGATGTGTAAACTGTTTTTCTGGAGGAGGGCATCTCTGAAGATTCTCTGCTATAACCTCTAAGGAGTCTTGATAAGAAATCTTATGGATGGCCTCGCCCGGTACTGCCTGGTACCACATGGTTACCACAGGCAAACCCTTTGTTTGTTCTGAAAAATGGAGGGACTTTCTCTTACTTAAAAACACTAGGTAACTAAAGGTAACGCGAGTGAAAGGAGGAGGAGAGTCCATCCTGACTACGTATTGTATTTTGGTTTGCTAAGCGAAATGACATCCCTGTGACATCACTGTTTTTAGACCAATCGGAATATGATACAGGATCAATATAAAAATGACTGTTGCCCATTCAAGAGGCAGACTTTTTTGAGAGATTTTGTGGAGATGACTGAATCCTGATACATTGTAAGCTGAAACCTGTGTACTTATAAAAATGAAACTGAGCCTTTAATGTAATCTTATACTGTTAAAAAATAAAACAATCTTCTTTTGGAACAACACCCTTTTGCTTCCATTCTTCCCAAAACTGAAAGACGACTGGTAAGCATGGAGATGTTTTTTTGCATTATAACTTTACCCGTAATGTGCCTGATTTATGATGTAAAAAACCTTAGAAGTGTGGCTTTCCCCAGACGGAGGCCTAAGGAGAAAAATGTATATGTATATGGACTAAAGGTGGGTTCGGTATAAATGTGATTATCAAGTAAAGCCATACAGTGGTAATACGTGTAACCGAATAAGTGAAATGGATATCCTATGAATAGGAAAAGTCCTTCTCAGTGCAAAATAGAATAAGAATACTCCGCAACTCCAATCAATCAACCGCATGACTGGAGGGGACGGAGGGGTGCGTGTGTGGGCTTGGGTCGGCTGGGTTTAAACCCTGCAGTTTGTAGACGCATTGAGTCCTGGACATCACAGACGTCGCAGGACGCTGCTTGAAGTTGAGATGCGGACCAATGAGTTATGGGGTTATCAATCTGACCGGGGCTTATCTCAGCACTTATCATGGCGTCCCTACGTTGGGCATTTATACTAACTAAATAGGTGCTAAACGGCCGAAGAAAACAGGACTACTGTCAAAAGCCTCTGGAGTCAAATTAAATTACAGATTTGGCTAAACCTAAAGTAGAAGGTTCTACTCAAAGAAAGAATCACACTTAAAGTATATTTTTGTGATTGCAGTAAAAAGGTTTACTCATGACTAAAAAGTTACGTAATGTTTACTTACAGTCAAAAACGTAGAAGGTTCTACTCAAAGAAAGAATCACACTTAAAGTATATTTTTGTGATTGCAGTAAAAAGGTTTGCTAACTAGCTCACCATTGGCTACCTAGCCCAAGGCTAAGTGACACGCAGCCAAAACGGCCGTTCACAGGAATGCAGGCTAACTAGCCACAAGCTAACTGAATGCTAACTGGATGGCTACCTAGCCCAAAGCTACGTGACACGCTGCCAAAACGGCCGTTCACAGGAATGCAGGCTAACTAGCCACAAGCTAACTGAATGCTAACTGGATGGCTACCTAGCCCAAAGCTACGTGACATGCAGCCAAAACGGCCGTTCACAGGACTGCAGGCTAACTAGCCACAAGCTAACTGAATGCTAACTGGATGGCTACCTAGCCCAAAGCTACGTGACACGCAGCCAAAACGGCCGTTCACAGGAATGCAGGCTAACTAGCCACAAGCTAACTGAATGCTAACTGGATGGCTACCTAGCCCAAGGCTAAGTGACACGCTGCCAAAACGGCCGTTCACAGGAATGCAGGCTAACTAGCCACAAGCTAACTGAATGCTAACTGGATGGCTACCTAGCCCAAAGCTACGTGACACGCAGCCAAAACGGCCGTTCACAGGACTGCAGGCTAACTAGCCACAAGCTAACTTAATGCTAACTGGATGGCTACCTAGCCCAAAGCTACGTGACACGCAGCCAAAACGGCCGTTCACAGGAATGCAGGCTAACTAGCCACAAGCTAACTGAATGCTAACTGGATGGCTACCTAGCCCAAGGCTAAGTGACACGCTGCCAAAACGGCCGTTCACAGGAATGCAGGCTAACTAGCCACAAGCTAACTGAATGCTAACTGGATGGCTACCTAGCCCAAGGCTAAGTGACACGCTGCCAAAACGGCGGTTCACAGGAATGCAGGCTAACTAGCCACAAGCTAACTGAATGCTAACTGGATGGCTACCTAGCCCAAGGCTAAGTGACACGCTGCCAAAACGGCCGTTCACAGGAATGCAAGCTAACTAGCTCACCATCGGCTAACAAGCCAGTGCTAACACCCATGAGCTGGCCCTAGCCAGACGGAAGCTAACTAGCTCACCATCGGCTAACGAGCCAGTAACAACACGATGTCTCACAATCATTCCCACATCATAGAGGAGGAATTACCCTCGGATGAGGGATTGGGAGTTTTTATACCCAACCTGGGTCTGGACTACCTAGGAGAACGGGAGGAACACCCAGAGTCCCCTGATACGTTTGCGGGAAGTGAGGAATTCACAGAACCAAGCGAATCCCTATACCCAGAGCTGCCAGCTGTACAGCAGGCCGTAATTGGAACACGAACGGTCCCGACAGCTACGGTCCCTGCATACTGGCCCGAAGGCCTGGGACTTCAGGGACAGTGGAGCCCCCTGCCCCAAATCCCTACATCAAACTCTACGCCAGAGGAGCAGACCATGCCCCCTGGCATGTCAAGGTTGAATGAAATCTCATGTACTATTAAACCCAGATCTCAACCAGGAAACCCTAAGCATATACAGCACCTATGGGTCTGCTCCATATGGTTACAAAACTTTGTACCAAAAGGAAACCACACATTTGTGGTTAACCCGGCCAACCGAGGCCTACGTAATGGAGGGGGAATGGCAAAAACCATACAAGACATGGCAGGACCCGGCTACGCCGACTGGTGTGCAAGAGAAGTGGCCAGACAACCTCATAACCTCCTTAAGGATGGCACAGTGCTGGTAGGAGTCCCCTACCTACTTAAAAATAAGGGTTACGAGGGGATACTGACAATTGCCATGCAAGACATACTGCCCGGAACAGACCTTGAAGGCCAAACCCGAGTACTCCTGGCATATTACAGGAGTATTTTCAGACAAGCCCAGAGAGTAGGCATAACAAGCCTAGTCATGACACTGTTTGGAACAGGGATTTGGCACTATGATGTCAACACGAGCATATGGTGCTTCTTGGAAGCCTACCAAGAAATACCAGCTGCATCAATGGCAGTGGTCTTGCTAGTCCCAGACAAATACCAAGCAAACACAGTGCGCAGAGCTCAAATGGAGGCATGGCCATCACATTACCGTAATGGCTGGGGAAATTTGTTCGAAGAAATTGAGCCCACTATGGTCGGAGACCTCACACAGGTCATGAACGAACTGGCATACAGAAACCAGACATGGTCTGGTCCTCAGGGAACACCGCGGGAAGCGAGTCACTCAGAACAGAGGGCCCAAATTACGTGGCCCCCGTCTGGACCCGGGAGGATGTATGAGGAAACACCAGACACTCGGCCTCCCAGCACGGAGAGAGAAGGCTCAGGGGGTTTCACTAACCCTGAAAGCCCTGCGCTCCAGTTTACCGGTGCGAGACACACCCAGGAGGGGATGACACAGGAACGTAGTCAGGACTCAGGAGCAGACACAGACCGAGCACGGCCTGTTCCCCCTCACAAGTACATCGGCCAGAGGGAACCCCGCTCAATTAGTGACCCCTCTGGATGTGAAATGAGGGAATTTACTATCGGGGGACAACTACAGACGCTGGGGGGATCAGCTACACCGATGGCTACATCAACCCCAGGGCGAGATTACTCCCTGCGGTGCTTAAGCCCAGGACCACGTGTTCACGAGGAAGTGAGACAAGCGAGAGCAACCTATACCTCTCGCCGTGGTGAACACTCAGGGGCGAGAGGAACATCTACAAACTCTCACATAGAAACACCAGACATAAAAGTCACTAACTACCCAGTCTGGACCGACAACTCTGACACACCATGGTCAATTCTCACCTTCACTGGACCATCTTTGACGAGCTATGGTAGATGGGAAACAAGCATGATAACGGCAGGAGGCGCTTATTACCGGAACCTGAGGAAACAGGTAATGGAAATAAGGACCAAAGAACCCCTGAAACCGGGCAAGGCAGTAATCACTGAGTGTGATTATAATGTGTTTCACGCAGAGAAAGTTGTCCATGTGACCCTAAGCCAAAACCGGTACAATAAAGTACAGTCCTCACAAAAGAACTGGGACAATCTGGTGTCCCGGATGAAGGATCTACTGCAAAAAAGAGAAATCTATGCTGGCCATGGTACCAAGGACATGCCCTACCGACTAGCCATAAACCTGATGTGGGGCAGGTCTCGAGGATATGGCCAACGAGGCATATGGTTGGGGGAGGCAGTAGTCAGCGCAATCTCAACCATAAGAAGTGCAGAGCACACGGAAATCTGTCTCATGGTAGAACCCAAGGACCATGAGGGAATATCCCGGGCCTTGACTGAAGCAGGGGAAAGTGAGGAGGATGAGGACAGTGAGCCGGCATCGGTACCTCTCGATCCCCCTCCAAACCCTAAGGGGTCGGGAATTGTACCCAGGAAGGAAAAGTCCAATTCCCAGAACTCCTCCCGAACAACAGATATAGGGAGATCATCCACTCCCCGGAAACCGACAGTACAGTTCGAACCAGAAAGGGGCGGACCTGCCAGGTCCCAGGCCAGGAGTATTCTTAGACGACTAGGCTGTCCCCCGGAGTCAGGGGACGACCCAACAGATAGCGGACCGGAGTATACTGATCCGGATCAGGACTCAGAAATAGAGGAAGACCGGGATCGGTCAAGCTCCAGAGTCTCCTCAATGTCCTCATCTCGGTCAAGATCTAGGGAGAGAGTTCGGTACCTAAGGGGCGAACCTCCTAGGCCTCGGAACAAGAGAGCCAAACCGGTCAAACTGAGACCTATAGGCCCAGGGCCCCCCCTGAAGGGCACCGCCTTCCAGTCACCCTCAGGCTTGACCTGGAGCTCAGGATTGGAGGACGTCTCCGACGAAAGTGAAGGAGAATTGGCAGGAGAAGAAACAGGGGATATTATGCCAGCATATCCCGTGACATGGAGGAAGGCTCGGGCCTTAGCACGGTCACCTGAGGCAAAGAAAGTGTTGTCTCACCCGGGAATAACGGAACCATACAAGCATGCGTATTTACATGCTGGCTATGACGTACTACGTGAACAGGTGTACAAACGGGACAGGGCCATAGCCGAAATAGCCAGGAGAGAAAGACACTGGTTGAACAAAGCCCCGTCCATAAGCCCAATCCGAGCCCTGAGACACAGCACAGAGGAACACCGCCCGGAAGTAAGCCCTCACTCCATACTGGCCCAATCTCCCGGAGACATATACCGACCAAGAGGAAAGAGTTTACATACCGGCAGGAGTCTGTATGACAGCACCCAATATGGAGAAAGCAACAAAGCACAAGAATTATTGAGCAAAACCCAAGTGCTCAAAAAACTGGCCCCAGAAATGATTCAAGGGGAGACCCAGGCTGCTTATATCCATAGGATTGCTCAGATTTTCCATGGGTCACCTCTCTACGATGACCCGGATGCCGCTCGCATTTTGAGACACCTCAAAGGACTGGAGATCCCCAAAGGGGCGTCTATGGCCCAAATGATGGAAATAGAAGTGAGAACCCCCGGTCAAGATCCAGGGGAAAATATGGTGGAGAAACTAATCCCACAGGTGCGAGACGGGAGTGTGTCTCTCACTGTTGCAGCGGAATCAGTCATACGTGGAGGACCTGTGCAAGGATCAGGCTTACTACTTGAAAAACTATTCATAGGAGTACCAGGGGGTAACCGTCTTGCAGGCAAATGCGCAGCATGGTCCCGAGACCAGTTACGGACGGAATGCATGCTGTATGACCAAGTCAAAATGCTTTCTCAACACAAATACAATAAAAGTGAAAGGAAAGGGGAGAACCCACGAGAGGAGAAGGCTCAAATTCGGCCTCCCAGAGCCCAGCAACAGCCAGCGGCTAACGTTAAACCTACCTACTCAAAAAACGACAAAAGGGGGGGCTCCCAGGAGTTCCCCCCGAGGATAACCAAGGACGGAAAAGGGAAGAAGAATTACCTATACCTACCTCCAGACGAGTGGGCCGCATTAACCCCAGAACAGCAAGCAGAAAGGAGGGCAACAAGGGAGGAATTCAAATCCCGGAAGGAGAGAGAATAGAATCCTTGCCTCCTGGGGATGTGACACATGACACTCGAACATGGGAAGAAGACAGAGTGACAGAGAGTCTATTAACCCTCAATATAGATCCCCAGGAGAGGCCCCTACTGAATGCTATTGCACTCAAAACGCAGGAGACTGATGGGAAGTTAACGTGTCAAGTGGGAAACGACCAATACCTAGTAGACACCGGGGCGGAAATTTCCCTGCATGTAAATACACCCATTACCGGATCCATAGAAGTGGAATTAGGTAATGGGACCAGAGCCCTCATGGGTACAGGAGAGAAGCATGGGATATCAGGAGTGGTAGGACCACCTAATTCGGAACCCCTGTTATCCCCAAAAGACTTGATGCTACTGTACGAAAAGGAAAAATTCATACCCAAGTGTGACCCGAAAAGGCCACAGCAAAGAGTCTGTGTCAAATATATGAAGCCAGTGGACATACGGGGCGAAATGGAAAAGGTTGTGGAAGAGTCCGAAAGTCACGAGAAAACCCTCATACGAGAAATACTCAAGAGAGGCTTGTATGCTGCCCACAAGAACGACGTGGGAAGAGTGGACCCCAAGTATACACACACTATAAAGGGGACCATACCACCGAGACAAGCACAACACAGGGTGGACCCGAGGTGCAAAAAGGAACTGACAGAAACCATCACGGAATTGGAAGAAATGGGCATATTGACTATGTTGGACTCTGCTCTAACAAATACCCCTGTAATGGGAGTCCCCAAACCTGATGGATCATGGAGTTTAGTGCACAACTTAATTGCCCTGAATGCCAGAACATGCTCAGATACCAGGACAATGATAAACATAGCACAAACAACCAGGAATCTGCCCAACAAACGTTGGAAGTCTAGCATTGACCTGGCTAATGGATTCTGGTCAGTACCTATCGACCCCCTATCCACCCAAAAGACGGCGTTCACCTGGAACGGGCTGTCCTATGGATGGACAGTATTACCACAGGGGTATAAGAACTCCCCGAATGTGTTCCAAGGAGTCATAGAGGACATCCTAAGAGGTCTGGACGTCACCATATACATCGATGACGTGTATTGGACCAATGACTCGGAACAGGAACACTTGGAACTACTGGACCAGGTAGTGACCCGCCTCTCCAGGGCCGGGTTAAAGATAGGCCTCAAGAAGTGCGAGATCGCGAAACATACCCTGAGGTATCTGGGTTTCAACATCACGGACACCGGAAAGTCAGTCAGCAGGGAATACCTGGATCAGGTAGCGGCCATAGAGAAGCCTGTGTCCCTGAGTCAGCTGGACTCTGCCATGGGAAAATGCGGCCACATTATGACCCATGTGCCTGGCTATGCGACAAAAGCATCCCCGCTCCACAAACTGAAAGGCAAAGCTCTCGAGGGAAAAAACCCTAGGAATAGGAACATCCCCATAGAGGAAGCGGACCCAGGCTGGACGGTGTTCAAGACCCATGTGCTGGAAAACTGCAAAGATCTGGAAAAAAGAGACCCCACCAAACATCTGGAAGTATTCCCACAAGTGGAGGGTACGCAAGGGATAACTCTGAAATGTCAGAATAGAAAGGGGAAGACCCCTTGTCTACTTTTATCCATGCAGTTCACCAATACGGAGGAGCGGTATACAGAAGAAGAACGAATCCTATGTGGAGTATTTAGATTCTGGAATGCCCTGAAGGACTTGGCTCAAGACAAAGATATAATAGTAACCACAGAGTTTCCTGCCCTGCAGAGTGCCTCGAAGGGAACTATTACAGGCTCAAGGGCCATGACATCATGATGGGGACATTGGTCAATGTTGTTAACGGATCCTAAAATGAGATTTATCACAACAGGAACCAAGTGTCCCCTAGAAACGAAAACCAAGCTCACAGAGCCTGAGGCCGAACCCAACTGGGTACTCTACACAGATGGAAGTCAGCACAAACAGGACGGAACAAAGGCCAAGTGGGCCTATGTTCTAAAACACAACAATGAGAACATCAAAACAGCAAGTGGCTGGACCGATGGATCAGCCCAAACGGCGGAGGTAACAGCTATACTGGAGGGCATAATAATGGCCAAAGGGAAGCACATACCGAAACTACTTATTGTAACCGATAGCCAATACTGTTACAACAGAGGAACAGAGAACCTGGAGTACTGGGAAGCGAAAGGATTTGAAACCAGCACAGGCAGACCAATGGCCCATGGTGACCTCTGGGCCCTCATAGTGGAACAATTCCGAGGCATGAAAATAGCTTGGAAATGGCTAAAAAGCCATACGGAGGAAACCGGGGTCCACTACCAGGGAAACAAAGAAGTCGACACCCTGGCCCAAAACCGCCCTGAGGTCGGCGGGCTAAAACTCAAAAGACTGGCCTTAGTCACGCCCACAGCCTGGGAAGACAAAGGCACGGTGAGAGTACCGGAGGACGAGGCTACTCACATGATCCGACTGGTACATGATAACCTTGGACATGTTGGAAGTAAGAGGATGTTGGTATACCTAAGAACCAACCACATTCACATACCTAAAGCGAAACAAAGAGCGATAACAGTCCGGAAGGCCTGTGAACGATGTGCGCTGGTAAGGGGGACAAAACCTGAGCCTGTGCCACCGGGACAAATAGCAGTATCTGAAGCAGGGCTGCATTTTTCCGCCGACGTGTTTGGACCCATGTCAGAGGGGACGAAAAGGAAACACAAGCAGGGACTGGTGATAGTGGACAATGGGCCAGGTAGACTCAGAATGTACCCTATCCCCACTCCGACGGCTGCAGTTATATGCAACTGCATATCACAGTTCCTAAGGGAAGAGCCAAAGGCTGCATCGCTCAGGATGGATAATGCCACCTACTTCACTCACGGATCAGTGAAGACACTACTGGAGGAAGCGGGTGTAATGGCCCAATACTCTGTACCCTACCAGCCCAATACGAACGGAGTGGCCGAGAGGGCTGTGCGCTCTATAAAAGAGCAGATAATCAAGGAGGATATGTTGCGATCCTGGGATGAACCAACCTCCCTCCTTAGGATACACCAAGCTGTGAACTTGGGAAGAGAGGATAAGAGATGTGTTTCAAAAGATAACACGGCTGTCTCCTCTCCCTTCTCCTTAGGTGAAGCCGTGTGGGTGCTCCGAAAACCCCTGGCAGGGAATCCCAGCAAGAAGTGTGAACGCAAAGATACCATCGTTGAAATACTTAGGCCCAGGCGACTTAGATTGCAGGACCTAGGTATAGTGCACATAAATCAAGTCCGCAAAACCAGGTGAAGAACGGGGAAAATGGCTGGAGTCTCAAGCTCTACACCACAGGAAACGGGAAGCAAGATGGCCCAAAGGGGTGTTCCGGGACTTAGAGAGTCCATGCCTTTCGCCTTGGAGTGCGCCAGGCACAAAATATTGATCTGTATGGCGCCAGGATTGTCCCCTTTGAATGGGGACGCTGGAAACATAAGAGGCGCCAGCGTTTTTATGGGCGTGGCTGATGGAGCAGTTAAGGCGGCAAAAAAGGGGTATCTGTCGGATAACAGATCACTAGTACGTCACCCCGACACCCCGGAAGCAGAACCTGTGGAGGGACCCGGAGGAAGCATAATCAGATGGACAAAATGGGGACACAACCTGGATAAATGCACCTTGTGCCTCGTCCAGGTGACTAACCTACTGTGGCACGGACCGTCACGGAATCGTCCAGAACAGGTCCCCACGGATCACAAACCTCTATATCGCCCAGGCGATGATACCTACACCTTTGGGCCAAAGGAGGGCCCGAGGGGATGCAGAATAATTGTCTGCCAAGCATGTTATATTGAATACGGACCCCGTATAGTACTGGCAGCGTACCCTCCTATGACCCCACAGTTAGCATCCAAGTGCGGGTGCTCATGGCTGGGTTATGCTCTAGCCAAATGCCAAGACCATACGGAAGTGAAACTAGGTTCAGGAATATACCTGACAAAGGGCAGAGGATACCTGCAAGATGGGGATGCTCCAGTCCGCAAAGGGGCCGCGGGCCGAGGAGGTATAGCCTTCAAGGGCAGCACGGAAAACCTGGCCAGCCTGATGGAAACCTATCTCGAGAAAACCATAAACACCTGTTTCCCCAGGGCAATGCCTTCAAGGGGGGACAAGATGTTCCTGGTGAAAGGACCAGACACATTCTGGGTAAAGGATACGGAGGAGAGGTAAAGACTGTTCACCAAGGGACAGGAGGTCATGACCAATGATAGACTAAAGGGAAATTACCTTCTACTGGATGTAGCCAGCCTGGTGCGCATGATGCTGGCTAAAAGGGCTGTGCTACTAACCTCGGGACTGATCTCCTTGCCCTTCCCCAGCTCTGCACACAGACACGGTGGTGAATTCGATTGGTTGACCACTATAAGTGGAGAGCTCAGAGAAGGGTTCCGAGAAACCCTATCACTAGAACTACTGGTGAGGGACGGGCCTGGAATAACTAAAACGGGCACGAAAGGGAAGTCTATATCCCCAGGAGATACAGAGAGACCCGTGAATGGGAAAGAATACCAATGGGTGATACTCTCTGTCACGCTGAGTGTGGGGCATATGCCACACCCTATCAGAGGCCTCTCTGTGGAGATTACCCCGGGGAAAGACAGTCCTGTGATCGGAAGCATTAGGAAGGGGTCCATGATCAAACCAAAGAGGGTACACTACCCCGACGGCATGGGACCAGGCTCGAGGGCGCCCAGTATATGGGATCGCATCAGGCGAAGATCAGAAGCCTTGACCAAGTAGTACATGCTCGATGCGCACAGGCGATAACCGTCTCACCTTTTCTTCTCAGGCAGCGAAGGGAAGGCGAGAGGGGGGAATATGGCCTACCTGAAGAAAACCACAAACACCTATAACCTGGTCGCCCCGGAGTACGGGGAACAACCCATACCCATGCGCAGTGGGCCTGGTCCCGAAGACACACTGGGACCCGGTACCCCGATATCAGAATATTGGGCACCACCCAACCCACCATACCATGACCTGCCAGTCATAATCAGACAACCAACGCATATGGGCAGGGACTATATATATGAGCACATGACCTGTCTAAACAAAGGGACATATGCGGTGCCCCGCCCAAATGATGAATCCGCTCGAAAAGAGATCATGACCTGCTTGACAATGGATATAGACCGGGAATGGGAGCAGTCAGATTCTGACAATGAATCCGAGAACAGGGCCGCTCCAAACATAGAAGAGATATCACCAAGCCTGGCGATTCAACCCAAGAAATCCGCCAAGGCTGTGGCAGTTAAATGGATACTAAGAGTGACTCTGGTAGCACTCGCCATCACACTAACCCTGGGATGTATAAGGGCAATTGATTACCCCAGGACTCGTACTGAATGGGAGTTTGAAGAACCAACGATTAAGGAACATAGAGGAATACCAGTGACCCACTATAGAATGGTCACTCAAGTCCCGTGTGAACCAAGAAACGCATCAGAGAGATGGGAGGCCTGGTCGGACTATATATTCACCTCTTTTAGTGACACGGGTCAGGCCAAGGAACAAACCACAATGCTGGTTACTAAACCCAGAGGAGGGATGTAATCCATACATGACATGGAAAAACTTGGCCGCTCAGAGGGACGAGATATGCCTCGGTGCGGCAGGAGCGGAGGTGACGGCAGTATACCCTTCTGACCCCAGAGGCGAAATCTCAACTAAAATGAAACTAGCCAAGGGAGAGGCAAGGATATACCCCTGCATCAGGGTCAGAGCACACTCCAGGTATCAGGGTGACCCGGAGTGGGGGCCTTGGGAGGAATTATCTAACTGTTCTACTACCAGACTGAATGGAACCCGAGCAGTAGAAGTGACCCTGGGCAGGAAACCAAGTGATGACACAGGAGAATCAACCTTGACCAAGGTGACCCTGTATACAAAATGGCCCCCGGCATGGGAACGAGAGGTTGAGGCCTTTTTTGGATTCTTGACCCCCAGACAGGACACTCAGACGGAGGCTCAGGTCCAGGAACGGCCTGAACAGGATATACCTCTCACAGCTACTGACCAAGCAGGAGGATGTCCTTTTCAGACTACCGCTACATGGTTCAAATGGACTGTGGCGGTAACAAACCCAGGACGGGTAAAAATCAAACCATACCCACCTACACTTCCATGGGTGCGCGGTCTCCCCCTGGCGGGGGGGAGGACCTTATGGTACACAGATGTCCCAACCTTGACCCCGAGCCAGGTGGAGAAACTCGAGGGAAAGTGGGGCACGCAAATACTAGACTCTCTCCTCGATTGCCTATCTGATAACCTAGCCAAAACTGATGAGGTATGGAGGGGTCTTACCACCCTTGAAGTGGGAAAAAGAATGATGAGAGAAGCGGGTGAATTAGTCCCTATATGCCGAGAAGCACGGAATATGGGGGTCCCACGCCCATACTCGAATGGAACTCTGGGCCAGGAAGCCACCTGTCGTGTGAATTTCAGGAATTATTTGAGGAGGTATAGAGTGTACCCAGAACCCACAAAATACGACAGATACCACAGCAGGTGGGCAACTCGGCCCCTCAATGAATGGAAGGCCTATGCAGGAATAGGCCTCACTGATGAGGAGGTCAACCTGGTGGCTGCATGCTGGCAGAAGGAGCCAGATTCGGAAGAGACCAAGTTGACCCTGTTCATCCACCAACAGTTAGCTGCTCAGGTTTTGGGGTTCCAACTAAATGTGGGTAGGCATATAGACCTAAAATCCAGCACCCCATACCCCGGAGCATTGGTAGTGGCAGTGGGGAGCAATAACAAAGATCCCCCAAAAGAAAGCAAACCTAATCCGAACCTCAATCCCGATGGATCAGAAAAAGAGGATATATTGGAGTGGGTACACGATTGGAAAGAAAAGGATCCACAGCTACCTTTCGCTATGGTGAACATTAAAGAGAGACAATTAGGCGAAATTCTACTACCCCCACCTCTTATTCTCACTAGAAAGACCTCTAGTGGCTACATAATAAGGTGGGGTCTGGAACCAAGCTTCAGAGCGACGGGGGCCCAGCTCGGGGCCTACCCCGGAACTACTTATGGTAGATGGGGGAAACAGTATTGTACGCAGAATGATCAGAGTCTGTGTACAGTGAAGGATACTTATCCGCACCTACATGTGGAGGAGGCTACCTCAGCTATGGTAGACTTAGCTTCTACTCGGACCCTGACTAAGGGGAGATCCTGGGATGGGATTAACAGTACGTGGATCCATTGGGGCACTCTCCCTCTGGCAAAGGCTCAGGAGATAGGATGCGACCCTCGAAGAATGGTAGAAAGGTACTACATTGTGCGTAACCCTCCCCCGCAAGAACATGCGTGGAGTAATATGCATTGGTTCGACTCTCCAACCTCACGGGACACCAATGACCTAATGAGATGGAGGGCAGTTTCGGGGGGGGGGTGGAACACTGTATTATGACCCAAAATTCCCCCGTTCTGTGGGCATCCCCTTGATAGTGGCTAACTGCTACCTCTCTTCTCCCACTGCGCGCCTAGGAGCTAAACAGAATGAAGCCACATGGCAGGCAAAAACTTCAAAATGCGGACCCTTAGCAACGCTGTTTGAACACACCCTGGATAGAGGATTCCCTTACTATTGGCCACCGGAGGCATACCTGTTGAACCGATGGAATTTCATCAATACCCAGTATTGTAATAACCGACGGGGAAACAACCGACATCTGTTTAACACTTGTACGGGATGTAGCAAGGCCCTGTTTGACTTTGTATCCCCATGGAAACCCATATCTGATTATTTGGAAACAGGAGGAAAGCTGAATCCAGATTTTGGATGGACAGGAAGAGGATTCCACCTGGATGGTGTTTTTCCCCTTTCACATGCTAACAACATGACAAATGGGTCCTGTTCACAGGATCGAGCACCGCATGTGGACGAATGGAGCAAACGGAGGGACATAACTCAATTTGCGATAGTACTGGGTACCATTATCGGGCGTGCAGCTGAAGACATAGGGGGGGCAGTGAAGGACGGAGTGGGAGATGTTTGGAATTTTGCAGCCTCCATGATACAGACAGCCAGGGCGATCATTCTGGGGATTATGCGTTGGGCTCTCCCCTGCATTTTGATAATAGGGGTCATTATTACAATAAATCTACGACGTCATATGGGCCTCTTCTCCCGGTCAGGGAGGGCCGTAAATTATGTAAAAAAGAGACTGTGGCCTTCAACTATGACGGCGCCTCTTCTGAAATGATGATAAAAAGGATCAGTGCTCTCTCTCTCGCACACTAGTCAGAGACACAGAGACACATAGACACAACAGCAACTAACGGAGGATGGCTGCTAAGGAATATGCCATCTTACAAGACGAACTTATGCTACATGGTGATAGCGTGCTGGGTATTTTGGATTGTGACCCCCACGTTCCTAGGAGAGCGACCCTCGTGTCATCATCACCAAGCCTGGTTTCACCAATAATGCCTGACCAGGGCCAGCCAGCGACTACGATTACATCACCGGAGGATACACTGTCTCTGACCCTAGGAGCAACCTGGTTGAAGAGGATATCGCTCCAAAGAGGAAAATGGGACGGAATAGACGACAGCCAACGATCTCAGCTATATGCAGAAGACGGAAGAATGATGACGAATGAAGAGCGTTGCCCGCCAGTTGGTCTGACATAGTGGGCATAAAACCAGGGAGGAGACCTTACTCTGACCCCTTCACCAGGATGCCGTTCGAGGATTTCTTCCTCTTGAACGGAGCGTCAGAATTGAGAGCCAGTAGGGCCCATGTTCTGGAAGGAGGCAACTGGACCGGAATTCTCCCGGCCTGGGTGAAGATTTACACGGTTAACCGAGCGGGTGACCCACATCTCGGCAAGACATGGGCCACCGTGGAGACCTGGGGAAGGAGCTGTGAATATTTTAGGGTTGATTTGATTTTTTACCCTAAGATGAGCACGTCTCGCATCGAGGCTTGGTCTGGAATCCGTCAGGCGCGGAGGGATCCGAAGATTTATCCAGTCCAGCCCTCCACCGAGCACAGGAGTGTGGTCAGTCAAGAGGTCAGGGGAGGTGAAAAGGGTCACAGCCTGCAAGACCCAAGATCGATGACCTCTCGACCCGGGGGGTCACGACAAGAGGTCCCACGTACAAGTACTTCACCACCACCAACCAGAGGCTGGGCGGAGTATGAGAGGCCAAAGAAAACTAGAAAGCCAGCCAAGTATCCAACCACACCTTATCAATAAAATAAATGTTGGTAAAAATATAATCAAGAAAAGCAAAGCCCTGTTCTCTAAAAAAGGACAGTGAAAATATAGGGGGGGTGAACAGTGATTTCTGTTCTAAATTTTTTTTTGTTGTTTATGTAACAATATAGCCGTATAGACCTATTTTTCACATGTAATTATATGCTTCATTATTCAATTATATGCTTCTGCGTAGAGAAGAAGGGATTGACGATGGACAATGACCTACCAGGATGACAGAGAGGGTGTGAAGTGCCACAGAACAACAGTGACCCTTTTGGAAATTGACATCCTGTTCGTTCCTTTATAACCAGTATATTCTTTATAGACTTTAAAACTAAACTCTGGTTGGAAGATAGTGAAATGATTGTTCTGCTTAAAAAATAATTGCCTGGTCTGCATAAGAGGTGTCTGTGAGAGCAGGCCTGCAGTAGGGAGTTAACCCTAAATAATGTGACCCTGAGAGGCAGCAGGAGAGGAGAGTAAACTGTAATGTTAACCCTTACAGTGAGGAAGCAGAACAGACATGCATTTATGTTCTGAGGTGATGGGGCCCCAGGGGAGGTAAAGGCTGAGGTTGTGAAATTTTAGAGTAAAGGAAACACCCGTCATGTATACAGAGTCTTGAAACAATAGAGGGAATCTTAAAAACTATATAACAATTAAATGTTAAATGTTTACAGTAAAGTTTTCATAATGTCATGCTTATAATTAACTGTCAGTAGAGAATAATACTAAATGATGTGTAAACTGTTTTTCTGGAGGAGGGCATCTCTGAAGATTCTCTGCTATAACCTCTAAGGAGTCTTGATAAGAAATCTTATGGATGGCCTCGCCCGGTACTGCCTGGTACCACATGGTTACCACAGGCAAACCCTTTGTTTGTTCTGAAAAATGGAGGGACTTTCTCTTACTTAAAAACACTAGGTAACTAAAGGTAACGCGAGTGAAAGGAGGAGGAGAGTCCATCCTGACTACGTATTGTATTTTGGTTTGCTAAGCGAAATGACATCCCTGTGACATCACTGTTTTTAGACCAATCGGAATATAATACAGGATCAATATAAAAATGACTGTTGCCCATTCAAGAGGCAGACTTTTTTGAGAGATTTTGTGGAGATGACTGAATCCTGATACATTGTAAGCTGAAACCTGTGTACTTATAAAAATGAAACTGAGCCTTTAATGTAATCTTATACTGTTAAAAAATAAAACAATCTTCTTTTGGAACAACACCCTTTTGCTTCCATTCTTCCCAAAACTGAAAGACGTAAGCATGGAGATGTTTTTTTGCATTATAACTTTACCCGTAATGTGCCTGATTTATGATGTAAAAAACCTTAGAAGTGTGGCTTTCCCCAGACGGAGGCCTAAGGAGAAAAATGTATATGTATATGGACTAAAGGTGGGTTCGGTATAAATGTGATTATCAAGTAAAGCCATACAGTGGTAATACGTGTAACCGAATAAGTGAAATGGATATCCTATGAATAGGAAAAGTCCTTCTCAGTGCAAAATAGAATAAGAATACTCCGCAACTCCAATCAATCAACCGCATGACTGGAGGGGACGGAGGGGTGCGTGTGTGGGCTTGGGTCGGCTGGGTTTAACCCCTGCAGTTTGTAGACGCATTGAGTCCTGGACATCACAGACGTCGCAGGACGCTGCTTGAAGTTGAGATGCGGACCAATGAGTTATGGGGTTATCAATCTGACCGGGGCTTATGCCAGCACTTATCAGGTTGTGATTTTATAGCGCCGTGAATATAAGCTTTAACGCAGATTTCATCTCATATATTTTCTGGAAAGCTATTTATAGAGCTAAAGGCTACTAACGTTATATTCAACGGCATTTCCGTTGTATATATGCTAATGAAATAACACAAACTGCTTATGATCCGGACTATCCCATAGCATCTATGGATGAAAGGGGGGCGGCGGGGAACGTCGATTAGTATTATTGATTACCAATACAGTGTCCGTGTAAGTAGCCACATTCACTGATTGGTTGATGATAAATCCCCTTATTCCATGGTGAGATCTGCGATTCGAAACGTGATACACGGTGCATGCTGTTGCTTTGGGATCAGAGTAATATGACACTCCGTTGGAGGCTAAAAAAAATATCCATTCGCCCACAATGATACTGCAGTGGAGCGATGGTGCCCCTAAGAGGATCTGGCCGGTATTGCATGTTGCAGATTCCACAGAGGCGGGTAGATCTGCAGAGTCGATGGGGGATCTTGATCCGGTTATTAATATGGAATAAAACAATAACAACTTGCCACGGCTATATACGTGCCTCTGGTCCACAACGGGTGGAATCGAAAGCCGTATCTGGTTCAAGGCCTACTCCTCAATGTCGGTCGTGTGTGGGAAGTGAAGACAGGCTTGTGATCCATTTCAATATTTATTTGCCCTGTTAAAACACCCAGACAGGCACATATTAACATTGGCCAGTAGATGGCGTTAACAGCTCACATGCTCTTCCTCATTCAGTAGAAACTGAAGTTTAGAATCAATCATTGAAATATCACATTCAAATAAAACAATACAATGAAATAATACAAAATAAAAAATAAAATATCTCCATTTAGTCACATTTCAGACCGGGGCCTACACACTCTGCTCAGCCATTACTACTAGCTCCTTCACATGGGTTTTTACAAAAGTTCGTCACCACGGCTAAATTACATTACAACAAGTGCCCAACTGTTCATTATTAACATAGATATTTATTATATACAACTGGTTTATTGCCCGGTATCTTATTTACAATCATTCAAACCATCATAACGTTCTTTTATACCAGAGATATATTTACAGGTGATGAGCGACCATCTTACCTCTTCCTCATTCAGTAGAAACTGAAGTGAGGAGGGAAATACGAGAGGAAATACGTCACTTCGGGAGGAAGTGACAGCGCAATGATTTCAAAATAAACTACTTTGAGAATAAAAATTATAATAAAACAAATTAAAATAAAACGTAAGGGATTATTTGTGGAATACATAACAGTATATTATATATATACCTGCTACATACACCCCCCCTGAATTCCACTTAAATCCTGAACGACTGACAGGACACACTAACAGGGACCTCCAACACTACGTCAGAACCGGCACGGGTTTACCTAAAGATACGCATCTTCAAAATCAGCTAGAAGCTACCTGTCAAACAGGTTCAGAGAAAACAAAGGGTGTACAGTCATATGTTCCTCCTAGAATCGCTTGGTGCCTTATACACCAAACCTATACCCGGCCCACTTGAGTCCCATATCCTACTTGTGAGCACATGCAGTAACACTACTTACAGTGACACATTGCAAGACAAAAGTGTACATAGACTAAACAAATATGCACTAACTGCAGCAACTACAGTACACTGCCCATTGACCGTACATAGCGTCGGCTCCTACAGTGGGAGCTAACTGCAGCCGCTACAGTACACTGCCCTGCAAAGGCTAACCGCAGTCACTACAGTACACTGCCCATTGACCTTACATAGCATCGGCTCCTACGGTGTGAGCTAACTGCAGCAACTACGGTAACCAGCCCTGCAACCTAAACACTTAGATACAAACACAGGACGTGAAAATCAAGGAGACGTGAAATCAAAAAAAAATTTGTTCTGCACAAAGCACAGAGTTCCCTTGACATGCCAGAGAGTTCCCGACTATGTATGCTGCAGGGCACCAGCTCTGCATCAAGCAGAGAGTTCCAGTGACAGGACAATAAATTTCCAGGCTCTGCTCGCTGCCATATTACCACACCACCGCAACTGTTGTCAAACAGCTAACCAAATAACAGTCAATAATTCCACATTCCCAATTATACTATTTACATGTATCCAAACCACCAACAGAAAAACCATGAACCCCCCTCTACGACATTGGAATCCAGCGTTTTTCTATAAAACGAGCTATCAGAAAAGAAGGGAAAAAAATGTATATATATTCTACTGATCACAATATTTTTTTCTTTCCAAATGCTTCAGCATCTTTAACAAAAACAGAAAAACAAAAATTGATCACCAGTCCTCTTCAATAACCTCCACTGTCATCTAGAACAGAGACAGAAAAATGGACATTCACTGGACATCCTCTTTTTTCCCGAAAGAACACAATGTCCTTTCAACTGTGACACAGTCACTTCGACAAAAATACAGCCAAAATACAGCCATCCCAAGGGAACTTCTTCTTCTTCTTCTTCTTCTTCTTCTTCTTCTTCTTCTTCTTCTTCTTCTTCTTCTTCTTCTTCTTCTTCTTCTTCTTCTTCTTCTTCTTCTTCTTCTTCTTCTTCTTCCGACCTCCGGTGATCAAGCTGGCCTTGCTCCCCATTGCAAAAAAATGTTATATAGTGATCACAGCATTTTTCCAATGTTCTTCTGTGGTTCTGTTCGACGACCTCTCGGTGACCAAGCTGGTGTTGGTTCTTTCGTCATCCGGGTCACAGCACCAATGTAGCTGGTTCAAGGCCTACTCCTCAATGTCGGTCGTGTGTGGGAAGTGAAGACAGGCTCGTGATCCATTTCAATATTTACTTGCCCTGTTAAAACACCCAGACAGGCACATATTAACATTGGCCAGTAGATGGCGTCAACAGCTCACATGCTCTTCCTCATTCCAGGGTATCTGCAGGTTTAGCCCAGTCAGATTTAAGGCTTTTTAAGACTTTTTAATGCCACTCAGAATTAAATTTAATACCAATTTCACGATAACAAAATGGCAAAAATCATGGGTACTCTCAGTACTCATTCAAGGGTACTACGACTATGCCTGCACCTCATGGTACCAAAGCACCTCAAAGGCACTAAAAACAAGATTACAAACATCACAAAACAAACTGGTCAGACTACTGCTTAACCTCACTCCTAAAACCCATTTTTACCCCTGCCCACATTCAAAACCGCTCTTAAAGAGCACCTACGGGAGACTGCAATTCGAAACTGGCCACCGTAAATGTCCAACCCCCCCCCCCCCTAATGTACAGTCTCATCCCCATCATATATATATAATATTTTCTGTTAGGATCTCTGGGTAACAGTACTGTATATTATTTGCATATCGTATATGTCACAAATGTAACAGTACTACAGTATATACCTGTATGTCATGTATGTCCCTATGCCATAAATGTCATGATGTCATGTATGTTTTTACTGTATTTATTTCTGTATATTTTATTTCATTTTTATTCTATTTTACTCTACTCTTATCCTAGGCAACTTGATTGATTTGTGTTATTATTCTAATTCGTGACCTGTCCTGTCTAAATGTTTAAATGTTGAGCGATTTGCAGTGTCAAATTTCCCACGGGATAATAAAAGTATTTCTATTCTATCTATTCTATGTTGTGTATGTCAATATGAATTCAAAATGGGGGACCCTGATGTAAACAAGACAAACGTCTTTCTCTGGTCTGCATCCCCTTATTATTGTGTGTATTGAGCTGTACTGTATTGTACACATTCTGCAATCTGTTAAATAAAGTTTTCATTCATCCAGTTGTTTTGTTTTTGTGGTTTGGTTGAATGAATACTTTATTTAACAGATTGCAGAATGGGTACAATACAGTACAGCTCAATACACACAATAATAAGGGGATGCAGACCAGAGAAAGACGTTTGTCTTGTTTACATCAGGGTCCCTCATTTTCAATTCATAGTGACATTTATGACATGCACAACATACATGACATCATGACATTTATGGCATAGGGACATACATGTATATATTACTGTTACATTTGTGACATATATGATATGCAAATATACAGTACTGTTACCCATAGATCCTAACATATATATATATATATACATATACATATGATGGGGAGGAGACTGTACATTAGGAGGGGGTAGGTGTGTGGTAGAAAATAAATACATAGGGTGGGGTGAAGCTCTCACTCTCATCAACACAAACGTGTCCTTGCCCTTGTTTACATCCGTGAAGAGATTTTTTGGATGCAAGAAGCCAATCCAAACCTGGCTATGTAGGACGTTTTATCTTTTCCACACGTGAATGTTTTAGCGACTTCAGAGTCAGGGAACATCGCTTGAAACACCTCTCCTAGTCCCTCATTTCCATTGTAGGACTGATGCTTTGCGACCGTATTTAGAACCCACAGTACCTCAGCTTCAAGGGTTGGCGTGGAGCCGAACGTTACCCGAACAGGTGCAGATGTAATTGGTGGTAGACCTACCTGTCCCTCAGCAGTTGATGTGGACAGCGTCGCCGTCGAAAATAAATTTGATATTGAAGTTGTCTGCAGGCGGGTTTTTGCAGAGGTAAACATGCTTAGCGCTGTGCATGTGTGACTCGACTGCTTTTATTCCCATCGTTCCCAGTTTAAAATCCTTTTTGCAGAGTTTGCAGCGGGCCTCGTAATTATCTTTCACTGGGACCAACCACGGTGCAAACCAGTTCTCATTAAATTTGCACTTTCCCATGTTAAATTAACGAGTGCAAATAAATACAAATCAATTAAACTAAACTAAACGTCAGCGTTATCGCTACGGCTTGAATAACGTGTTACATATGCTCCGGTGTTCTGAAATAGCTCCCGACGGCGACACACATTAAGGACCACATTAAGGTTCCGCCCCACTGCGTACCGTTTGCGTGAAAGAAAAAAAAAAAGCCTGATTTATCTCCCGTTAATAGTTTCCCCCCAGATTTCACAATGAAACATAAGATGACATGGCATGTTTTTAAGACCTCCGAAAGTCGGATTTAAGACATTTTAAGACAAATTAAGGCCTTAATAGTTAATAGTTGAATTTAAGACTTTTTAAGACTTTTTAAGGTCCCGCGGACACCCTGTCATTCAGTAGAAACTGAAGTTTAGAATCAATCATTGAAATATCACATTAAAATAAAACAATACAATGAAATAATACAAAATAAACAATAAAATATCTCCATTTACCTGTTAAAACACCCAGACAGGCACATATTAACATTGGCCAGTAGATGGCGTCAACAGCTCACATGCTGCAATGGGAAATATCAGTCACATTTCAGACCGGGGCCTACACACTCTGCTCAGCCATTACTACTAGCTCATTCACATGTGTTTTTACAAAAGTTCGTCACCATGGCTAACTTACATTACAACAAGTGCCCAACTGTTCATTATTAATGTAGATATTATTATATACAACTGGTTTATTGCCCGGTACCTTATTTACAATCATTCAAACCATCATAACGTTCTTTTATACCAGAGATATATTTACAGGTGATGAGCGACCATCTTACCTCTTCCTCATTCAGTAGAAACTGAAGTGAGGAGGGAAATACGAGAGGAAATACATCACTTCGGGAGGAAGTGACAGCGCAACGATTTCAAAATAAACTACTTTGAGAATAAAAATAATAATAAAACAAATTAAAATAAAACGTAAGGGATTATTTGTGGAATACATAACAGTATATTATATATATACCTGCTACATTTATACGTGGCCGGTCCCCATTGTGTTAAGGTGCTTTGCAGCACCACTCAACCAGTCAATATTAAAATCACCCATGACAATCACCTCAGAGTCAATATATTGTGAAAGGAGCTCAGCTAATCTATCTAAAGAGTTAGCATCAGCAGAAGGGGGTCTGTAGACACCAATTACATATATAAAATTGTTGATCCCCAACTCAACCTTTAAAACAAGTACTTCAAAACACATTGGGATAGTGACAGCATAAACAACAGAAGCCGAAAAACAAGATTTAACATAAATAACTACCCCACCACCCCTACCTACCCTATCAATTCTAAACACATTAAAATCATGTAGATCTATTGTGGAGTCAGAATCAGATTTCTTCAACCAGGACTCAGATAGACCAATATATCTGGATCAGCCTGTGCTACCAGTATTCTAAGATGGTCCAACTTCTGGTGCTGAAGGAGACTTCTAATGTTCAGGTGAATCAATCCCAACCCTTTCCTTTCTTTAAAGGTATGTGGATTATTTAGAGAAAGTGGTGTGGAATCTGACTCACGTGACAAAGAAATAGAAGACTGTAAAGTGACTGATATTAAGTTGGAGTGATTTACAGTATTCCAATGTGTTGGGTAATGATCATGAACCCTATCAGAAATCATGACTTCTATATTAAAAGTAATAGGTGGTAGAGGGATATCGGACAGAGTAAAAGCAGACAACATAATAAGAGACGTGTTGGAGAAGGAGTGTTCAGCAGGACCCATTATAGGATGCTCCTCATAATGACCAGGAGAAGATTCTAGTGCAGGGTCATGCTGAGGTATATATCAATCTGAGTTAAAAGCAATGTACTGGATATAATTACGTGTAAGCTGTTGAATGCCCTTTAAACTGGGATGCAGGCCATCCAGTTTATAGAGGTCATTTCTGGTCCAAAAGTAATCAAAGTTACTAATAAAACCATGTGCAGTTGCAGTACAAAATTATTTTAGCCATTCGTGGAGGCTAAAAATACGACTAAAATGTTCTGGACTTTTTGAGGGAGCTGGGATAGGACCAGATAACACACAGGTTATACCCAGGCTCTGTATTGTCATTGCAAGAGAATCCAGCTGGTCACAGAGATCAATAGATTGACCACGCATGACATTATTAGTACCAACATGGATAATCAGTGTGTGAGCTGAGGGATGGAGGTCAGTTACCACTGGAATCAATTCTGTAATATCAGAAACCTTACTGCCTGGGAGACAGAAAGTGACAGCACCTGGGAGTTCAACAGATCTAACAATGGAGTCGCCAATGATCAGAATTTCAGGTTGGCCATTCCTGCAGCCCCCCTTGTAAACAGAAAGTTTGGGGTGAAGAAGAGTCTGACTGTTAGCCACACCAGCCACCAGGGCGGCGTCTGGAGCAGTAGTTGTATGCGGTTCACCGGGGCAGGAAAACGGGCGCGAATCATCACAGGTGATGTCATCATCGCTGGCCACAACAGTGTCCAGAGGTGCGTTGTGCTGATGAGAGGAACGTTGGAGGCCGGTAGGAGAGATCCCAGAGTTGAAGACAGCAGGAGGAGAGCAGCGCCGACGGCGCTTCCCGCTGGACACAAGGGACGTCGTGGAAAACCGTCTCTTTCTCACCGAGCTGGAGAGGTTCTCTCCAGAGTAACCCGCTGCGGGCTGCTCCAAAAAAGCCGGACAGACAGTCGACGTGCATGTGGAAGCTAACTCTGTTAGCCCTTCAAGTGGAGCAAACTGGTTGTACAGCAGAAACGGGTCATCATCCACGTTTGGGGAGAACAGGGGGAGCGATACCCTTCTCCTTTTACCCTGCTTTACTACACACAACCATGGAAGAGGAAGCGCAGTAGAAGAAGGGTTTTCCAGGAGATCCAACCGGGAGACGAGCAGAGCCTTTTGCTGGATGATGACATCCAGGAGGCACTCGATAGTACGGAGACCGCGCCTGAGACTGGATAACTCGGTTTCCACTGTGGTAAGTGTTGACATCTTGTAAGATAGCTTTTCATTCTCACCGTATAAAACAGTGTACACGACGGTCCAATAGCTATCCTAGCCACCAGGCTAAAGGCAAGCCTAGCTAGGTTAGCATGAGCCGGTAGTGTTTAGCTGTAGCTATGACAACAACAACAAGCCCCGCTAATTACAACAAGACATCATTAATTGCATTGTACTGTTCACGTGTGGTGCCATCGTCGCATATATAAGTAAGGATAGTTTGAATGACATTTCAGCACCAAGTCCACCGAAGTTATTATTACTTCAAAGCGCTACTGCCTATATGGATGAAACAAGGTGTAATACGGATGTTTTAGGTGGTGGTAGTTTATCTGTTAGGACATTATAGCTGAAATATATAGCCTAGCTAGCCTATAGTCGGTCTGATATATATTAGAGAAATAGTAAAGTAATATTCATCAAACAATCTGATGGGCCAGATATTATTACGGCCACCACAGTCTGAGCATGCGTAGTGAGCTGTGGCATCATCGTTTATCTAGACCAGGGGTGGGCAATTCTTTTTTCCCAGGGGGCCGAATGAGCAACTGAAAATATGTTGGCCAAAATTCCAAACTCAATTATGCATAATATACATTTTATTTCTATATAAAAATCAGTAAATGGCATTGTTTTGACCCCTGGTAAGAGTGTATGTTATTATTTGGCAATTAAAAGGTGAGGTTAGCTTTCAAAAATATAATTTATTCAAATAGAATTAATTTCCAAAATGATAAACAAAATGTGAAACATTAACACTTTGATCGCCATGGTTCAAATTCATAATTTACCATCCCTAGCCAGCTCTATTTGTCTATGGAGAAGTTCCCCTTCTTTGCAGGGCTATAACTTTTTAAATTCTATTGCTAAATTGCCATTATTATGGCCCATTCAATGTCCTATATCCATTGTTCAGGGTGTAGCAACGATATACTTTTTCATTCACATATTCATACTAAAATATGGTCTAAAGTATAAGGATGTTTTATCGTTTTCTGCAGCTTTCTCCAGAACTTGATTTATAGCTCCAAATGCATTATATTGATGATCAAATATAGTTTTGTAGCGATCGTTGCCAGATGAAAAATTTCAACTGGAGGTACTTTTTATTATTTTTTTATCTTTTTCCCCCTCCATTTTTCCTCCGATTTTCTCCCATCCCAATGTTAGTCGTATGCCAATTCCCAGTCCCTTCCTGATCGCTGCGCACTTACCCCCCACAGTCAGATCATCTGGGAGAGTGGAGGCTACCACGTGCTTCCTCCGACACACGTCCAGCCAATCACCGCTTCTTTTCACCTGGCAGCGCGGATTCTCATTGAGAGGGCGTAGCGTGTGGGAGGATCACACTATCCCCCTCAAGTCCTATCCGCGCTTACCAGGCGCCCCGACCGAACTGTAGGAGTCGCTGTTTACAACGACCCGGACCCACCCCGCCATCTTCTCCCACCCTCTAATACAGCCAATTGTATTAGTGCGGACGGCCAGCCAAGCTGGTGACAACCCCGGAGCTGTGAGCTGGATTCGAACAGGCGAATCCAGCTCACAGCTCCGGTGTTGGTGACAAACGCAATCTCCGCTCGGCCACCTAACCGCTAACTGGAGGTACTTCTAGAAGTTACTACGTATCATCTGATATTGACCGGATGGGCGAGGGGGCGTTTATAATTCCGTGGGCAACGTTATACCATTCATCTAGTGTGGGTCATATGATCATCAGATCAGTTAGTATAGAATACGTTAGAAAATAATGTTGAAACTCACCGTATCTTCCTCGCGCCGTTGGACGATCAGCGTGGAGTAGACAGTTTTCGATTATGGGTTGTTGATCCCGATTAACCATTTCCAGGTTGTATTATACTATATACGTCCAAATAACGTTGTTTATTGAGTTAGGGCGAGCGATTGATTATCCAGTGTGTTGAGATGGAGTCCGGCTACCGATCGCGAGTGCCCGGACGGATTATGGAAGAGCACTTCCTGTTTGGCGCGCCCCTCCCTCTTGGCCGATCTGCCGATCGGCCACCAGATGGCGCTCTTGAACCGTTAGACAGTTGAGTGGAGCTCACCAGTACATCTCATGTCTCCGGAGGAGAAATATGATTTCGATCACAGATTTTTGAATTATTGATATCAAAGACGAGTTACGGTGTCTTCGGCAGAATGAGCATGGCGAGGAATGATGTCTAAACACGTCATCAGCGATTAAAGTGTTAATAACAAAGGGCATTTTGAGTTTCATATACTATTGAAACAAGGATTATCTTATAGCCAAAATAAACAAGACATGTCACTGAACTGTGTAAAGAAAAGTGTCCCAGTTTTGTAGCCTTTTTTACTTTACATGCCTATATTAAACATTTAATGTTTTCAGAACTGTGCAAAAAAAAGAAAAAAAAATATCAAGTGTCTTATTTCACTGGTTATATTTCCACATTTTAGTGTTCTTCAATTCTTTTTTTTCATTCAGTGTGAGAAATCCAGTCTCTGTCCATTTTAATAACCTAATCAATGTCACCGAGTGGCACTGCAGATTTACCCTACTCTTCAAATTCTGAAAAGTGCATTACCGGACAGATCCTCGTAGGGGCGCTGTCTCGATAATGCAGTGTTCCCTGTGGCAGAACGGTGACTTCTTTTTTTTGACTTTCAATGGAGTTTCCAGTTAGCTGGATTCTATATGTGTAGCCTGTAGCTTGGAATACCTTTTGCGACGCCGAATTCACTATGCAGTAAAGGAATATATCATCAGCCAATTGACATATCGATCTACCAGATGGCGATCGATAACTGGGATCCTTTTGGGGATCCAACCGGCCCACAGTAAGATCTTTTTCACGTAAATTACACACTGATCAGGCCTTGCTTTGATAGCCAACCAGCCGATCAGCGAATGTGGCTACTGAGGCTAACGCGGTTATTGGTAATCAATAATCAGAAATGACGTCCCCCGCCCCCCCTCCTTTTATGCATTCATGGTGGACCATGAATACCGACAATATGCATTTTGCGTTTTAGCTCTAGCTTCTGTAGTGCCAAAAAGCTGTTTGATTTAACGTTATTAGCTTAGCAGCCTGTATCTCGCCTTCCAGGAAATACCCCAGACCAAATCCCATATAACGCTTACATTCACGAGGCTATAAAATGAGAACGTATTGATGAAAAAATTTATTCTTTAAGCCATTTTGAAGGGACGGTTTATGGTCTCAATTGACAATGAGAATGGACAGATAGCAATACTATAAAGTATAGATTTAGCTCTACCTCACATACAATGCAAGTATGTTTTTAAATGCTGGCCGTTTAGCGTGAGATTAGACGGCCCCCAATGGCCCCGAATGTGTTAACCAAGCTGTTGATGAACTTGACAAGGTACACCAACAGGTGCAACAGCTGCTATCAGATGAAGGAAAGGAGAAAGACCAAGTCGAGTGGTATGAACCCAAAAGGATGAATTTCACAAACTTTTTAAAGGAAGTTAAAGCATGGAGCATTGAACAACATTACCAAGCCAATGTTGGTCCACAGGACAGCATCTCTTTTGTAAAATCAACAGCCAGATCCTCCAAAACATCAAAATCTTCAAAATCCTCAAAATCATCTAAAGCATCCTGTAGACTAGAGTCTAAGGCAGGGGTAGGCAACCCTAGGCAAGCGTGCCACGCGGGGGCATTTGCATAGGCACAGGGCAGCAGTAAAAAAAAAAGTATATATATTTTTTTTTTTTTTTTTTTGCTTTGAAATATTATAGTGAAATATTTTGCACTGTTGTCGCATTTATCTTGTTGAAATCCTCCCACAGGTTCTTTTTACTACCACATATTTCATTGAGACCCTTTATTTGTTTATTATTTCAATTTAGCTGGAAATACATTGCTACATCATTCAGTAACATTTGCAGAGCCTTATAACAAAAACATTATTACGGTCACCATTGTGACCAGTGGGATTAATCAACAAATTTTATTATTTATTTTTCTATTTCATTGAACATTGCACATGTTAAAAGCCATTTTTTTACTCAAAATGTGAGTATTACCAAGTCAACTTGTGTTCTTAAAACAATGACAATAAACATAGTTTTATTAGGTTGAAATAATGTGGTTGTGTACTTATTTTTCTGTTAACTTATTATGGATTGAAAACTGAAAACCTTAATGCGCAGTAACTGAACTCAATATTTTTAAGTTCTGGTAACTTATTTTTTTTTTTTACAGTGTAGTCTTGCGATCAATCAAAACTTATTTACACGATATACCTCACATTCACCCTCCATTCACATCGTGGTGTTCTCCTGGTGTTCTCCATTAGGCCTGTAGGTGGAGCTATGACAGCACACGTACAGTACACAAACCGATGGTGTGTGATGTGTCCAAAAATGAATGGGCAAATGTGAGTGAAATGGTCGCACTGTATGCAGCTGTTTGTCTGCATTGCATCCCCCCCCCCCAACTCAGATTTAGGGTTGATACAACCATCATAATAATATTGTTAATAATAACAATAACAATAATGATGTAATAATGTAAAAATTATCATTAAAAATACCTGATTATGAGAAAAAGAAATTCAATGCATGGAATATTGTTGAGGCACACTAGTTACAACTATATTTCAAACAGGCACTCCATGTCAAAAAGGTTGCTGACCCCTGGTCTAAGGTATCTTCTGCAGCTAAAATGGCAGCCGCTGAAAAGGCATCACTGAAAGCCAGGTCTGCTGCTTTAAAGGACATACATGCTTTAAAACTGGAAGAAACGATGATCAAATCAAAGGCAGCAATGGAAGAAACAATGATCAAATCAAAAATGGAAAAGGTGGAGCTGGATGCACAAATAGCAGCAGCAGATGCCAGGATTAAAGTCCTTCTAAGCAATGATGAGCCTGGATCACAGATGGATGCTATGAATCAATATTATGATGATGGAACTGTGGAACCTGCACAAAAGGTGGTATCTACACTTAATACTGACACTTCTATGGAATTAATTCAATTGACTGCAATACCCAAGACCCCACTGCAGAGGGCAGTGGAACACATCAGCAGTAGTTCTCACGGAGCCACAAATGCATCTATTCCACAGCTGGAAGATCATGATGTCAGTAATGTCTCTCATGGAGATCTCAGTGCAATGGTACAAAAACCAAATGAAATAGCTGATTTAATGATCAGACAGAAAAATCTCTCCCTACTACCCAAAAGAGAGGTCCCAGTGTTTGATGGAAATCTGCTATTTTACCAGTCTTTCATGCTGGCTTTTAAACATGCAATTGAGGACAAGACTAGTTGTTTCCAGGATAGGTCCAGCCAGAGCCATAGTGAGCAGCTGCATGCACATGTATGCGTAAAGAGGATATCCAGAGGCTATGCGACAATTAAAGATATATTTTGGTGACCAGATGAAGATCGCAAATGCTTACATGGATAAAGCACTGAATTGGACCGCTGTTAAAGCAGATGATGGAAAATCACTCCATTCATATGCCTTATACCTAAGGGGATGTTTCAATGCTATGCAAGACTTGGAGTACATGGATGAACTGGATGTTACATCCAATTTAAGACTGATATTATCCAAGCTCCCATACAAGCTCAGAGAACGATGGCGGACTAAAGCTTAGGAAAAGTAAAAAAAAAAAAAAAAAAAAAACATAAGAGCTTGATTCATACATCTGGTGGAATTTATAGAAGCACAGGCTAACATCTTACTGCACCCTATGTTTGGAGACATTAAAGACCCAACTCTGACTAAAAGCTTAATCTCAAAGAGCAAAACATTCGACTTGAGAGCACATAGAAGAGGCAGTAGCTTTGTTACCACGGTAGCAGCAGCAGCTGAAGAGTGCAGTACCAAACAACAAACAGCCAAAGTACAGCAACACACAAGCACTCAGGTTGCTATTCCGGCCCTATGCAAAGGCAAACCTGCAATATTGGATTGTTTGCGGTTTAAATCAGAGCCACATGAGAAGAAAGTGGAACATCTAGAAAGTAATGGTCACTGCTTTGGATGCTTAAATAAATGTCACATGAGCAAAGAGTGCAAAAGGAAACTAGATTGCCAGATATGTCAGAGAATACATCCAACATTGCTGCATATTGATGGCAAAGGCTCAAAGCAGGGAACTGCACAACACCTGATTCCCACAGATTCTAATGGAACAAGAATCAACAGTGCATTAGTCTCAGCAGATCAAGGGACAGGGGCCGGTAAGGAATGTACACTAGCAATTGTGCCGGTTCATGTCAAAGTCGCTGAAGGCAACAAGACTATTTTAACCTATGCTTTTCTTGACCCAGAAGTTCGGCTACATTTTGCACCAAAAACCTCATGAATCAGCTGAAGGCCAAAGGACGCAGAACCCAAATTCTTCTGTGAACAATGGGACAGGAAAGACCTGTCAAGAGATATGAGCTCAAAGGACTTGAGGTAGGCAATTTAGAGGGTGATGCATGGATTGACTTGCATAAAGTATACACCCAAGCAAAGATTCCTGTTTCCAAGGAAAACCTACTCACCCAGTCTGATCTGAAGAATTGGCCTTATCTCAGTGGAATCCAATTAAACGAGATCGAGGCTGACATTGAAATCCTAATAGGAATGGACGTTCCGAAAGCCATGGAACCCTGGCAAATAATAAATAGTCAAGGAAACGGACCGTATGCAGTCAAGACACAGCTAGGATGGGTGGTCAATGGCCCGCTCAACTCTTGTTCTGCTATGGAGGAATCTGGAACGAAGTCAGTGTCAGTTAATCGCACCTCAATGGAAGATCTGAAGGATATGCTGATCAAGCAGTACAACCAGGACTTCCCTGAAAAGGAGCATGAAGAAAAAAGGGAGATGGAGATGTCATGTGAGGACAGGAGGTTCATGGACCTGGCAACAAGTTCAGTTGTTTTTAAAAACTGTCACTACAACTTACCTTTGCCTTTTCGAGACAAAGATGTTGTCCTGCCTGACAACTATCAAATGGCAGCACAACGCACAGTGAACCTGGCTAAAAGGTTCAAAAGAGATTCTGCTTATGCTGCAGAGTACAAGGCCTTTATGGATAAGGTACTGGCTAAAGAGCATGCAGAAAAAGTGCCGCAAGAGCAGCTCCAATGGCACGACGGCCATGTGTGGTATATACCTCATCACAGGGTTTACCACAAACTCAGAGTTGTCTTTGACTGTTCCTCGTCGTACAAAGGCCGATCTCTCAATACAGAACTTCTCCAAGGTCCAGATTTGGCTAACCCACTTCTAGGTGTGCTGCTTAGGTTCCGCAAGGAACAAATTGCAATAATGGCAGACATTGAAGCCATGTACTACCAAGTACAAGTACATGAAGAGCACAGAGACTTCCTGAGATTCTTATGGTGGCCAGAAGGAGATGTTACTAAGCCGCTGGAAGTGTACCGCATGAGTGTTCAACTCTTTGGGGCGGTGTCATCTCCATGTATCGCCAACTTTGCCTTGCAGCAAACCGGAAATGACAACTCAGAGAAATACAGCATGGAGGTACTTGATACAATCAAGCATGGCTTCTATGTAGATGATTGCCTCAAGTCTGTGGACTCCCCAAGGCAAGCAATCAAACTAATAAAGGACCTTAGGGAAGCATGCACCCTAGGGGGCTTTACCCTAACCAAATGGGTGAGCAACAGCCGGGAAGTACTCACAACAGTTCCTGAAAGTCACAGAGCCAAGCTAGTGCAACAACTTGACTTGGATAGAGAAAAGACACCACTGGAAAGGGTACTAGGTATCCAATGGAACATCCACAGAGACACTTTCAACTTCATGGTTTCCGTCAAAAACAGAGCTCCTACAAGACGAACCATTCTCTCCATAGTCAGTTCCATATACGATCCTCTGGGTTTCCTTTCTCCCCTTATCCTCAAAGCCAAGCAGATTCTACAGAAGCTTTGCATTGGAAAGTGTGGATGGGATGACATCATTCCTGAGGAACTATCAAAGCCCTGGCAAAGATCGATTACAGAGCTAGATCAACTCAGCAGATTCGAGGTGGACAGATGCTTAAAGCCTGAACATTTTGGACTTGTAAGGACTGCTGAGCTGCATCACTTCTGTGACGCGAGTGAGTCAGGAATTGGGGCAGCAAGCTACCTCAGACTCACAAATAACATGGGAGATGTCCATGTTACCTTTGTATTTGGCAAAGCCAGAGTAACTCCACTAAAACAAATTACCATTCCAAGGCTTGAGCTTGCAGCTGCAACGCTTGTTGTGAAAGCAGACAGAATGTTACAAAGGGAGCTACATATGGAACTGGATAATTCTACATTCTGGACAGACAGTACATCAGTACTGAAATACATTTTCAACCAAACAAAACGATTCCACATGTACGTTGCAAATAGGATTGCAGTGATCCACAACCTGTCTCACAAAAATCAATGGAGACATGTAAGTTCCAAGGACAATCCGGCAGATGACGCCTCACGTGGATTGCACATAGAATAATTTCTGAATTCTACCAGATGGTTGTATGGCCCCGACTTCCTGTCAGAAGAGAAAACGGAACGGCCTGAATTTCCTGAGGATCTTGGCCATATCCCCCCAAGTGACCCAGAGGTAAAAAAAGGACATCACTGTAAATTGCTTGAACATGGACAACAGTGCTACTAGCAAGCTAATTGAATACTACTCTTCATGGAAGAAACTTCAACGAGCTGTGGGCTGGTGGCTGAAACTTAAAAAACTCGTACTGCTTCAAAGTCAGAAAGCCAAGGTTCGTGTGACCCGCTCCTTCAAGCCTAAAGATGAGCAACAAGGCTTATCTGTGGAGGACTTGTATGAAGCAGAGAAGTCAATCATCCGCTATGAACAACAGCGCTACTTTGATTCAGAACTCACCCTTCTGAAAAAGGACAAACCAGTCAAAGCGGACAGTTCCATACGCAAACTGGATCCGATCATGGATGAAGGCATCCTAAGGATTGGAGGGCGGCTAAGTAAAACAGCCATGCCAGTGAGTTTGAAAAACCCAATCATACTGCCCAGAGACTCCCATGTATCCAAATTGATCTTGCAGGATATCCACCAGCAGGTTGGGCAGGTTGAATGTATTGAACATTACTGAATGAATGTGATGAATTACTTTCTGATATTTCATGTTTATATTTTTTCGTGTGCATTCTGGCTCCATTTAATGTTATTGATAACTTTAATTTTTTTTGCTATAGCGTCTCCAATTAGGGGCCAGTATGTTGGAGCCATATTGACCCAATTTGAGTTTTATGGGAAACCTGTAACAAAAATATATATTTAGATTTATGAATTATATTAATAATTGATATGAAATTGTACTTACCTTTATGATTTAAATTAATCTTGAAATTGATAATTACCTGGACACTTATCTGTTGATGACTGTGGGGGCGTGGCATAGATTCACTCCCCCCCCCCTTCTGGAGTCTTCAAATCAGTGAATGAAATGTTTGACAGCTGAGTTAGACAGCGGCGTTTGGTGTGCAATCGTTTTTCGACCGCATCAAGCCAGACCAATTATATAGTTTACTTTGTCAAGATCCTGTTTGATATTATTTTATTTAGTATAGAAAAGTCAACCAGAGTTCATGTTTAATACATGTACATCTACTTACATCCTCTCTGTGCGTGTGTTATGATGAATGTGCGTCGGCCAACACTGCAACTAACTCCAGTGGCTAAATGGAAATTTATGAAGGATTAGCCACTTCATGGTGAGTAGTCCTTTTTTTGTTTAGCCTTTCAACCTTTTTCGCCCATCCACCAATTTAGTCATTATGCCAATTCCCTGGTCGTTGCGCTGACCGCTTGTTGGTCTGGGGATGGTGTAGACCACCGCATGGTGCCCTACTGTTGGTCTGGGGAGGGTGTAGACTACCACATGCTTCCTCCGATAAATGTGGAGTCACCAGACGCTTCTTTTCCCCTGACAACGAGGAGTTTCACTGGGAGAGCATAACATGCGTGTAGGTTCATGCTCTCCCCCAGATCCTCAGCTGTCCTGACTGTGTTGGGGAGTTCATTCCACTATTGTGGCCTGCTTTGTTTTGATGACCCCCCAGGATGTTAACACTTTAATCGCCAGAAACGCCGTAACTCGACATTGCCCGCCATGCTCATTCTGCCGAAGACGCCGTAACACATCTTTGATATCAATATTTCAAAAATCTGTGATCGAAATCATATTTCTCCTCCGGGGACCTGAGATATACTGCTGATCTCCACTCAACTCTCTAACGGTTCAAGAGCGCCATCTGGTGGCCGATCGGCAGATCGGCCAACAGGAAGTGACGTGCCAAACAGGAAGTGCTCATCCATATTTCGTCCGGGCACTCGCGATCGTTAGCCGGACTCCATCTCGACACACTGGATAATCAATCGCTCGCCCTAACTCAATAAACGTTATTTGGACGTATATAGTATTATACAACCTGGAAATGGTTCATCTAGATCAACATCCCATAATCGAAAACTGTCTACTCCAAGCTGATCGTCCACCGGCGCGAGGAAGATACGGTAAGATCCAGCGTTATTTTCCATATAAACTGTTCTGATGATCATATGACCCACACTAGGTGAATGATATAACGTTGCCCACGGAATTATAAACGACCCCCCGCCCATCCGGTCGACATCAGATGATACGTAGTAATTTCTAGAAGTACCTCCAGTTGAAATTTTTTATCTGGCACCGATCGCTACCAAACTCTATTTAATCATCAATATAATGCATTTGGGGCTATAAATCAAGTTCTGGAGAAAGGTGCAGAAAACGATAAAAACATACTTATACTTTAGACCATATTTTAGTATGAATATGTGAATGAAAAAGTATAACGTTGCTACACCCTGAACAATGGATATAGGACATTGAATGGGCCATAATAATGTCAATTTAGCAATATAATTTAAAAAGTTATAGCCCTGCAAAGAAGGGGAACTTCTCCATAGACAAATAGAGCTGGCTAGGTATGGTAAATTATGAATTTAACCATGGCGATCAAAGTGTTAATCATCATTATTATGTTGTTCTTTGTTCTATGTTCTTTGTTCTATGCCCAGCCCCCCCCCCCTCCCCCTCATGGTGCTATGACACCTGAACTTCCCCCAAGGGGATTATAAAGGAACATTTGACACTTGACTTGACACTATTAAAAGCAAACATAAGAAGGACAAAAACAATGGATCAACGTGGCCCTTGTTGTTGTGACGTCAAGCAAATCTGTTGTATTTTTAACCCATATGAGGCAATAAAGTGTTTGTGATTTTAGAGAAGTTATACCTGCTCTGTTCTGGCTGATTCAGTTCAGGGAACTTCCCCTTGGCGATCAGGCAGAATGAGTTGTGGACTAACGATCGATCTGTAAGATAATGACTTCAGACTTCAACGCACCCCAATGAGGCTGATTTACATGAGTTACTTTAGCAGAGTCAGAACTAAATACAATCAGGTTTAATCTACAGCCTTTTGTCAGACATATTGAATGGACCATTATAACTAGAGCACTTGTTGTTCTGTGATACTGTACAGATCCAGCTCTTAAAAATCGAACCTCTACTGCAAGGGCACAGTATCGTTTATGTCTTGTCAACAGCACTGCCAGGTTAATGGTGCATGATTACTGCAGTAGTAGAGCAGAGCAGAGCTCAGAGGCCTGAGAGCTGCATCTGTAATTCACTCTGCTGTTTCTGTTGGCACAGAGAGACCAATGCACACAATAACAATACATTTTAATTATAATGTATTTACTTATAATATATAATAATAATAATAATAATAATAATAATAATAATAATAATAATAATAATAATAATAATAATAACTAGACAATTCCGCGCGGGGGAAATTGTGAAAGTGTGGGTGACGCCTGTGCACCGCCGGCCAACGGGGGAGAGGGTCTCTCGCGAGTCTCTATGACAAACGGTTCAAAGGATACAAAAAGGGGGCGTGGCCTAAGGATCGGGGGAGTGGTCAACATAGACCATTTGAAGATGACTACAGATGTGATTTTATTAACTATAACACAAACTCCCTTTCGTGTTGTATTATTTAATACTCACCCTTTCTCATGGCACCATGTGTCCAAGAAGTGGCAGATCAAACTAAATGATCTATTACACACTATTACACTATTACACTATTACACACTATTACACTATTACACACTATTACACTATTACACTATTACACAATATTACACTATTACACACTATTACACACTATTACACTATTACACACTATTACACTATTACACACTATTACACTATTACACACTATTACACTATTACACACTATTACACACTATTACACTATTACACTATTACACACTATTACACTATTACACTATTACACACTATTACACTATTACACTATTACACACTATTACACTATTACACACTATTATACTATTACACACTATTACACTATTACACTATTACACACTATTACACTATTACACACTATTACACTATTACACTATTACACACTATTACACTATTACACTATTACACACTAGTACACTATTACACTATTACACAATATTACACTATTACACACTATTACACACTATTACACTATTACACACTATTACACTATTACACACTATTACACTATTACACACTATTACACTATTACACACTATTACACACTATTACACACTATTACACTATTACACACTATTACACTATTACACTATTACACACTATTACACTATTACACTATTACACACTATTACACTATTACACACTATTATACTATTACACACTATTACACTATTACACTATTACACACTATTACACTATTACACACTATTACACTATTACACACTATTACACTATTACACTATTACACACTAGTACACTATTACACTATTACACAATATTACACTATTACACACTATTACACTATTACACACTATTACACACTATTACACTATTACACACTATTACACTATTACACTATTACACACTATTACACTATTACACTATTACACACTATTACACTATTACACACTATTACACTATTACACACTATTACACTATTACACTATTACACAATATTACACTATTACACACTATTACACACTATTACACACTATTACACTATTACACACTATTACACACTATTACACTATTACACACTATTACACGATTACACTATTACACACTATTACACACTATTACACTATTATACTATTACACACTATTACACTATTACACTATTACACACTATTACACTATTACACACTATTACACTATTACACTATTACACACTATTACACTATTACACAATATTACACTATTACACACTATTACACACTATTACACTATTACACACTATTACACTATTACACACTATTACACTATTACACACTATTACACACTATTACACTATTACACACTATTACACTATTACACACTATTACACTATTACACTATTACACACTATTACACTATTACACTCTATTACACTATTACACTATTACACACTATTACACTATTACACTATTACACACTATTACACTATTACACTATTACACTATTACACACTATTACACACTATTACACTATTACACTATTACACACTATTACACTATTACACTATTACACACTATTACACTATTACACCGAGTACAATGGCACAATCCGCAAGTCTCTACGACAAACGGTTCAAGAGATACACTGAGGGGGTGTGGCCTAAGGGGGCGTGGTCTAAGGATCGGGGGAGTGGTCAACATCGACCAATGAAAGGTGGTCAACATCGACCAATGGCACAATCCGCAAGTCTCTACGACAAACGGTTCAAGAGATACACTGAGGGGGTGTGGCCTAAGGGGGCATGGTCTAATGGTCGGGGGAGTGGTCAACATCGACCAATGAAAGGTGGTCAACATCGACCAATGGCACAATCCGCAAGTCTCTACGACAAACGGTTCAAGAGATACACTGAGGGGGTGTGGCCTAAGGGGGCGTGGTCTAAGGATCGGGGGAGTGGTCAACATCGACCAATGAAAGGTGGTCAACATCGACCAATGGCACAATCCGCAAGTCTCTACGACAAAACGGTTCAAGAGATACACTGAGGGGGTGTGGCCTAAGGGGGCGTGGTCTAATGATCGGGGGAGTGGTCAACATCGACCAATGAAAGGTGGTCAACATCGACCAATGAAAAATGAAAGAGGATATCCCTACTGAGTACAATGACACCCGCAAGACAGAGGGCGCTGTCCAGCAATTCAGTACTGCAACACAGTGATGGGCAATGATGGGTTAAGTGGATGATGTCATTGGCAGGTCAGCTGAGGCATGAGCCCTGAGCCTCACAGCTGTTAAGGATGAACCAATTAGCCATGAGCACAATGACTTGCATATTCTGAATTTTCTTTACATGACTGCATTGTCACGTTGATTAAAAGAAAACTATAAGAGATGAAGCGTTGTGACGCGCACATGAGCACTACAACGAGTAGGCGAAGGGTTGTGTGCGATATTGTGGCATTCGTGCGATATTGTGGCACTCCTTCGGCGATCGGAACAGAAGGCTAAAAAATAGTGTGAAAAAAGTGATTTCTAGAGTGCGATTGCATGGCGGTCAATGGAGAGGAGAACCTTCAAACAAATGGTCGTCAGTTGAGATAGAAATGTCCAATTCCATTTATTTTTCTTTTGTGAGCGGACTGACAGCCGTGTCATCGTTTTGATGTGTTTGTTTTATTTCTACTTCCAAAATTGAGATCACACTCGCAATTCACCCAAGGTAGGGGAAAAAAGATTATTTCAGCTGCTACACTCTAAATTGCAATGCATTTCCAATGGGACAGAAATTTTACAGTTTAAAGTCGATTCGTAGCCAGACGGTGCGGTGAAACTTTTCGAGTTCGAAGACCGCTGTTGCCATAGGCAAGCCGCTCGTTTTGATACCTTTCACGTGTATGGTGCGCGAACGCTCTGGCACGAGCGGTGTTTGCAAAATCGGTGGATCTCGCACTCTAAATTGCAATGCATTTCCGAAATTTTACCGTTTAAAGTCGAATCGTAGCCAGACGGTGCGGTGAAACTTTACGAGTTCGGAGACCGCTGTTGCCATAGGCAAGCCGCTCGTTTTGATACCTTTCACGTATATGGGGCGCGAACGCTCTGGCACGAGCGGTGTTTGCAAAATCGGTGGATCTCGCACTCTAAATTGCAATGCATTTCCGAAATGTTACCGTTTAAAGTCGATTCGTAGCCAGACGGTGCGGTGAAACTTTACGAGTTCGGAGACCGCTGTTGCCATAGGCAAGCCGCTCGTTTTGATACCTTTCACGTGTATGGTGCGCGAACGCTCTGGCACGAGCGGTGTTTGCAAAATCGGTGGATCTCGCACTCTAAATTGCAATGCATTTCCGAAATTTTACCGTTTAAAGTCGATTCGTAGCCAGACGGTGCGGTGAAACTTTACGAGTTCGGAGACCGCTGTTGCCATAGGCAAGCCGCTCGTTTTGATACCTTTCACGTGTATGGGGCGCGAACGCTCTGGCACGAGCGGTGTTTGCAAAATCGGTGGATCTCGCACTCTAAATTGCAATGCATTTCCGAAATTTTACCATTTAAAGTCGATTCGTAGCCAGACGGTGCGGTGAAACTTTACGAGTTCGGAGACCGCTGTTGCCATAGGCAAGCCGCTCGTTTTGATACCTTTCACGTGTATGGTGCGCGAACGCTCTGGCACGAGCGGTGTTTGCAAAATCGGTGGATCTCGCACTCTAAATTGCAATGCATTTCCGAAATTTTACCGTTTAAAGTCGATTCGTAGCCAGACGGTGCGGTGAAACTTTACGAGTTCGGAGACCGCTGTTACCATAGGCAAGCCGCTCGTTTTGATACCTTTCACGTGTATGGGGCGCGAACGCTCTGGCACGAGCGGTGTTTGCAAAATCGGTGGATCTCGCACTCTAAATTGCAATGCATTTCCAAAATGTTACCGTTTAAAGTCGATTCGTAGCCAGACGGTGCGGTGAAACTTTACGAGTTCGGAGACCGCTGTTGCCATAGGCAAGCCGCTCGTTTTGATACCTTTCACGTGTATGGTGCGCGAACGCTCTGGCACGAGCGGTGTTTGCAAAATCGGTGGATCTCGCACTCTAAATTGCAATGCATTTCCGAAATTTTACCGTTTAAAGTCGATTCGTAGCCAGACGGTGCGGTGAAACTTTACGAGTTCGGAGACCGCTGTTGCCATAGGCAAGCCGCTCGTTTTGATACCTTTCACGTGTATGGGGCGCGAACGCTCTGGCACGAGCGGTGTTTGCAAAATCGCTGGATCTCGCACTCTAAATTGCAATGCATTTCCAAAATGTTACCATTTAAAGTCGATTCGTAGCCAGACGGTGCGGTGAAACTTTACGAGTTCGGAGACCGCTGTTGCCATAGGCAAGCCGCTCGTTTTGATACCTTTCACGTGTATGGGGCGCGAACGCTCTGGCACGAGCGGTGTTTGCAAAATCGCTGGATCTCGCACTCTAAATTGCAATGCATTTCCAAAATGTTACCATTTAAAGTCGATTCGTAGCCAGACGGTGCGGTGAAACTTTACGAGTTCGGAGACCGCTGTTGCCATAGGCAAGCCGCTCGTTTTGATACCTTTCACGTGTATGGTGCGCGAACGCTCTGGCACGAGCGGTGTTTGCAAAATCGGTGGATCTCGCACTCTAAATTGCAATGCATTTCCGAAATTTTACCGTTTAAAGTCGATTCGTAGCCAGACGGTGCGGTGAAACTTTACGAGTTCGGAGACCGCTGTTGCCATAGGCAAGCCGCTCGTTTTGATACCTTTCACGTGTATGGGGCGCGAACGCTCTGGCACGAGCGGTGTTTGCAAAATCGGTGGAATAATAAAGAAGAATAAAAAGATGAACAAGAACTAGACAATTCCGCGCGGGGAAATTGTGAAAGTGTGGGTGACGCCTGTGCACCGCCGGCCAACGGGGGAGAGGGTCTCTCGCGAGTCTCTATGACAAACGGTTCAAAGGATACAAAAAGGGGGCGCGGCCTAAGGATCGGGGGAGTCGTCAACATAGACCAATGAAAGAGGATATCCCTACTGAGTGCAATGACACAACCCGCAAGTCGCATAGCACTATTACACTATTACACACTATTACACTATTACACACTATTACACTCTATTACACACTATTACACACTATTACACACTATTACACACTATTACACTATTACACACTATTACACTATTACACTATTACACACTATTACACTATTACACACTATTACACTATTACACTATTACACTATTACACACTATTACACTATTACACACTATTACACTATTACACACTATTACACTATTACACACTATTACACACTATTACACTATAACACTATTACACACTATTACACTATTACACACTATTACACTATTACACTATTACACACTTTTACACTATTACACACTATTACACACTATTATATTATTACACACTATTACACTATTACACTATTACACACTATTACACTATTACACACTATTACACTAGTACACACTATTACACTATTACACACTATTACACTATTACACTATTACACACTATTACACTATTACACTATTACACACTATTATTACACTATTACACACTATTACACTATTACACTATTACACTATTACACACTATTACACACTATTACACACTATTACACTATTACACACTATTACACTATTACACACTATTACACTATTACACTATTACACACTATTACACTATTACACACTATTACACACTATTACACTATTACACACTATTACACGATTACACTATTACACACTATTACACTATTACACACTATTACACACTATTACACTATTGCACTATTACACTATTACACACTATTACACTATTACACACTATTACACTATTACACATTATTACACTATTACACTATTACACACTATTACACTATTACACTATTACACACTATTACACTATTACACACTATTACACTATTACACACTATTACACTATTACACTATTACACACTATTACACTATTACACACTATTACACTATTACCTACTATTACACTATTACACACTATTACACTATTACACACTATTACACTATTACACACTATTACACTATTACACACTATTACACTATTACACACTATTACACTATTACACTATTACACACTATTACACTATTACACACTATTACACTATTACCTACTATTACACTATTACACACTATTACACTATTACACACTATTACACACTATTACACACTATTACACTATTACACTATTACACACTATTACACTATTACACACTATTACACTATTACACTATTACACACTATTCCACTATTACACACTATTACACTATTACACACTATTACACTATTACACACTATTACACTATTACACTATTACACACTATTACACTATTACCTACTATTACACTATTACACACTATTACACTATTACACACTATTACACTATTACCTACTATTACACTATTACACACTATTACACTATTACACTATTACACTATTACACTATTACACACTATTACACACTATTACACTATTACACACTATTACACTATTACACACTATTACACTATTACACACTATTACACTATTACACTATTACACACTATTACACTATTACCTACTATTACACTATTACACACTATTACACTATTACACTATTACACACTATTACACTATTACCTACTATTACACTATTACACACTATTACACTATTACACAATATTACACTATTACACTATTACACACTATTACACTATTACACTATTACACACTATTACACACTATTACACTATTACACTATTACACACTATTACACTATTACACTATTACACACTATTACACTATTACACTATTACACACTATTACACTATTACACCGAGTACAATGGCACAATCCGCAAGTCTCTACGACAAACGGTTCAAGAGATACACTGAGGGGGTGTGGCCTAAGGGGGCGTGGTCTAAGGATCGGGGGAGTGGTCAACATCGACCAATGAAAGGTGGTCAACATCGACCAATGGCACAATCCGCAAGTCTCTACGACAAACGGTTCAAGAGATACACTGAGGGGGTGTGGCCTAAGGGGGTGTGGTCTAATGATCGGGGGAGTGGTCAACATCGACCAATGAAAGGTGGTCAACATCAACCAATGAAAAATGAAAGAGGATATCCCTACTGAGTACAATGACACAACCCGCAAGACACAACCCGCAAGACAGAGGGCGCTGTCCAGCAATTCAGTACTGCAACACAGTGATGGGCAATGATGGGTTAAGTGGATGATGTCATTGGCAGGTCAGCTGAGCCATGAGCCCTGAGCCTCACAGCTGTTAAGCCTGAACCAATCAGCCATGAGCACAATGACTTGCATATTCTGAATTTTCTTTACATGACTGCATTGTCACGTTGATTAAAAGAAAACTATAAGAGATGAAGCGTTGTGACGCGCACAGAAGCACTACAATGAGTAGGCGAAGGGTTGTGTGCGATATTGTGGCATTCGTGCGATATTGTGGCACTCCTTCGGTGATCGGAACAGAAGGCTAAAAAATAGTGTGAAAAAAGTGATTTCTAGAGTGCGATTGCATGGCGGTCAATGGAGAGGAGAACCTTCAAACAAATGGTCGTCAGTTGAGATAGAAATGTCCAATTCCATTTATTTTTCTTTTGTGAGCAGACTGACAGCCGTGTCATCGTTTTGATGTGTTTGTTTTATTTCTACGTCCAAAATTGAGATCACACTCGCAATTCACCCAAGGTAGGGGAAAAAAGATTATTTCAGCTGCTACACTCTAAATTGCAATGCATTTCCAATGGGACCGAAATTTTACCGTTTAAAGTCGATTCGTAGCCAGACGGTGCGGTGAAACTTTTACAAGTTCGAAGACCGCTGTTGCCATAGGCAAGCCGCTCGCTTTGATACCTTTCACGTGTATGGTGCGCGAACGCTCTGGCACGAGCGGTGTTTGAAACTCTAAATTGCAATGTATTTCCGAAATGTTACCGTTTAAAGTCGATTCGTAGCCAGACGGTGCGGTGAAACTTTTACGAGTTCGAAGACCGCTGTTGCCATAGGCAAGCCGGTCGTTTTGATACCTTTCACGTGTATGGGGCGCGAACGCTCTGGCACGAGCGGTGTTTGCAAAATCGGTGGATCTCGCACTCTAAATTGCAATGCATTTCCGAAATTTTACCGTTTAAAGTCGATTCGTAGCCAGACGGTGCGGTGAAACTTTACGAGTTCGGAGACCGCTGTTGCCATAGGCAAGCCGCTCGTTTTGATACCTTTCACGTGTATGGGGCGCGAACGCTCTGGCACAAGCGGTGTTTGCAAAATCGGTGGAATAAAGAATAAAAAGATGAACAAGAACTATAGTGTGGGTGGCAACCTGGCTTCGCCAGGTCACCCACACTAACTATAGTGTGGGTGGCAACCTGGCTTCGCCAGGTCACCCACACTAATAATAATAATAATAATAATAATAATAATAATAATAATAATAATAATAATAATAATAATAATAATAAATAATAATAAATAATAATAATAATAATAATAATAATAATAATAATAATAATAATAATAATAATAATAATAATAATAATAATAATAATAATAATCCGAGTTCAGAGCTCAGAGAGCTGAGGGGAAGACGCTTTTCCTGAGTCTGATTGACTTGGAACAGAGCTTCCTATAGCACCTCCCAGAGGGAAGGAGGTCAAACAGCCCATGATTGGGATGAGAGGTGTCCTTGACAATGCTGCTGCATGCCTTCCTCTGTTTCTGTTGAATAGTCTCAATTACAGGGAGTGATGTACTGGTGATGCGTTGGGCGGTTTTCACCACCATCTGCAGTGCTTTCCAGTCAGAGGCAGTTCAGTTGCCATACCAGGATGTGATGCAGTTGGTGAGTCTGCTTTCTATAGCGCACCGGTACAAGTTCACCAGCATCTGAGGAGACAGGTGGGCTTTCCTCAGTCTCCTCAGGAAGAAGAGGCGCTGGTGAGCCTTCTCGACCAGGATCAAGGTGTTGAGGGTCCAAGAGAGTTCCTGGGAGATGTGGACACCAAGGAATTTGAAGCTGGAGACATGCTTGACCTCCGTCCCGTTGATATGGAAGGGGGCGTGCGCACCAGCTCTGGTCTTCCTGAAGTCCATGCTATGTATTTTCATGCTATGTCAAAAATATATGAAACTTCAGGTATGAAAATTACTTCCCTATTCAATGGAGATGCTGAGGCTGCCTCCCTAATGTCCTGTATCCGTGGCAACCATCATATGCATATTAATGAGCTGGCTTCATAATGACTGCGATGATGCAGGAGGAACACAGGAGACTTCCGACTGAGTCAATCCCTGCTGATAGAGACAAGTCCAATTATATTACAACTCTACACATAGAATTGCAACAGATATAAATGGTAATTTAGATGAACCCATGGCTAGAAGGCATCTTGCATTTTGTTACAGTGTATTATAACTTTGAAAATCTATCACAAATAACTAAATAATAAATAAATATATTTTTTTAAATAATTCTGTTTTTGGTTAACACTTTCCGTGCCACTCACGAGATATCCCGTGTTTTTTATAGGTGGTTGAAAGCCACTCACGATTTTTTTTTTTTTTTTTTTTTTAGCGATCTGAAATCATATTGCATCACCCGAGCCTACCCGAGTATAGCCGAGCGGCGCCGGCGATCATTGTGGAAAAAAGCGCCCCCTGTCGTCTCCCTGATGACATAAGTGATTTTGGAATGGACTCAATGAAAATGAATGGGGGAAAAAATCCGGTACTCCACATTTTCCAGTCCACTGATCCAGCCGGGGTTACCACAGTTCATTCTGGAACCTCAGATCCCCGCTGATCATGGAGTTCTACTGTATCGCGTTGGATCCCTACACTTATCGATTTTTTCGAATGGTGATCAGGAATTGGAATATACCAGTTGGATACCATCTGATGTCAGGTAAGGACTCTATGTTATCAGTGTTAGGATAATCAGAGTAAGTTTGATGAAGTTATAAGCTGTTTTGTGAAATGTCCGCTTTCGGTTTCACTGTAAAAGTCCGAGAGGAAATCAACGGGGCGATTATCCGTGCGCGGCTCGAATGTGCTTGCGTGCACGTATAATATTGATCATCTAGCGTTTATTTGAAAACGATTCATAAAAAGGCCGACGAATATCAACGTTGTGGAATATTCCAGTAAAAGGCGATTTTCATAGAATGCTCCAGAATGGGTTGTTTTTTATCTGAAAACGGGTGCTTTTCTAAATGCTCTGAAACGGAAATGCCGCGATAAAAAAACAATCTGCCTTGACAGCACTGACTGGAAAATAGTCTTTGATAATGCGATGGGCAGATTAGACACATAGCCATAATTTAAAACATAGATTAGGCGATATTAACGTTAACATTGGCGCCGATGGTGGCATTCAGCCGGTAAAAAGGAAAACCCGGCGTAGCGCTCAAAGTGGTGGGATGTGATGTCTCCAGTGAACCTAAGGTTAGGGATGGGGATATTGTAACGGATAATGTTAAGGTAAGGGTTAGGTTTAGAAACAACATGCAAGGTGAAAAATCGTCAAAACACAGATACTGTACATTTAGCCATCATCCCATTTTTAAAGAGGCACATAGAATTACAACAAATGTAGGCTCTGTCTACACTCTATAATCATATTCAGACTTGATTAGATTCAATCGTCTAGGGGTCAAATAAGTCCTATGAACAAAATTGTTATGAATCTGTTGGTGATCTGGGTTGCGTGAGGACAGCCGGACATTTTCCCAGACTGCATCCGAATCAAAATCTACATCCAACTCCGGGACTTCTTTTCTCCAAATAGAGGTCCTTATACGAGGACGTAAGTAAATGGCGATAAAAGTCAGAAACGAAGCCTCTCGATGTCTCTGTCATAAAATAATTTGTGAAAACGGTGACGCTCTAGTAGTCTAGTGGAACATCCCATGGAACGCCATGAGCCCTCAGAGCTGCTCTTATTTGTAAATAAAAGAAAAAGGAGGTCCGTTGGATAGATCTTGGAAGGAACGGAGACCAGAGTTATCGAAGATATCCCCCAACGTGTGGATGCCTTTATTTTCCCATCTAGGGTACCCAATAGGTTGTTGTCCAATAAGGAGTAAATTGTTATTAAATAGAGGGGAATGCATGTGCCATTTATGGCGGTTAGTACACGCTTTCTGGGTGTCATGCTAGGTCTGGATCACATGTGTGATAAGAGGGCCAAATCGTAATTTGCATTGCTTAATTGAAATGTTGGTATACACAATATCTTGAAGTCTATGTGGGGACACCATCTTCTCCTCCAATGCTCGCCAGGACACGGCTGCTTGAGCGTCAAACCAAGTGATCAGAGGTCTCAGAGAGAAAGCTTGAAAATAATATTTAAAGTCTGGAAATGCTAAGCCTCCATCGAGTTTACTTCTTTGGGCAGTTGATCTCTTCAAGCGCGGGAGTTTATTGTTCCAAACAAATTTATATGAGGCAGAGTGCAATTTCTGCCATTAACCAACCGGAGGAGGCAACGGGAGCATTGAGCTGATACAATTAATTCTGGGTAAAATATTAATTTTAATTATTGACGCACAGGCCTGTAATGATTTTTTTTATTTGGACCATCTGTTGAAGTCATTCGTAATCCTGTCTCCCAAGCTGGAGTAATTATACTTTACCGTCTGGCTAATGGTGGGGAATATTTCAATCCCGAGACATTTAAAGTGCTCCACCATAAGTATGTTTGCAGGTATGATGGTAGCCTTTGCAGGCTCATTAAGTGGAAGAAAAGCAGATTTTGGCCAGTTGATCTTAAAGCCGGACAGGCTGCCAAACTCATCTATCACATTGAGAAGATGAGGCAGAGAGACGGAGGGATTCTGCATAAACAGGAGTACATCATCTGCGTATAAGCTGATATGGTGATGTGTGCCCTGAATTGAAACAGGAGATATCATTTGGGATTGTCTTATGTATTGAGCTAGAGGTTCGAGGGATAAGGCGAAAAGTCCGGGACTAAGAGGGCAACCCTGTCTAGAAGAGCGCAAGACAGAGAAGAGTGGCGAGCAGAACTTTCCCGTTAAGATCATGGCCGAAGGCCCTGTGTAGAGAACTTTGATCATATGAATGAAACCCTCACCCAACCCCATCCTTCTAAGAACTGCCCACAAGTAAGACCACTCCAATCTGTCAAATGCCTTCATTGCGTCCAAGGACATGACCGCTGTTGTGAAGGGCCAGATTAAACTGAGAATCTACCTTTATTGTTTGATATACTTTGTATATTATTTATATATATACACGGAATATCCCTTTACCTGCGTTCAAACCAGAGTAATATTCGCTCTCCTTATTGGACAGCGCCCCCAGGCGCCAGCGCGCAGGCCCCCAACGGCAAGTTCAAAGACAAGTTCAGGCATGTCAGGACATGCCCGGAGACAGCGTATTGATACCAGACAAAGACTGCGGTTTGGGACTAGATATTCACTTAAGTATAAATACAGCGCAAGGTGCGCACACCAGTAGTTCAGTACCTTACCCACCTTCACCCCGAGTCAATGTGCAGTGAAGTGAGCAACCTTGCGTCTAACAGAGCGTTGAGAACCACGTGCGAATAGAATAGTAAAGTGTCAGAGTTTAATGCAGTAACGTCGAGTTCGACCTAATCTAATGTGAAGTAAATAGTCGTTCATTTATTGTATATCGTGCGGCCACAGTTCGTTCGTGTGTAGCATTACCCAGCGGTTCGTCGTGTCTTTAGCTAGTGTACTTAGCCAGGGTGTGTGGCCAAAATATGTCGCCCACACCCGAGGAGTCCTAGGCGGAGAACCGTTGGACATGTACACAGGAGAATCGGCGTCGGCGATTGCAGAACCATTACTGGTTGGATTATATTGATTTGGAACGTGGTACCCGGAGAAGAGCATCGTTGATTTCCACTAGTTTCAAGTTTCTTTAATATTTGTCATACAGAAGTACAGAATACTTTTATACAAAATGCTTCTTACTGTTACGCTCCAGAGACTGTGCAAGACAAGATAAGTATGAAATAAAATAACATAGTAAAATTAGAAGTAAAAAAATGAGGTCAGTGTTCAGTTTAGACATATGTACAATGTTCGATGCAGAATAGACGTAGTTACCATACAATATACAATACTGTGCAGTGTACTAATATACAATACTATATAGTGCAAGGCAGAAATGGGACAAGGTGCAATTTAGGTACAATTCACAGTAGGTGTACGAGTTGTAGTGCAAATCCTTTATCAATAAATATAAAGTGTAAAGTGTGTTTGTGTGATCTAAAGTGTGGAGAGTGGGTGCTGCAGTGTGTTGTTTGTTTTAGTGAGTGTGTGCGTGTGGGTGTGTGTGCTGTGTGCATTTGATGGTTGTTGCATAGTGTTTATTGTTCGTTTAGCAGCCTGATGGCCTGGGGATAGAAGCTTCTTCTGAGTCTTTCTGTGCTCGCCTTAAGACTCCGGTATCGCTTGCCTGACCGCAGCAGTTCAAAGAGGCAGTTGTTCGGGTGGCTCGAGTCCTTAATAATTCTCTTAGCCTTCCCCTTGCACCGCTTGTTGTAAATGTTCTGGAGGGTGGGAAGCCCCCCTCCAATTGTGCGTTCGGCTGAACGTGTCACTCTTTGTAGTCTGCTACGGTCTTGTGCAGTGCTATTCCCAAACCAGGAGGTGATGTTGCCGGTCAGGATGCTCTCTATTGTACATGAGTAGAAGTTCCTAAGGATCTTCTGACTGACTTGGAACTTCCTTAGGTGCCTGAGGAAGTAGAGGCGTTGTCGTGCCTTCTTCACAACACTGTCAATGTGTGTGGTCCATGTCAAGTCCTCGGATATGTGGGCTCCGAGGTACTTGAAACTGTTCACTCTCTCAACCGGTGCCCCGTCGATGCTGAGGGGGCTGTAGTCCTTGACCCCCGACCTCCTGAAGTCCACAATCATCTCTTTTGTTTTGCTGACGTTCAGGGAGAGGCAGTTCTCCTGACACCACTGTGACAGGTTCTCTACCTCTTCCAGGTAGGCCCTTTCGTCGTTGGCAGAGATCAGGCCCACCACTACTGTGTCATCAGCAAATTTGATGATGGTGTTGTTGTTCCGCTGTGCTACGCAGTCATGTGTGTACAGGGAGTAGAGGAGGGGGCTCAGAACACAGCCCTGGGGGGCCCCTATGTTGAGCGTGATGGATGAGGAGGTGCAGTTGCCGGCTCTTACCACCTGGGGTCTGCCCGTCAGGAAGTCCAAGACCCACTGGCAGAGGTCATAGTTCAAGCCCAGGTCCCTGAGCTTGGCTATGAGTTTGGAGGGGACTATGGTATTGAATGCTGAGCTGTAGTCGATGAACAGCATTCTCACATAGTTCCCCTGCCTCTTGTCCAGGTGTGATGCTGCTGTGTGCAGCACATGGGCTATGGCTTCCTCCGTGGACCTGTTGGGGCGATATGCAAATTGCAGAGGGTCCAGGTTGAGGATTCAACCTCGTGAGGATTACAACTCGGGCTGGCCTCGTGGACGGAGGCTGGCTAACTGTCATCAATGCTATCGAGCATTTGGATTACAATTATTGCTTTGCTGCTGATCAAGGGATTTACAAGGACCGACTCCTGTACCTGGAGTCTCTTTATTCCTCATTGAATCAGACTGAGTACCCGAACATTCCTCTACCCTCCAGGCCTTACACCCCCGGAGGGAACCCATTGTCTCCAGGCGGTACCAGTGTTGCCCTATATAGTTGCTACTATACGACAGGTGGTGTCAACTTAGACCCATCGTAGGATTCCTGCTATTCTTAGTGACTCATGCTATTAACTGACTTTACGTATATTCTTCGCCATACAAGCGCGACCCTAATTCTCATTCTGTAACCTAATGTTGCATAATAATAATAAAATACCCTCAAATACTATTTCTTTGTCAATGCCGTGTTCTTGTGGGTGTTCACCATCTATATTTGATGTACTGTCTGGCCAGTAATTAAAGTACATAACTAGCAGTGGTTTAATCTATCACAATCTTTAATACAGTCAGGGTTTTGTAACCCCTCAGTTACAATTGGTCCTTCGAGCCGGAGGGTATCAGTGTAAAATTTAATATAATATTAATATTGACATGGCCAGCGGTGAACACTCTCCAAGCGGCTCCCCTAAGCTAGAACGCCCGCAGCGCAAACGTCAGCTACCTCCATATCTGGAGGACTTCGCTTTCGTTCTACCCCTTAGCTTATCTAAACAGACGTTAAATACGGATAAATCGGATAGTTTAAGCATGTCCAATCCTATCGACTTGGCGACCCTGCCAGTAGAAACCCCAGTGGGTTCAAACGAAACTGACTTAGCTCACGGGGGGGACCAAGTGGGACATGACGTGACTATACCTCCAGACAGCGTCACCGGGATAGACCCCGGAGCGCTCCAGGATAAAGAAAGCGCTCCAGGGATAGAACCCGACACACAACCAAGAGAAGAGTACCGCGCCCAGGAGATAGACCTCGGAGCGCGCCAGGAGAACAGATCTCCAACAAGCCCTGTCAGCACCCGATCACCTCCGTCAGTGTCATCCCCCAGCGAGGCGGACCAGAGACTGGCGCAAGCCTTGATCGCCACGCTGACAGCCTCAACCGAAAGAGACCGACTTCAGGGTGAGCGCGACCGGCTTCAAGCAAAGACGCTTAGTGAGCGCGAACACTCTGCCATGGAGAGAGAGCGCCTCCACGCGCAACTCCAAGCGCAAGCCCTTAGTGAGCGCGAACACTCTGCAGCGGAACGAGAGCGCCTCCGGGCGCAACAATTAAGTGAGCGCGAACACTCTGCCGTGGAACGAGAGCGCCTCCAGGCTCAACAAATGAGCGAGCGTGAACAACGAGAGCGCCTCCAGGTGCAACAATTAAGCGAGCGCGAACACTCTGCAGCGGAACGAGAGCGCCTTCACGCGCAACCCCAAGCGCAAGCCCTTAGTGAGCGCGAACACTCTGCAACTGAACGAGAGCGCCTCCAGGCGCAACAAAGGAGTGAGGACGACCGCATAAGACTGGAGGAGAGGCGCCTTCAGACGGAAGAGAACATGGAACGAGACCGCACCAATGCACAGCGCGACGCCGCCAATGCACGGCGCGAAGCAGAGCGCGACGCCGCCAATGCGCAGCGCGAAGCAGAGCGCGACCGGCTGCAGGCGCAGATGATAGAACAATTGATCGCCAGGGCGACACCCCCTCTCTCCGCACGGAGCTCCCGGAGATCATCACGACAAGGGTCTAGGGCACCTTCCCCTACCGACAAAGCTACCCGGGACCCGGCCAACAGGAGGAACCTGTCTACGTCTCCGAGCCCCCTCCCCGACCGGTCCATACGAGACCCAGCCAACGGGAAGAACCGGCCTACGTCGCCGAGAGACTAACTAGAAGACTCGCCCAGGAGGCCTCTTCCCCTACGCTCACCAATGTACCAGCCATCCATGGCATCGTACCTTGGCACACCGACGTTCCCAGACTTTACGCGCGAGGACAGAGCACAGTACACGGAATTACGCATGTGTTTGGAGACTATGATGTCCGATGTCCACGACGAGTCGTACAAATATGCCATCCTCCTCAAGCATCTCAAGGTGCCCAGAGCGCATAACATAGCGCTGGCATATTCCAACTCAAACACCCCATACTCCGCGGCTCTGGTGGCCCTCGACCAGCGTTATGGACGCATATGGGATTACGTGATCCAAGAAATACGGGATATCGACCGTCTCCCCCCAGCCAAAGACAATAGAGCACTGGATGACCTCTCTATCAAGGTACAATCCCTCGTGGGGATGCTGGGGTCCCAAAAGGAGAAGGGGAGATATGAACTGTATGCAAATTCTAATGTGGAGCGAATACTGGAGAAGCTCCCTCCAGCCCGCCAAGAGCGTTTTCGGCGGCAGAGAGACCACCGTGATCCCAACGGCCCAAGCCATCCCTCCTAGACCTGGCCGCTTTCCTCGCAAGGGAAGTTAGCAGCCTACGACTGGACACATTCATGTGGAGTGGATCTAGCCCAAGAGATGGACCTCGGAGGTCCAACGATAACCGCCGGTCAGTGACAGTTATGCACCAGGCCGAGTCAGTGCCGCAGCACAAGAACCACAGTACCCCCCAGACCAAGGGGAAGTGGAAGATTGTATGCCAGTACTGTGAAAATGAACATTGGCTGTCTCAATGTGACACCTTCAAGAAGCTGACCGCTGACGAGGTGAGTCAGTGGATCAAAGCCAACCGCCGCTGCTTCCGCTGCGCGCGCAGCCATATGGCAGCTGAGTGCCGCCTAAAGAAAAGATGCAGTAAGTGTGACGGCGCCCACTTGGAGGTCCTACACGACAGCAACAAGAAGAAACCCGTACCCCCAAGCAGCTCGAGAGTGAACGTCATGTACATAGACCCTGCGAAGAGCGGGAGCTCCCGAGTGCTCTTGAAGGTGGTCCGATTGCTCTTAAGCTACGAGGACAAGGTCATGGACACTTACGCCGTCCTAGACGATGGGTCAGAAAAGACTCTCCTCCTCGCATCCGCCGCAGCCCGGCTGGGTCTGCGGGGGAGCGAAGAAACAATGACAATCCGTACCATTAGAAGAGACCTGAAGACCATAAAGGGTGAAAATGTCTCCTTCACGATAGCAGCGGTCGGGCAGCCCGAGAAGCAGTATAGCATCACTAACGCCTTCACCAGCCACGACATAGGCCTGTCACAGTACACCTACCCCATCCCAAAGCTGATGGAGAAATACGTGCACCTACGTCAACTACCTATACCGCTCACGCCACCCGACCCTGCTCATAGGATCCGACCACGCACACCTCATCGTCCCAACGGACCGGGTCCACATCTGGCCCAGAGGCTGTCGAGCAGCGGTCGAGACCCGCCTGGGTTGGACACTACAAGGCCCCCTCTACGGGTCTTCCAACCGACCGACAGCCACTCGCTGTCTCTACACGAGGATAAACGAAGAAGACACCACCCTCTTGCAGCACGTCGAGAGGCTATGGACATTAGACGCGATGCCCTTTAAGAATGAAAAGAAACTTGTTCGCTCAAAGGAAGACACTTATGCCATAGCCCTCCTCGAGCAGAAGACAAAGAGAGTCGAGGTCAACGGAGTGATGAGATACGCAACTCCACTCCTGAGGCGAGAGGGTATGCCCACCCTCCACGCCTCAAGAGAAGCGACAGAGCGATATCTACTGAACACCGAGCAGCGTCTAGCCAAAGACCCCACTCAAGCCACTGTGTACCGCGCTGAGATCGACAAGCTGATCACAGCGGGACACATAAAGAAAATTGACATTCAAGAGGCCGACCAGACGATTGAATCCTGGTACGTGCCCCACCACAAGGTCCACCACAACGGCAAGGATCGCATTGTATTCAACTGCAGCTACCAGATCGGACTACGGAATCTGAATAAAGAACTCTTGCCCGGCCCGACACTCGGCCCCTCTCTCCTCGGCGTACTACTACGTTTCCGCCAAGACAAGGTGGCCATCAGCGGTGACATCAAAGGGATGTTCCTGCAGGTGTGACTAGTGGAGGAGGACAAGCCCTTGCTGCGGTTCCTATGGAGAGAGAGGATCAAAGATGAGCAACCATCCATCTACCAATGGGAGGTCCTCCCCTTCGGCACCACATGCAGCCCATGCTGTGCTACGTTCGCACTTCAAAAACATGTGACAGAAGACCCTGAAGCTGACGAGGAGGTCAGACAAAGTGTAGAGAGGAGTTTCTACGTAGACAACTGTCTGCAAATCGTCTCGACGCCAGAAGAAGCCGAAGCCCTCCTGCTCAAGCTCCGCGCCTCACTGATCAAAGGCGGCTTTGATCTCCGGCAGTGGGCCAGCAGTGACCCTCAAGTACTTCGCAGCCTCTCCCCAGAGACAAAGGCAGCAAGCAGCGAGACCTGGATGGCGACCACCCCAGGAGAAGCACAGGAAATGACATTGGGCCTAGTCTGGCGCTTCAAAACAGACTCGCTCCATTACAAATACACACCCCTGACCACGGAGCAGGGAAGGTCGACCCCTCTACCGACCACCAGACGGAGCGTATACAGAACACTCGCAAGTCAATACGACCCGCTGGGGTGTATCCTACCTTACACCACTCGGGCGAAAATGATTGTACGAGAGCTGTGGGACAAGGAACAGGGCTGGGACGACCCCATACCCGACCACCTAGCTTCCACCTGGAGAGAGTGGGAGAGAGAACTCAGCTCGCTCCAAAATGTGAACATACGCCGAAGCTACTTCCCACCCACAGTGCGGCTGGAGACGTGCCAGATGGACCTGCACGTCTTCAGTGACGCCTCGGAAGTGGCCTACGGCTCGGTGGCCTACTTGCGGGCCCGAGAGGAGGGAGGAGAAATACACACAGCCTTCATTCTGGCTCGCTCAAGGATAGCCCCCCGCAAGCAACAATCGATCCCACGTCTAGAGCTCTGCGCAGCTCTGGTAGGCGCGCAACTCGCCACGTTAATCCAACGTGAACTCACCATCCCGGTGCAAAGAACAATCTTGTGGTCAGACTCCATGACCGTACTCACATGGATCCAGTCCGATTCTTGTAGATACAAGGTCTTCGTGGGAGTCAGAATCACAGAGATTCAAGACCTGGTAGGATCAGTGTGCTGGAGGTACGTGGACACGAAACAGAACCCAGCCGATGTCATCACACGGGGGATGTCCCTAGATGACCTCACACGTCACAATATCTACAGTGACGGTCCTGAGTTCCTCAAGCTCCCGGAGGAAGAGTGGCCTACCCCCACCCCTCGGGAGGCTAGTCAAGAGGAGGCAGAGATCAAGAAATCTATGTTCTGTGGGTTGACGCACATCCCAGTCCCCACTGACCCTAACATAGACGACTGCCTCACCTTTGAGAGTGCGCAGCTAAAAACATTCCTGTGGCACCACACTGAGGTTCCCCCCATACCGACATTGACGCATCGAACTACGCAGAGGCAGAACTCCTTCTGCTACAGCGAGCCCAAAGAGACTCGTTCCCCGACGAGCTAGACTGCCTGCAGGGAACAAAGCCAATCCCGTCAGACAGCAGACTGTTCCACTTGGCCCCCGAGCGTGACACCCATGGCCTCATCAGGGTGGGTGGTCGTCTGAGACGGGCCCCGGACTTAACGGATGACGTCAAGTATCCTATAGTCCTCAACAGCCGACACAAGGTCACTGAGCTCATCATAAAGAAATACGACGAGGATGTGCACCACGCTGGGGCAGAGAGAGTATTCGCTGAGATCCGACGTCGTTATTGGATACTGCAAGGAAGAGAAGCAGTACGTCGCTTCCAGCGGACTTGTCTAGACTGTCGCAAGTGGCGAGCACAACGCCCTCGAGTACGTCTCAAGTGATGTAGCAGATGTCGACCCAGTCACCCCCAACACTCTCTTGATGGGGCGGCTGGACCCCGCGCTTCCACAGGCGGTGTACAGTCCTGAAGAAGCGAACGGCCGAAGAATGTGGAGGTACAGTCAAATATTGGCTGACAAGTTTTGGAACAGTTTCCTCCTCCACTACCTACCGTCTCTCCAAACCCGTCAGAAATGGGTAAAGGACAGAGACAACTTACAAGTGGACACAGTCGTTATGATCATAGACCAGTCACTACCCCGAGCTATGTGGCCGGCCGGCCGCGTAAGCAAAGTGATCACTGGTGCCGACGGAAAGGTCAGAGCGGCAGAAGTTATTGTCCAGGGGCGGACCTACACCCGACCCGTGGCGAGGCTGATAGAGTTGCCGAGGCTCCCTGACTCCCCTGATGACGATCATGACCCACTGACTTTGTAGATTGCCCTACTCCCCACAACAGACATTGAGCAGTTGACTGGACTATTAATCTGTCTCCTTTAACTAATTAGGTGCGGACTAATTAGGAGGCGGCTGTTGTGAAGGGCCAAATTAAACTGAGAATCTACCTTTATTGTTTGATATACTTTGTATATTATTTATATATATATACACGGAATATCCCTTTACCTGCGTTCAAACCAGAGTAATATTCGCTCTCCTTATTGGACAGCGCCCCCAGGCGCCAGCGCGCAGGCCCCCAACGGCAGGTTCAAAGACAAGTTCAGGCATGTCAGGACATGCCCGGAGACAGCGTATTGATACCAGACAATGACTGCGGTTTGGGACTAGATATTCACTTAAGTATAAATACAGCGCAAGGTGCGCACACCAGTAGTTCAGTACCTTACCCACCTTCACCCCGAGTCAACGTGCAGTGAAGTGAGCAACCTTGCGTCTAACAGAGCGCTGAGAACCACGTGCGAATAGAATAGTAAAGTGTCAGAGTTTAATGCAGTAACGTTGAGTTCGACCTAATCTAATGTGAAGTAAATAGTCGTTCATTTATTGTATATCGTGCGGCCACAGTTCGTTCGTGTGTAGCATTACCCAGCGGTTCGTCATGTCTTTAGCTAGTGTACTTAGCCAGGGTGTGTGGCCTAAATACGTCGCCCACACCCGAGGAGTCCTAGGCGGAGAACCGTTGGACATGTACACAGGAGAATCGGCGTCGGCGATTGCAGAACCATTACTGGTTGGATTATATTGATTTGGAACGTGGTACCCGGAGAAGAGCATCGTTGATTTCCACTATCGTTTGGGATTCAACCTCGTGAGGATTACAACTCGGGCTGGCCTCGTGGACGGAGGCTGGCTAACTGTCATCAATGCTATCGAGCATTTGGATTACAATTATTGCTTTGCTGCTGATCAAGGGATTTACAAGGACCGACTCCTGTACCTGGAGTCTCTTTATTCCTCATTGAATCAGACTGAGTACCCGAACATTCCTCTACCCTCCAGGCCTTACACCCCCGGAGGGAACCCATTGTCTCCAGGCGGTACCAGTGTTGCCCTATATAGTTGCTACTATACGACAGGTGGTGTCAACTTAGACCCATTGTAGGATTCCTGCTATTCTTAGTGACTCATGCTATTAACTGACTTTACGTATATTTTTCCTCGCCATACAAGCGCGACCCTAATTCTCATTCTGTAACCTAATGTTGCATAATAATAATAAAATACCCTCAAATACTATTTCTTTGTCAATGCCGTGTTCTTGTGGGTGTTCACCATCTATATTTGATGTACTGTCTGGCCAGTAATTAAAGTACATAACTAGCAGTGGTTTAATCTATCACAATCTTTAATACAGTCAGGGTTTTGTAACCCCTCAGTTACAACCGCTGTAGGGACTGCAACATCCTTGCTGGCATTAATCATGTGTAGTAACCGTCTGATGTTGTCAGTAACCAAGCGGCCTCTTATGAAGCCGGTCTGATCAGGGTGAACTAGTGATGTCATATGCTTTTGAAGTCGGGTGGCTAGAACCTTGGCATATAGCTTAAGATCGGCTCCGAGGAGACTTAGGGGCCTGTAGCTGCCACACTCGGTGGGATCCTTATCTTTCTTGAGTAAAACAGATATAAGTGCCATATTGACATCTCTGGAAAAATTGCCCTCTTTGATTGAGTGTAAAATCAAATCAATAAGTAATAAGGGACAGAGCACATCCCAGAATGTGAGATAGAGTTCTGGTGGAATGCCATCCCATCCGGGAGCCTTGCCCCGTTGCATATCTGCAATCGCCTCTCTAAGTTCAGCTAGCGTGATAGGTGCAGCTAACAGTTTAGCACTATCTTCTGAGATCTGTGGTAGGTTGATTTGATCAAGAAAAACCTCCAGCTTGGTATGATCAAAGACCACCTCTGACTTGTACAGGTTGGAATAAAAAGTGCGAAATGTATCATTAATCTTTTTGGGGTTGGTGGTTACCTCCCCCTGTTGGTTGTTAATGGAGGGGAAATCCGCAAATTGTTCACTTGCACGTATCTTCATAGCTAGTAGGTGACTAGGCCTGGAACCGTGAAAGTAGTAGTGCCGTCTTGTTCTGTGCATTTGAAATTCAGATTGTTGTCTTAAAATGGAGTTAATCTCTTTTTTCACTACCTTAATTTGAAGCTCCAGTCGACTAGAGTAGTTGTGCTGCAATGAAGAGATCAACATGGCATGAAGCTTTTCCAGTTCCACCAGCTTAGAGAGACGTCCCTTGCGGAGATTAGATGCAAAGAGAGTAGTGTTACTTCTGATAAAAACCCTTAACCGAATCCCATAGAATTCTGGGATCCTGTACCGAGCCCGCATTAAACTGTAGGAATTCAGTGAGCTTCTCTTTAAATTGCAAGTTAAACTCCCCGTTTTTCAGCAGTGTAGAGTTAAAGCGCCATCTAGGGGCACGGACGTTATTTTACTGAGTGAAACCTTAAGTAGGATACCTTTGTGGTCTGAAAGTGCTATGGGCAATAAGTCAACATCAAAGCTATCAAAGAGCTGTGGGGAAGAAAAAACAATCAATCCTAGAAAAAGTCTTATGTCTAGATGAGAAGAAGGAATAATCTCTCGCGGATGGGTTGAGCGATCGCCACATATCGATTACCCCTATGTCCTTAGACCAGGCCTGTAGGGCTGTGGTAGCTTGCTTCTGATCAGAGGTTTCTGCGTGACTGGACCTATCAATCAATGGATCCCAAACTGCATTAAAATCAGCTCCTACTATTAACTCTGTAGGGCCTTCTTGTCCTGTGTCGTGCTGTTTACATACCAGGCAGTGATGTTTCCAGTCAAGATGCTCTCTACAGCTCCGGAGTAGAAGGACTGGAGTATCTTCCCAGACTGAGTCTATGTGTGTTGTCCATGTCAGATCATCTGCGATGTGGATCCCCAGGTACTTAAAGCTGCTCACCCTGTCCACGGTAGCCCCGTTTATCCTCAGTGGTGTGTGTGTCTCCTGCTGTCCTCTCCTATAATCCACGATCAGCTCCTTGGTTTTACCAATGTTCAGGAGCAGGCTGTTGTCCTGGCACCAGCATTCCAGTACCTCAACCTCCTCCCGGTAGGCCTTCACATCGTTGTCCGAGATCAGCCCCACCACCACTGTGTCGTCCGCAAACTTCACTATGGAGTTGGAGCTGAACTTGGCCACACAGTCATGTGTGTATAGTGAGTACAGCAGGGGGCTCAGAACACAGCCCTGGGGGGACCCGATGCTCAGGGTGATGGTGTTGGAGGTCTGACCCCCCACCCTGACCGCCTGGGGCCTTTCACTCAGAAAGTCCAGTATCCAGGCGCTCAGAGCGGAGCTCAGACCTAGCTCGATCAGCTTGTCCACCAGTCTGGTGGGGACTATGGTGTTGAATGCTGAGCTGTAGTCAATGAACAACAGTCTCACATAGCGCCCCTTCTGATGGTCCAGGTGAGAGAGGGTGCTGTGCAGTACTTGGGAGACCGCATCGTCAGTGGACCTGTTTGGCCTGTATGCAAATTCCATATCACTGGGGAGGGAGGCACAAATGTGATCCTTGACCAGCCTCTCGAAACATTTCATGGCCACAGAGGTGAGTGCCACCGGTCTGTAGTCATTGAGACCTGCTGGGGAGGGTTTCTTTGGTACCGGGATAATGGTGGACATCTTGAAGCAGGCAGGGACCACTGACTCCTTCAGGGATCAATTAAATATGGTGGTGAACACAGGGGCTAGCTGGTTAGCACAGGACTTAAGTATGCGTCCTGTTATTCCATCTGGCCAGCAGCCTTTCTGGTGTTCACCTGCATAAATGCTCTTCTCACACTGTGTACCGTCAATGAGAGAGCCCCCCCGCGGATGCCCCCCCCCCCCCTCCACAACAGCCGGCGCGCCAGTGACGTCACTAGCCGTTGAGCTAGCAGCACCGCTGGTTGCACCAAACCGTGCGTATAAGGTGTTGAGCTAGAAACTTCCGGTTTAGCTGCAATATGTAGCGCACGCAATTGGTTACAGCTCCGCTCCCGTTATCGTTAATTTCGTTTAAAAACCTTATTTGGACAATACCAAAAGAGATTAGACCACATCGTATGTATTGATAAGACCCTCTACTAACTATATCAAAAGACAACATGGATAAGGATAAGAAAAAGGGTGGAAAGAAACAAGACACAGCAATTCTAACGGCGCCGATTGAAACACGTTCAAGGAAAATGACAGGCGACGCTGTGGCAGATCCGTTGGTGACAAGCCCCGACGCGGGGAATATAGAGGAGAATACACAGGGACCAAGGACAACTGGCCCCGAGAGGGAGACAATAGATGACAACATAACAGGAACATCAGAAAAAAGTTCCGTGAAGGATAAAGCAGGCGATTTTGAGAAGATAATAGCAAAAACATCCATCGGATCCCTCACTGCTCCAATAACATCAACTGACACAAGCAGTTCAATTACACCACCCGACTTCAACTCTCTGACTATCCTGATAAAAGAACAGATGGTCGCTTTCAAAGCACACGTTGAACACATCGATACTAAATTCGAAGAGGTTATGAGAGCGGTCGCTTTACAGTCCATGCGAATCACGACAGTGGAGAATACGGTGACAGAAATTACACGGGCAGTCAAGGCGAACGAAGGTGGCATGACAGAGATGGGAAAAGAGATGGAAAGTGTGAAAGAAGAATACCGGAGGGAAATACAAGGGCTTAAAAACGAAGCGACGGAGAGGCTACTAGAAACCCAACGCTACCACAGGCGGAATAACATCCGCATTGTAGGGCTTGATGAAGCAGTAAACTGCGAAGATCCCAACTTTCCAACAGTGTTATCAACGATTTTGGGTAACATCGATCCAAACACAGTGCCAGAAGTGGACCAAGTTTACAGAATCGGTTCTCGGGGGCAAAGAATCAACGGGCCAAGAGTCATCATTGTCACTCTGCGGAAGACTACAACAAGGGATGACATCATCAAATTTGCTCGCAACCAACGTGGGAATCTGAATTATGGTGATAAACCAATATTTATCTACGAAGATTTGAGCAAAGATGCCATCATCCGACGTCTACCATACAAGGAGGTGATGCAAAAGCTGTTCAAAGCCGGGTACAAGCCAAGGCTATCATACCCGGCGCTGTTATCATTCTTGGGCAGTGACGGCCGCAGGTCAGGTGTATACACACCTATTGAAGCTGAGGATTTTCTGAATCGAAATGGAGCAAATAACCCAAGGCAGGACGAAAATGCCGGAAACAGATAAGCCTCTTTCTCAATGTATACCAGTGTTAGAATGACTTTATTGTGTTCATCAAGGTAGCAGACGATATGCAAGCCGTCTATAACAATGTGTACTGTGTATAATACGATTCATAATACATTATAATTTCAGTCTCTGGTCTCTGAGGAGACAAATACATATCATTGCAAAAAGATCTATCTGGAATATTCTGGGTTTATCGCTCAAATGCCCTGGGTCTCTTAGATCATTCTGGAACATAAAATAGTCTAGGCACTAGTATACTCTACAACCTTCTAGAATATAAGGCACCATGACAACGAAGCCTACAACTCTAACAATAAACATCCGGTGTGTATACACATAGCAGATAATAAATTAAATGAAGTTCAATCAGTCCTTAATAATACTTTAAAAATTAACCACACCTAAACGTATGAACACTACAAGGTTATTCTAACAATTTAAGTAATCACTCCATTGAAGGCACATCGAAGCTCTAAAAGGCGCTGCTTTTCTATCTTATCTAATCTGTTAATTCGGTTCTAGTGGCTTCTCCACGTTGATAATTATTCTATCTCCCATTCCTTATCTATATCTTTCCTTTAATTTTTATTTTATTTAATTTTTTCTTCTCATTACTCTATATTTTTTAAATATATTTTAACTTACATTGTTCTTTTCCAATGTTCTTCACATTAAGGTGTCAATATTGCTCTACAATCTTTTCCTTTTTTCCTTTTTTTCCCACACGTTAGTAGAGGGTTCAAATGAATATGTCGATGAAAGTTTATTCTCTTTTTTTATTTTAAATTTTATTTTTTTGTCATTTATCACAATACTTCATTACAGTAAGGGAAGGTGCAAGACCAAAAGCGACATTCTATTGCAATAGAATGGAAATGTTAGATCCTATGGCAATTAGCATAGGAAGATTAAGATTACAATGCTCAGTTTGGGCAATCCGGTGGACCATGGGAGAAAGTCAATCGCGGAGGATGTGTTCTTGGAACACAGGCCTGTACGACTTTCTGGGTGAGGGGAAAATAGGGGATTTTTATTTGTATATATATATGTTTTTAAGCTCAGCTCTCAACGGGACCTCATTAATTGGATGTACATCTATTGTAGCTTCACACTCCAGAAGCATTACCAAAAACTACACAAAAACATGCATAGATTATGGCTAGTTTGAATATAATGGTATGGAACACCGGTGGGATAAACAAACAACACAAACGCAAAAGCGTGCTCACACTGATGAAAAAAGAACATGTGGACGTGGCTCTATTAAGCGAAACGCACATTTTAGAGGAAGACATAAATACGTTAGCGGATAACATATACCATAATATTAGTCACTCTTCTTTTGTTACGAGAACTAGAGGGGTAGCCATAGTCGTCAGACGCAAATTAAATATCGAATTGAAAGGGGTATGGTCGGATGCTGAGGGGCGCATAACTATAGCTAGGATTATACACAATAACAGGAAAATTGCATTGGCAGCGGTATATGCCCCAAATTTGTACGAAGTGGGTTTCTTCACTTCACTAACCGGAGAAATGTTAAACCATCCCGAGTACTCATATATAATAGGTGCGGATTTTAATGCCATTTGGAACCCAAGGATGGACAAAACTTACCTTACCTTTTCCAGCGAACAAAAAAATTCATCTAAAGCATTAAAAGATTGGTCGAAATCAACAGGGGTAACTGATTTATGGCGTTCACTTAACCCCATGACCCGCAAGTACTCCTGTCGTTCGGCGAGACACAACACACTATCCAGAATTGATTACGTCTTTGCATCCCCGAGAATATTTGATAAATATGAAGTGGAAATGACACCCAATGCGCTATCAGATCACTGCTACTTAATCCTGAAAGCAACATTTGGTACACTATCTTCCCGGGCCCCAAGATGGCGTTTTAATTCTATGCTGCTTAACAACAAGGAATTCATTACACAAATTAAAGAAGCTCTCACAGTATTCCTACGGGATAATGCTAACTCGGTGCAAGATCCCAGAATATTATGGATGTCGGTAAAGACTATGATCAAGGATTTCACGGATAGATTTTCCTCCATATTGCGCAAAAATCAAAACACAAAACTGTCTGAAATGGAAACGCTTTACTCAACGCTTTTTAATTCTTTAAAATACAACAACTCTACTAGACTAGAAAACCAAGTTAACATTCTAAAGACAGAGATCAAAGCAATATACAGACAAAAATCGGAATTGCAAATACGCAGCACAAGACAACAGCAGTACTTCCAAGGCTCTAAACCTAGTCACCTATTAGCCATGCGACTAAGAATTAATGCAAAATTTGCAGATATAACTGCCATTAGGAAACAACAAGCTCTAGTAACAGAACCCAAAATAATAAACGATACATTCAAAGAATTCTACTCCGATTTATATAATTCAGAAACGACCTTTGATCAAGACAAATTAGACACATATCTTAATCAAATTACTCTCCCTAAACTTACGGAGGACGACGCTAAACAGTTAGAAGTACCGATCACATTAGAAGAACTCAAGAAGGCCATATCCGGAATGAAAAACGGCAAGGCTCCGGGAATTGACGGTATCCCATCAGAAATGTACATTTCTTGCTGGGACATATTTGGACCCTTATTACTAAATATGATCTTATACTCAGTCAAAGAGGGAAGCTTCCATAAACACCAAAATATCGCACTCATTTCAGTTCTTCACAAAAAAGACAAAGATCCCACTGAGTGCGGTAGTTACCGTCCTTTAAGCCTCCTCGGAACCGATGTCAAACTGTACTCTAAGATATTAGCCATCAGATTGCAAAAGCATATGACGTCTTTAGTTCATCCGGACCAAACAGGCTTCATAAAAGGTCGCCTGATCAATGATAACATAAGGCGAATACTGCACGTACTAGATGCAGACAAAGAGGACACCACACCTAAGGCGATACTATCCCTGGATGCTATGAAAGCATTTGACAGGTTGGAATGGTCGTTTCTATGGGCAGTATTAGAAAGGATGGGGTTAGGAAAAGGATTCATTGATATGATTAAAGTACTATACAAGGACCCATCGGCCAGGATTACAACAGGCACATTCATCTCCGATATCTTTCCGGTATCACGCTCAGCCAGACAGGGTTGCCCTCTTAGTCCCGGACTATTCGATCTATCATTAGAACCTTTAGCACAATTTATAAGACAATCCCAACACATAGAACCAATAGTAATCAAGGGCACACATCATAAAATTAGTTTATATGCGGACGACGTAATATTGTTCATGCAAAACCCCAACAACACATTGCCGCATATACTCAAGTCGATAGAGAACTTTGGTGATTTATCGGGATTTAAAATAAATTGGCCTAAGTCGGCTTTTCTTCCTCTTAACACCAGTGCAAAAAAAGACACATCCCTCCCAGGTGCGATACCCATGGTCAAACATTTCAGATGCTTGGGTGTGGAAATATTTCCCACCATAAGACAAACGGTGAAGCACAATTACACAAAAATACAGAACAAAATCAAAGACGACCTGGACAGGTGGGCAAAACTTAAAAACTCAGTACAGGCAAGGGTATCAATAGTTAAGATGGATGTATTACCAAGAATCAATTTCTTCAGCTCAATGCTTCCGTTACCTCCTCCAGAGGGCTACTGGAAAAGATTACAAACCTCCACATACAAATTTATTTGGAATAACAAACCACCTCGCATAAAAAGATCCACCGCACAAAGAAATAAAGCAGACGGTGGCATGGCAGTCCCAGATTTTTTACAATATTTTAAGGCCTTCACATTAAGACCATTGAAGATATGGTTTGACCCCCAGGCTTTGGTATCTTGGAGAGAATTAGAAGAAAACATAGTAGCCCCACAGAGACTGAAAGACATAGCACACACTAAACTTTCAATCAAGCATTGTGAGCGAGAATTTGGCCCAATAATTACCCATGCAATCAGAACATGGCGGGAAACACAAAAGAAATATCCTAACCCTCAAGAATGGCATAATCACACTCCCATATTCAATAACAATGCACTCTTAATGGGAAAACGTCCTATAAGATTCCCTATATGGGAAGAGAAAGGCATACACTCATTAGGGGATATTTTTAATAACAAGGGCCTCTGTAGTTATGTCGAAATATGCATAAAGTTTAACCTCACCGAGTCCACATGGCTTTTTTACATACAGTTACGACTTTGTATGAGATCTCACGGTGTTCCATTACTCATACCAATTGAACACCACAGATACCACAAATTTTTCTATGAAAGAGATACATTGGGAGGTTTTGTATCAGGTTTTTATTATCAATTACTAACGTCCTCATATGAAACCCTTCAACTAGACACTGTCTGGAGGAGGGATATACCAGACCTGGAATATGACTTTGATTGGCAAGGAGCCTGGGCAAATGTCCGACTTACATCAAGGAACCCGGATCATCAACAAATCAATCTGAACTATATTCACAGGACATACTTGACTCCTATAAGGCTGTGCAAAATGGGGCTTATACAAGACTCCAAATGCTCCCAATGTACAAATGGGGACGAAGGAACATTTATGCACATGTATTGGGACTGCCCACCAGTTAAGGCATTCTGGAAAGATGTGTCCCAACAATTATCAATACTCGTATTTTGGAATATACCTGTACACCCCGCGGTATTACTATTGAATGATGTTTTTGAGTTTGCAGTGAATCCACAACTAAAAAGATTGGTTTTATCGGGTATCACAGTAGCTAAAAAACTGATCGCATCACGTTGGTTTCAACCGGAAAAAATGTGCCGAAAAGTGTGGTTTCTTACATATCTCGATGTGATATATCAAGAAATATCTACAGCAAGAATTCTGGGGCTCAATGAATCCAATATGTCAATGTGGTTAGAAGTGGTGGAGAGAATAAAAGCTAGCTTATAATGGTAGTGTCTGGTTAGGAGTGAGGGATAATGGAGGTACTATCCAAGAGTGGGTCCGGGAGGGGGGGGTTTGAGCTGGAGCATATGTGTGTAGGGTTTTAGAAAATAGGTATTAGGGGTATATTATATACTAACATTTATATAATTGTAATTTCGCTGGATATACACTGTATACGGTTAAAATGTTATTATAGACTATTTTTGTTTTATCCTGTTTCTGTACTTGCAAAATATAAAAAAAAAGAAAATAAGGTGTTGAGCTGGTCCGCAAGGGAGGCGTCGTCACTCCCCATTGAGGGGGCGCTGACTTTGTAGTCAGTTATCGTCCTCAGTCCCTGCCATAAGCCTCTTGTGTCATTCTGTGCCATTTGTGCCTCCATCTTTTCAGCATATGTCTTTTTCGCAAGTTTAACAGCCTTGCGCAGAGTGTAGACTGTTGTCTTATACTCTTCCATGTTTCCTGACTCTCTGCCAAGGTTATAAGCAGTGGTGCGAGAGTTCAGAGCTGCTCTGATAGTACTGTCCACCCATGGTTTCTGGTTCGGGAACACCCTCGCCTTCTTTGTGGGGACAATACTCTCAGCGAGTGTTGTTATGAAGCTCACAACGGTGTCTGTGACCTCGCTGACGTCACTGGCGCTTCCCTCGAACATTCCCCAGTCGACGTCATCGAGTGCGTCCTGAAGCATGGCCTCTGATTGGTCGGTCCATCTTTTTACCTCACGTGACACGACAGCGTCACGTGATCTTTGTTTGTATGCCGGCACCAGGGTAATGGCGGCATGATCCGACGTGTTCGTCGCTCCCGCTAATGGTGGAGCCGGTACAGCCTTGTATCCGGCTCTGAACAGGGTGTAGCAGTGATCGAGTGTATTTCCCCCTCTTGTGGAGCAGACGATGTGTTGAAAGAAAGACGGCATGACTTTTTTCAAATTCGCCTGGTTGAAATCTCCGGCTACGATCATGGCCGCGTCTGGATGTTTGATCTGATGTGTGTTTAGATGATCGTGTAGCTCCGCCAGCGCCCTCGCAACGTTCGCTTGGGGAGGGATGTATACTGCAGTCATGATTACTGCAGTGAACTCACGTGGAAGATGGAAGGGGCGACATTGGATCGAGAGGTGTTCCATGTCAGGGGAGCATGAACGGGAGAGTACCTGTACCTCCTTAGGGCTAGTCCAACCGTTGTTGGTCATAAGACAGACACCCCCGCCGATGCTCTTCCCGGAGGCCTCTGTACGGTCCGCTCTGAAGACGGTAAAGGAGTCGGAGGGAGAGATGCTGTGGTCCAGAGTCGCTGGTTTCAACCAGGTCTCCGTGAAACACAGGATATTGCAGTCCTTCATCTCTCACTGGAATCGGACCCGTGCTCGTAAATCATCCATCTTACTCTCTAGCGAACGTGCATTCGCCAGGAAGATAGATGGAATAGCCGGACGGTAAGCAGATCTTCTTAGTCTTAATCTGATCCGGCTCCTCTTTCCTCCGTGTTTCCTCTTTGTCCTGCCGCCTCTGTCCCCCTCGTTGTCTTTGTCCCGCCTGATCTCCGTTGGCCAGTCTTGGCATGATAAAGTGTCTCTAAACACCTCTTTGAGTCCGGAGTTTAGGTCAATAAGTGACTGGCGGTCGTATGACGTCCCCGCCAGTTATGTTTCGATAAAAAAAGTAGTAAAAACAAACATAATAACAAAAAAATTGCACATTCGTTGCTGAGCAAAACCCACGGCGACTGACTCGTGTCGCGCCATGTCTGACCCTTAATGAGTAATTAGGTAGTTTCAGCATTGCTGTAGTGAGTACAGCATAAAAGTTAGGGTCATATAAATTAGGGGCGTAAGCAGAAATCAGCACAATTTTTCGGTTTGAACATTCTATTTTAGCAATAGTAATTCGACCATCTGCATCAGACCACACATCTAACAGTTTAATATTCAATTTCCGCTTCGCTATTATGGCTACCCCACGGGCCTTGGTGTCAAAAGAAGAATAACTTATGTTATGGTTAGGGATGCTCGATATTGACTTTTTTACCGATACCGATATACCGATATCGTCCAACTCTTAATTTCTGATACCGATATCAAGCGATATCAACCGATACCGATATATGCAGGGTTTCCCCCCCCAAAAACGGAATAATTTCAGGTAATTAACATTACATATCTCTTGTTGTGGAATTAACACAACATTATGCATACTTTTGACAATAAATAAAATCTGAATTTGTTCTTACTTACTTGCTTGCCTGGGTAAATAAAAAAAGAAAAAATTGAAAACCGATACCGATATTTTCCGATATCACATTTTAATGCCGATATCGGCCGATAATATCGGACATCCCTAGTTATGGTCAAATGTATTTGCCAGTGTTGCGTTATCCGCCAATAAAAGGTGTGTTTCACTCAGTAATGCAAGGTCCACTTCCTTCCTTTTTAGCCATGTTAGTACACTTGTGCGTTTATGCGGTATATTGAGACCCCCTGTATTCCAGATCAATATGTTCAAATTAGCCATAGTCTAAAAAGGCTGCAGTATGACTGAATGTAATTCGTTTGGAGTAGCACTCCATAACAGATATATATCCATTTGTTAAGGTCCTATTGAGATCCGAGCGTGAGCGTGAAAATAAAAATAAAACAGAGCGAGTCGACTGGAAAGAAAAACAAAAAACCACACAATCCCCCCCCCCTTCAAAATACTTATCCGGTATCGATCAAACATCAGTTGGTCAACCCTGACCGAGCACAGCAACCACAACAACAATATGTATCTTAACCATACTAATAACTTGTAAGGTGTATTGTAACAATTTAGAAAAGAAGAACCCACTTCACTCAACTGAGAGAAGAAATCTATGCAACATTCAATGTGCAGTTTAAAGTGCAGACGATAACAACAGGTGCATTAAAATACAATTCGTCTGAGATGAACTAGAGAAAAGGGCAACATGCGTACCCGCCATTGAGATAACCCAGTGGATACAAACCTTGAGCGCTATCATTCATCCGGAGCAACAAAGTCATAGTAGACACGTGGCATTAGTAATGTTAGCTAGGAGAGCTGGACAACCAGCATGCCTTTAGCTTAGCTCAATCAGGCCCAAGGCCTGTTATCCTGATTCACGTAGGTAGCTCCGCCGAGAGAGGACCATCCCCCTCGACCGGCTGATACATTAGAATATAGTTCGTTTGAGTGAAACCTGTGGCGCACTGTGCGTCTGTGGTATATTCTTAATCAATATCTAAGGTTATTTTACAGTACAATGAGGTTGCTATCTGGAAGGAGGAAAGGTCACCATGATTCAAATGGTCTTTTCTCTACTGATAGAGAAATAGACTGTGCATGCCAGGCAAAAAAGGAAACTATGGTTCAAACTCAGTATTTATTTGCCTCGGGGCTCAGAGTGAATTAGAAGGTTGCTTTTTCATACAAGGATTATTCAGAGCACATTAACATATGTCTTGTACAAAGGATCAACAAGGTTTGCACATCAAACCCCAACATGTACACAAACAGTCACGTTAAAATCAATGAAAATAGAGAATCTACTGTAAGCATTTTACACATGAGTAAGCCTGGTTTTTAAGATAAGCATCTAAATCTATATATCACATACAGTGATTCCTCCATCCAGCTTACTCACATGAAAATCAGCCGAAAGCATTCTCTGGTGGGAGCGGGAGCCGCAGACCGTTGGATTGTCTGGGCTCCTGAATTAACACTGTGTTTGCTCTTAAATACTATCATTTTCCACCAATCCTAGCACATTCTAATAATACGTTTGGTCCAATCCGGTTGGTCTTCTGGGAGGCGATACCCAATCGATCTCCTGTGTGGGGGTCTGTTGCTGCATCAGAGGGGGGGCTCATGGCCCCCGTCGGTGTGGCCTTTTCTTCACAGAGGCATGTTCCAATAAACATTTTACAAGATGTATCTCCCGTGTATATGAATTTACACACATCTAATATTATCACAGTTTTACTCTTGGTTTACATTTTGATATCAAACAGTGATAACGAATAACTTGATACGTGTATTTTACCAGACTAAACCTTTGTAATTGAGACTTATTTTCTATATATGGTTGGCAACAAGAGTGAAATTACACTATTATCTTCATAATTAGTTTGACACTCTGAATGATATTCAAATACAATTTACTCTAATACCTCAGATAGATTAATATGATATAGTTATTATTCCAATATTGTTTTTCATTCTAATCTAGTATAATGTAATTATATTTTCCTTAGCCAGTCTGTGCTGGTCTCTGCTAGACCAGCTGTCTCTGCTCCTACATTTACATACAGTCAACTCGAGAAGGTGTTGTTTGTTCTCTAGATTAGTCATTGCTTGAGGGGGGCGGGGGGGTTTGGAATGTCTGTCTCTTGTAACTCCAATAATATCACCTTTGGCTGAGCCCTGAAAATCCATTCTGCTTTTGAAAGGTACACTTCCTTTTGCATTTATGGCTTTCTAATATTCACACATATTAGTTATGAAATTCACAGTCAATGTTACCACACGTCCAAATGCAAACTCGAAAAAAGATAACATGCATAACAGACAATGCGAAGTCCAGTTGCGAAGTTCAATGCTCAGACAATAAAAAGACCAATGCGTTAAAAAGCACAAGTTGTCTGAATTATACTTGAAAATAGTCAATGTGCATACCCATTTCTGGAAATATACAGCGTAGATAAACCATGAGTGTTACCGTTCTGTTGGACCGAAAGGCCGTGGTAGGCGAGTGGACCGTTAAAGTTAGCTAAAAGAGCCCGATAATTAGCATAGCTTGCGCTTAGCAAACCAAGGCTCCGAGGCCTGTCACTCCCCGGTGGCCGTCGCCTGCCCCGCCGGGGCCGGCTCACCATCCTCGGACGGGGGGGACGTCATGTCTCGTCGGAGGAACCTCTCCGCATCGGACGCCGATGTGAATAGGTGGTTGAGGGGGCAGCTCTGCGGCCCTCCTTGATCTTCAGAGTCGCAGGGTATATTAGGTAGACTTCTATGCCTTCTCCCGAGCAATTCCCATAGCCTTAGAGAAGGCCCTGCGACGTCTGGCGGTATAGTCGCTGAAGTCCGCGGCGAATCTGAGGGTATAATTACCCACTTTTGGAGGGTGTTTTCTGGCCTCTCGTAGAACAGCCTGACGTGTAGGGAACCGCAGGCAGCAAAAGATACAAGCGTGTGGACATCCGCCCTTCTCCGAGGGGCCGTTTCTAAATATTATATGTGCCCGCTCAATCTCCGGTTTATGGACGGTCGGAAACCATTGTGGAATCATCTTTTCGAGATAAAGATTCGGCGCATCGTCTTCAATGTCCTCAGGCAAGCCGTAAATTCTAACGTTGCACCTTCTATTCCGGTCAGCAATCTTATTTTCGTAAAAAAGGAATTTATCTTCAATCTCCGAGATCTCTGTGGAGTTGGTTTCAGTTATGACTGCCACCTCTGCCATCCTTTCTTCCACTTTAGAGAGCCATGTGGTCGCGCTAGCTACCTCCTCCTGGAGCGAGTCCAGTCTGTTGGTTAGCTGGAGCATGCTAGCCTCGAGCTCAGCACGGAACAAAGTCCTGATAAATTCACCATCCACCTCATTTTATGTCCCCTTCTTGTTCGATATTTGTTCCGTCATCTCTGTGGTGTATTATGTGAAAGTATGTTGTGAAATTAACGTCGTAAATAATATATAAGTGAAGTGGTTGCAGAGCTCGGAAAAACTACATCGCCATCCGATCTGAACGTAAACCGGCGTCTCCCCTTTATTAATTTGCTTAGATTTTTTGTAAACATGATCTCAAGGGACTTCCGGATATGACGAGTAACTAGGAGGTTGCACATTTTAAGCTCAGCTGCTAGCATGTAATTTAATCCTACAAAACGAATCAAAATATTATTCAAAGTCGCGCAGTATAGGTATAAGAGTATCCGGAATCAAAATGTCAGGAAAAAACGCTAAAGAAAAAGCAAAGAAAGATAGAAAAACAGTCGGAGGTGGAGGAGGCTAGCAACGCCACCAAGCAGGCTGAAAATATGGCTAACGTACACAAGGATGTCGACGAATCAGATGATGAAAAGTTAGGTCCAGACAAGAAGAGAAACCAAGATATCATGAAAAGTGGACTGTATACGAAAATCGACGAAGTGCAAACAACAATTACGGAAATAAAGAAACAGATGCAAGATTGCACAAGCCGCATAGAGCAGACTGAACAACGGATATCTGACACGGAGGATGGCGTTAATAAGCTAACATCCAAGGTTAGCACTCTGGAGAACACCGTTAAAAGCCTTCTCGACAAAGTGGAGGACTTGGAATGCAGAAGTCTGAGAAATAACGTCAGGTTGGTGGGGCTACTGGAGAAGGCAGAAGGTCAGGATGCAACTACATTTTTGGAGAAGTGGTTACCGGAGGCTCTGAACATGGAACCACAAGAGGGCTTAGTATTGGAGCGCGCTCATAGAATCGGCGCGCCACTTGACTCTCACACGGAACACCCAAGGACCCTAATCATGATGTCAACAACAACACTACTGAAGCTAGCACGGCACTCTGTGAGAATTCGTTTTCTACATTTTCCAAGATGGCAGCTCCATGTTTTTAGGCTGTATGTTTATGAGATTTTATGTCTTTTAAATGTGTTTTTTATAGCTTTTTATGAATTTTCGGCACTCTGTGAGAATTCGTTTTCTACCTTTTCCAAGATGGCAGCTCCATGTTTTTAGGCTGTGTGTTTATGAGATTTGATGTCTTTTAAATGTGTTTTTTATAGCTTTTTATGAATTTTCTTGCTAAAGCTTGCTTGATAGTGCCTTCATTGATATACTGGCTGGATTTAGTCTCGAAATCTGCTTGGATTACCTGCTTGGATAACAAACAAGCCTGCAAGGAGCAGCCAGCTAACACCAGGCCAGGAGCAGCCAGCTACCACCTGGAGCATGTCTATGTTCCCCGGGTCCTATGTTCCCCGGGTTCTATGTTCCCCGCTTTGCTTGATTGATTGATTGAAAATGTTTGACCACCAGCCCTGATTCCAAAGTCTAACCTTAACCAGTTCGAAAGAGGGCCTAAGCTTAACCGTTCGAAACAAGGCGGACATTAATCATTAATAAAACAATAAAAATTTATAAAATGTTCAATCTATTAATCAATCAAAGCAGGGAACATAGAACCCGGGGAACATAGGACCCGGGGAACATAGGGATGATCCCCTACCACCATGCCAGGGCCAGGCTCCAGCAGCTACCAGCCACCACCACCAGGCCAGCCACAGGCTACGAGCTACCAGCCACCACCACCAGGCCAGCCCCAGGCTACCAGCTACCAGCCACCACCACCAGGCCAGCCCCAGGCTACCTGCTACCTGCTACCAGCCACCACCATCAGGACAGCCCCAGGCTACCTGCTACCAGCCACCACCACCAGGCCAGGCTACCTGCTACCAGCCACCACCACCAGGCCAGCCCCAGGCTACCAGCCACCACCACCACCAGGCCAGCCCCAGGCTGCCAGCCCCAGGCTACCAGCCACCACCACCGGTCTGCACCAGGCCAGCAGTAGCCTAGCTGCTAACAGCCATCACCACCACCAAGGGTGAAACCTCTTGCTTTGCTGCTTCACTGAATAATATTTGTGGATTATGCCGAACAATAACGGAAGAGGAAAAAATAAGACCTCAGGAATGGAGACAGAAACAGAACCAGAGTTCATCAAAGTGGACATTGTGAAACAGCTAATAGCACAGAACATGGAAAAGCAGAGAGAGGAGTACACTAAGCTGCTGGAAAAACAGCTAGCACAACAGAAGGTACATTATGAGGAACGCTAAGATCTCGGTGGACACAAGTCACAATGAGAAGGACATGAAAACAGTAGGCGAATGCACCATGATGTTGGACAGAAAAGTAGAATATCTAGAGAACCAGTCGAGATGGAACAACCTGGTAATAGATGGGATCGAGGAATCGGAGAGAGAGAGCTGGGAGGCCACAGAGGAGAAGGTTCGCAGTCTCATCGAAAACAAACTGAAGTTGGAAGGCAAGAACATGCCAATAGAGAGGGCACATAGGATCGGCAGGCCTGATACCAGCGGAAGAAGACAACGGCCCATCATAGTTACGTTTCTTAACTACAGGGACAGATGCGCCAAAAGCTAAAGAACACCAAAATATACATAAATGAGGACTTCTCAGCACAGGTGAGGGAAAAAAAGAAAACAACTGCTGCCTCTGATGCGGGCAGCTAGAGAAAGAGGAGAGATTGCGTACCTAAGATACAAGCACCTGATCACACACCCTGCACGAAGCAACAGCCTAAGAGGGATGACGTCAACCCAGGGTGAACAACATGAATAAGAGGTACCATAAGGTCTTGTAGGCACAGGACCATGTGTTTTTTATCGAATTTTATACTTTAATATCACAATGCGGCAAAGGACGTTTTATCCGTGTTTCGAATCCAACGGTTGTGGACTTGTTTTGGCTTTTATTCCATTTTAATAACCTATTCAAGGTTGCCGAGCGGCACTGCAGATGTACCCTACTATTTGAATTCGAAAAAGTGCATTACCGGCCAGATCCTCTTAGGGGCGCTATATTGATAATGCAGTGTTCCCTGTGGCAGAAGTTGTCTTGTTTTTTCTGGATTTCCAATGTAGTTTTCTACTAACCTGAAGCGATCCCTATAGCCTGTTGCACGGAATACGTTTTGGGACGCGGATTTCACTATGCAGTAAAGGAATTTATCATCAGCCAATGGACATATCGATCTACCAGATGGCGATCGATAACTGGGAAATGCTCTGGGGGATCCAACCGGCGCACGGTCAGATCTTTTTCACCTAAATTACACGCTGATCAGGCCTTGTTATCATACTCAACCAGCCGATCAATGAATGTGGCTACTGAGGCTAACTTGGTTATTGGTAATCAATCATCAGAAACGACGTCCCCCGCCCCCCGCCCTTTCATGCATTCATGGTTGAGGATCGTACGGATCATATGCACTTTGAGTTTTAACTGTAGCTTCTGTATAACCGAAATGCCATTGGATATAACGTTAGTAGCAGTGGCGTCGTTAGCCCTGGGCTTCCGGGGCTTTAGCCCCGGATGTTTTTCTCCTAGCCCCGGACATAAAAAAAAAAATTCTAAATTGTTTACATTTTTATTTTATTTTTTTTAGATGTCAGCATCCCCATTGTCTGTGCTGAATGCTTGTTAGTGTTTGGTATTTTTTGTTGGTTTTTAGTACTTTTAGTAAGTAGTTTTCATTTGATCCTATAATTTTTTCATTCACCGATTTGTGGACTTTTTAGTGTCCTGAAAGGCACCTTATAAATCAAATGCATTATTATTATTATTATTATTATTATTATTATTATTATTATTATTATTATTATTATTATTATTATTATTATTATTATTATTATCATCCAGGAGGGAAAAGACACTTAGTAGGATAGTAGGGACTGCATCTCTGCCTGTCCTGACCAGGAAACACTTTGCAACTGTGATCTCCTCTGGCAATAGTTGGATATTGTAATGTGTGGCGAAGGGTTGCAGCAATTCCACTGAGAGAAACTGGTCTGAGGCTGGATGACATGCCTGTATGCCTCTCATAAGTTATTCTCCAACTCATGAGAACCTGCTCTCAAGCTCTTGCAGCATTCTGTCGACGACTGGATAGAACAGTTTCTGTCTCAGCTGATCTCCTGAGCTGAGGTCTGAGCTTGTGCCACAAGATGACTCAACTACATACTCATCCATCCTTTTCTGCTTCCTCCTTTGGCTTGTAGTATGTTCCTCAATCCAAAGGCCATTACATATGTATATAATGAAACACAAAATACAGTTTTGTTTTCGATTGCTTAAGCATGATTTTGAAAACGGGGCCCGGTGTTTCAAAACACACAATTAGCACAACCACACACACAATTATCAGAACACCTCAGATCCTTTGCTAAATTAAACACTTGTCAAAACCATACACTAATTTATAAAAACTACATTTTGTTACCATATGAAACACACGTTTCATATGACTTAATTCTGTTTGAACCAGTTACACACACTGCTGTGCTTAACCTAAAACACATTTAGCAATTCTACTTCTCAGTGATTAGAGTACTGTAAGTGAAGTACGCAGAGAATGTGCAAATATACAATAAATTCACCAAACACTACACAAGACCAATGCTGTAGAGACTGAAGAAAATATGCAAAAAGTGTGAGGCTGACATTGTGCTTATAGGGGTGCAAATCTGGGCCTATGCTTTGCTCGTTGAGTGGAAGGTTTTGATAATTGTGTAATACTTTTGATTTGCGTGTTTATGCAATTGAAGAAAACTGTAAAGACTAGAGATTAACTGTTTATTTCTTTTGTACATAGGGTGTGCATATGTTTGTTTGTTTATTTGCTTATGTGTATGATTCTTAACTGTGTTTTTATTTTGTTATTGGTGTATGTATGTATATATATAGCCAATATGTGTATATATGTATATTTGTACTCCTGTTGGGGTCTCTTGGACCAGCTCAATGTTTTATCTGGCTAAATAAAGGTTAAATAAATAAATAAGAAACTGATGATTTGGTCCTGTTAACTTTGAATTTTCTATGGGGACTGCCCAGATCCCTCTCATGGACATGGACCTCACTTTGAGAACCTCTAATGATTCTAGTTCTTCAGTATTCATCTCTAATTACTCTAAAATAGCGTATTTCTGTGTTTAAAAAAAAAAAAGGGGGGGGGGGGGGACCCTCCCTCCACCCCCCCCGGGCTGAAGCCCCCAATGTTGTCTAACCCTAAAAACGCCCCTGGTTAGTAGCTATTAGCCCTTTATCCAGCCTTCCAGGAAATATCCTAGCCGGAATCCCTTATAACGCTTATATTCAAGACGCTATAAAATGAGAACGTATTGATGACATTTTTTTTTCTTTAAGCCATTTTGAAGGGACGGTTTATGGTCTCAATTGACAATGAGAATGGACAGATAGCAATACTATAAAGTATAGATTTAGCTCTACAAACAGCCTCACAAACTATGCAAGTCTGTTTTGATATGCTGGCCGTCTAGAGTGATATTAGAGGCATCCAAGTGGACGGGAAAGTGTTAATATGGATGTTGAATTACTTAACATTCCAAATAAAGGGCTAAAAATTGCACATATAAATATAAATAGTATTAGAAATAAAGTACAGGAAGTTGGATGTCTGTTACATGTAAACAACATACACATTATGGCTGTGTCTGAATCTCACTTGGACCAGTCATTTGATGATGATGAGGTATTGATTCAGGGATATAGTATTTATAGGATGGATAGAAATAGATTTGGAGGAGGTGTAATGATGTATGTACAGAATCATATTCCTGTGAAACAAAGGAATTATTTTATGTCAAAAGAAATTGAAGTGATATGGTTACAGGTCCATCTTCCTCACCTTAAGCCTTTGATAGGATGCTGCTATAGGCCTCTGAATGCAAACGCTGTATATATGAACAATGTATGTGAGATGATTGATAAAGTTTCTGATGGGACAAATTTAATGTATTTATTAGGTGATCTGAATATTGATTGGTTTTCTGTACACTGCTCACTAAAGAAAAAAACTAGTAGACCGTGAATGCATGTGATCTAGTACAGCTGGTCAACCAACCAACTAGAACGCAAACGAGCAAGGCTGGAAAATCGTCTACATGCATCAACCATGTGTACACTAATAATGCAGAGCTATGTTCAAAAGTTATATCAGCTAATATAGGATGCACTGATCATAATATTATAGCATTCACTAGAAAGGCAAAAATACCAAAAGCTGGACATAAGATTATACATAAAAGATCATATAAGAATTTCAGGGAAGAGGAATTTGTCAAAGATATTGAAAACATATCATGGGATGATGTATATAAAGACTAAGAGGATAACCCAGAAGAAGCACTAAGTATATTTATGAAGAGGTTTCTCCAAGTAGCAGACAGACATGCGCCTATAGTGAAGTGTACAGTGAAAACAGTAAGGGCACCCTGGCTAGATGAAGAATTAAAAGATTGTATGGCAGAAAGAAATGCAGCAAAAAGTAAAGCATGCAAGTCTGGACGTCTGGTTGATTGGCAGAACTACCGCAAGCTTAGAAATTGTGTCACAAAGTGGAATAGAAATAAAAAGAAACGCTATTTTCAAGCTAAGATAATTGAAGTGAAAAATGACAGTAAACAGTTATGGAAAACATTTAACACTGTACTAGGAAGGGGGAATAACAATGTACCTAGCTTTATTGAGGTTGATGGGGCATTTATAACAAAGCCTGTTGATATAGCTCTGTATTTCAATGACTTCTTCTTGTGTAAGGTTGAAACTCTAAGGAATAATATGAGTATGAGTAATGTAAAATATAATGATAACATATTAGAAACGATTATGAAAGATAAAAAAAAATCTCATTTAGTCTATGTTCTGTTGACACTAGAATGGTGGAGGAAATGTTGTCAGATATAAAAAAGGGAAAACCAGCAGGCCTGGATAACATGGATGGTAGACTACTGAAGGTTTCAGCAAAGCATGTAGCAGGTACGGTCATGCATATTATAAATCCAAAAGTCTGGAAGGAGGCTAAAATCATTCCTTTACAGAAAAATGCAAAAGTCAACCTGTCAGGTGCAAACAGTCGCCATGTGAGCATTTTGCCAGTGTTAGCGAAGATAATGGAGAAAATAGTGTTTACACAAATTCAGAGTTACTTCAATGACAATGAATTGAATACTGATTTGCAGCATGCATATAGGGATGGTTACTCAACAGCGACAGCGTTGACACAGCTAGTAGATTATTGTCTAATGGATATTGATAGAAATAAATTAGCAGGATCAGTGATGTTAGACTTTTTTAACGGTAGCCTATCTGAAGCGAAAAAAGCTAAGTATGGAATTCCGCAGGGAAGCTGCCTTGGACCTCTGTTATTCACCATTTATTTTAGAGCAAGCGAAGGTGGCTATATATGCGGATGATACAACCCTGTACATGGCATCCTCCTCTGTGGAAGATCTGGGTGTGGCACTAAATAAAGAGCTACAAAAAGTAGAAAAGTGGATTAGAGCGAATAGAATGGTTTTAAACATAGCAAAAACATAGTGTATTTTAACCCTTTATCTGCCAGGGATTATTCTGATCTTAATCACCTCTCTGCCACCACTGTAAGTCTATGGAGATGTTCCCCTTCTTTGCAGGGCTATAACTTTTTAAATTGTATTGCTAAATTGACATTACTATGGCCCATTCAACGTCAAGTATCTATCGTTTAGGATGTAGCAACGTTCTACTTTTTCATTCACATATTCATACTAAAATACGGTCTAAAGTATAAATATGTTTTTATCGTTTTCTGCAGCATTCTGCAGAACGTGAGTTATAGCCATAAATACATATTAGATCATCAAATGTAGTTTGATACCGATTGACGTCAGATAAAAATGTTCAATTGTACAAGGTCCTAAACGTCATGCCTCATCATCTGCTGGTGACCGGAGGGGGGTTTATAAGTCTGTGGCTGACGTTAAATCATTTATGTAGTATGGGTGATACATAGATCAGAGCAGTTTGTATGGACAATAATAATCAAACACGCTGAAACTCACCGCAGCTTCCTCGTAGCGATGGGGGATGCTACTGGAGCAAAAAGATCGTTATTATGGGATGTCGATCTTGTTGGTCCAGTTCCAGGTTGTATAATACTTTATTACATGGCGTTTTCACATTCGCTGAAATGCTTGCTTGTGATTGGTCAATAGCGCGCGTCAGAGGTCAGTTATCAGACAATAATGACCGCTGTGGGACAATAATGACCGCTGTGCGCAGCTGTTCGCAATCAAGCCCACTGACAAACACTGTTTCAGTGCAGCCAATCAGACACACCTGCCGGGCTGCCCGCGATAATAATAATCACTTTATTTGGGCTGACAGCCACAGAACAACTGCGATTTGTCAAATGAATTAGGTATATTGTTAGTAAGTTAGCCATGTAATAAGCGGGATAATGTATAGCTTTACTCGGTCATCATCGCAAAATAATTGACCTTCACTGACGTTTAAAACACCTCGCCGAGGCGGCTCGGTATTTTAAACTACGTGTCGGTCAATTATTTTGCGACAATGACCTCATAGCTATACATTATCCCTTACATATACGTCCAAATCATGTTGTTTATCGAGTTATTGGCAACGGATCGCTATCCAGTGTATCAAGCTGGAGTACCACGAGCGATAGCGAACGGCCGGACGAAATATGGGTGAGCACCACTTCCGGCCGCTCACTTCCGGTTTTGGCACCTCGCCGATCGGCCACCAGATGGCGGTCTTGCACCGTTGGAGAGTTGAGAGGAGCTCTACAGCACCCGTCAAGTCTCCGTGGGTGAAATATGATTGCATGACAGATTTTTGAAATATTGATCTCAAAGACGCTGTACGACGTCATTGGCAGATTATGCATGGCGAGGAATGACGTCTAAACACGTCATTGGCGATTAATAGGTTCTCACCATATGCTAATTGCTCATCCAAAATTAAAAATAATGATGGGGGGGGGAACTGAAATTGAACAGGTAGAAGAAGCAAAGCTACTAGGTATAACATTGGACAGTCATCTGAACTGGTCAATGCATATAAATAACATAACAAAAAAGAGAGGGGAGAGGGCTGGCTTTAATTAGAAGATGTGCAGAATTCCTAACTCCAGAGTCAGTGATCCATGTTATCCAGGCTCTGAGCCTTTCACATCTGGATTACTGTCTGTGGATCTGGGGAAGTGCTGGAAGAGAAAAACGGGGAAAACTACAAATGACACAGAACAAGGCAGCGCACCTTGCTCTGAATTGTAGGAAAAGGTCAAACATAGTAAGTATGCATGCAAAACTGTCATGGTTAATGGACTAAATGTAAATATCATAATGTTTTTTAGAAATATATATAAGAACAAATGCAATGAAAAGAACTGTGATAATAGAGCCATGACTGCATGGAATTCCTTACCACCTGCACTAACTAGGGTTGAAGACAAACAGACATTTAAAAAAACACCTTAAAAATCATATAAGAAAGAGTGGTACTGTCAGTTAAGTAAACATAGTGGGTGATTGATAAGATGGGTATGTGTGATTGGTGAACTTAGATTTTTAATATATTTGTATGTTGTATTGAGATGTATTGTTGTGCTTTAAGTGAACATATATGCCTTGAAACATGATTGAGTAGATGGGTATGTGTGATTGGTGAACTTATTCTTATATTATATTTTATTATATAATATTTTATGTGTTATTGAGGTGTATTGTATTGATTTTATTGTATTGTATTGATTTGTGTGGACCCCAGTAATAGTAGCCTATGCCTGTGGCATTGTGTGGCAATGGCTAATGGGGATCCGAATAAACTAAACTAAACATGATATTTATGAACTTCAAGGACAGAGAGCGAGTACTAAGGGCAGCTAGGACCAAGGGACAGGTCATTTATAAGAACAAGCAGGTCCGTCTTCACATAGACCTCTCGGCAGGTGTGCACAAGAAGCAGCGCGAATATGATCAGGTGCAGAGGAAGCTGCGAGACAGGGGGATCCACAAGCACCAAATCATCTTTCCAGACCGGATTCTGGTAACTCACAACGAGAGATCCCGCACCTTTCAAACTCCGGCGGAGGTGGACAGTTTTATTCAAACCATTTGATTTATTGAGACTGGCTCGATGTTGGAAGGCTCCGAAAGGAAAGTAACAGTCGCACTAAGCCTACTTTATTTTTGTATAAATTAATGTATAAATTATGGTATAAAAATAGCCATTTCCACTAAATGAGGCATGATTGGACTATCACTGTTTTGTTTTCCTCTGAATCACTCAAACTATACTCATATTCACCACGGTATAAAACGGAAATGTACGGATGAAAAAATCTGTTTTTTGCATGTTGACCAAAAGAAACGGTAATGTACCGATGTACAGATGAAAAAACAATCCGTTACGGGAGGCTAATATTTGCCTTCTCCTTAAAAAGGGTAAATGCCCTGGAAAGTGCGCCTCCTATAGGCCTATAGCCCTACTTAATTCTGACCAAAAATTGCTCTCCAAGATCCTGCCCATGCGCCTAGAAAAAGTGCTCCCTTTCATTATTAACGAAGAACAGACTGGTTTTATTAAGGGTAGGAACTCTACCGACAACATGAGACGGCTCCTTAATATCATCCAAATGACTGGTGAGATAGACCACCCCGCGGTGGTTCTGTCTCTCGACGCGGGTTGTTTCTAACCCTCGCTGAATTTGGCCTAGGAAACACTTTTATTGACTGTGTCAAGGTTCTTTACAACTCACAGATGACGGCGGTTCTGACTAGCGGGCTTAGGTCTAACAACTTTCCTCTACAACGGGGGAACCCCCAGGGGGACCCTCTTAGCCCTTTACTATTTGACATGGCCATAGAACCACTCGCTCAGGCCATTAGGCAGTCAGCCGCGGTCTCAGGTATTAGGGTGGGCGAGAGGGAGCACAAAATCACTCTTTACGCGGACGACATACTGATTTATATCTAAACCTGACTCTTCCATTCCATGTCTAACCCGCATGATTTCCACATTTGGAACCTTCTCTGGGTACAAAATTTACTTTTCCAAATCCGAAGCAATGCCACTTGGGACACTTAAATCCATCCCGATTCTGCCCGAGCCCTTCCCATTTCGCTGGTCGCCCTCCGGCTTTGTTTACTTAGGAGTATTTGTGACACCCACCTATGATACATTGTTTAAGGCCAACTTTCCCCCCCTTTTAGACACCATAAGGGCAGACTTAGTTAGATGGGCCCAGTGGCGGCTGGCCACTGGGGGCGCTCGACCCCCCTGTTAAAAGATTTTTTTCTTTTTTAGTTTTTTGTTTTATAGCCCTATAAATAATATAAACATGTTTAAAATGAATAATATTTACTCATTTTAAGTATGTTTGTGTTTCCAATGCACAATATAACGTTAATATATCAAATAAAAATAATCGTTTTCCTGAACAGGAAGTGACTCACTGTCGCATAGCCGCATTTCTCCTAGCCGTATTTCTCTCGGCCCGGGCTAGACGCAATAGCGCTCTGAGTGCGCGTCACTGTTTCATCGCTGTATCCGTCGCAGCCAATCAGTGCATAACGTGCTGTGCGTTGAAATATGATGTATTATGTTGGAAGCCGGGCGCGATTTGAAGCGGTCTAGGCAAGCAGCCTTAGCAGCGTCTAGAATTTCCGTAGCCGCATTTCGGGGAGACGCTCTCTGATTGGCCGACGCGATGCCAGTACTTTTCCGTAGCCGCATTTCTCGGTTTTGCTTGTGTGGACGATAGAACGCCAGGTAGTTTGCAGGATGTTCGATGCTGTGTGTTGTGATGCAGTCTGGAGTTTGGACAGTGGGCAGTGGATATACATCGACAACAGCCTGGGGGACAGTCAGTGGACATACACTTTATCAAGCCCTCCGGCTGGACCACGTTTCAATTAAACAAAGTGAGTTAATTCTCTCTCTCTCTCTCTCTCTCTCTTAGCCACTCAGCTAACGTTAGCTGCTGTTAGCCACTCAGCTAATGCTAAAGTCTCTCTCTCTCTCTCTCGCTCTCTCTCTCTCTCTCTCTCTCTCTCTCTCTCTCTCTCTCTCTCTCTCTCTCTCTCTCTCTCTCTCTGAATGAAAACTTTATTTAACAGATTGCAGAATGGGTACAATACAGTACGGCTCAATATGGTGATAGACAGTTGTACTGTAACTGTACCTACTTAAATATTCGTACGCTTGTGGTTTCTCTGACGCACACAGTAGGCTACTCAGTGTGTAGTGTGGTGAGTGAGTGGCCGCGATCTCTCTCTCTCTCTCTCTCTCTCTCTCTCTCTCTCTCTCTCTCTCTCTCTCTCTGAATGAAAACTTTATTTAACAGATTGCAGAATGGGTACAATACAGTACGGCTCAATATGGTGATAGACAGTTGTACTGTAACTGTACCTACTTAAATATTCGTACGCTTGTGGTTTCTCTGACGCACACAGTAGGCTACTCAGTGTGTAGTGTGGAGAGTGAGTGGCCGCGATATCTCTCTCTCTCTCTCTCTCTCTCTCTCTCTCTCTCTCTCTCTCTCTCTCTCTCCACTCTGTGCGTGTGTTTGGAGACGTAGCGAGTTTGTTTCTAACTTTTCTATTTATATATTGTGTTTCAAGTTGTGAATTAGACTGTACTTTATTTGACTGGTTGTGTGTTGTTGGTGGTTTGGTAGTGTTGTGGGGAGTCAGTGTTCGCTTGGTCAGCTGTCCGCTGCCAGTGACATGCCAATGCGTGGTACATGTTTGCAAAATGTTTGGTATAGCGCCCCCCATGGAGAAGAATGTACCGGCCGCCACTGGATGGGCCCCTTTACCAATCTCCTGGCTGGGTAGGATAGCCCTTGCCAAAATGAACGTACTCCCCAGACTATCATACCCTCTCCAAATGATTCCAGTGCTGCTGACAAACAAGGTTATCAAGGTGCTAGAAGGCTGGCTAAGCTCATTCATTTAGAATGGGAAGAAACCGCGTCTGAAAATGGCCAAATTACAGATGTATGGTGAAGATGGGGGTCTAGACCTACCTAATATAAGACATTACCAACTAGCAGCACACCTTAGGGTACTTGTTGGTTGGTTCAGATCAGACCCACTATCAATCTGGCTAGACATTGAATCCTCGCAATCTAAGTCCCCCCTGTGGAACCTACTATTTATCAAAGACTTTAAGTCTGTTGGGAAAATATGCTCTAACCCCATCACACTATGCTCCGTCAAGGCCTGGAAGACTGTCCGTAAGGTGGAGGGCCGAGCTAAGCTGACCTCTCCTCTTACCCCGATCGTAGGCAATCCTGACTTTAAGCCAGACCAAATTGGCGGCGGCTTCAATACCTGGCATATGCAGGGCATAACTGATCTTGGCCACTTGTTTGATGGCCAGACCCTAATGTCCTTTTTATACAGCTGCAGCAGCGGTATGGCCTATTGAAAACGGAATTTTTTAAATACTTACAAATTAGGCAGTTTATCACCAAGGACACCTCACTGTTAATTAACAGTTCCACCTCGCAGGTGGAGAAAGCCCTCTCCTTGCATATTCCTAAAAAACAAATATCTATCTTCTATAGTACTCTAAACCTTAATTCATCTTTATCTTCCCTTGTCACTAAACAGTCCTGGGAAAAAGACTTGGACATAGAGATCACGGACGAGGACTGGCAGGATGCATGGACCTACGCAAAAAAATCTCTGTTTGCAACCGCAACAAGTCTATCCAAGTTAGAATCTTACACCGCATTCATATTACCCCTGCCCTTAACACTTTAAGGACCAGCCACGTATATATACGTGTTTCGGTGCCATGCGTTGTGGACCAGACAGAGGCACGTATATAGCCGTGGCAAGTTGTTATTGTTTTATTCCATATTAATAATGCCGTTGAATATAACGTTAGTAGCCTTTAGCTCTATAACTAGCTTTCCAGAAAATATATGAGACGAAATCTGCGATAAAGCTTATATTCACAGCGCTATAAAATGACAAGATTTTTTTTTCTTTAAGCCATTTTGAAGGGACGGTTTATGAACTCAAGTGACAATGAGAATGGACAGATAGCAATACTATAAAGTATAGATATAGCTCTACAAAAAGACATCGGTGTGTTGACAAACCTTGGTCCTCTACCACCATATTAGACGGGTCCCAGCGGTCGTCAAAGTGTTAACACATTAACTGCCACGCTTATATCCATCAATGTATGATCACTGCCACTGCCTATGGAGATGTTCACCTTCTTTGCAGGGCTATAACTTTTTTAATTGTATTGCTAAATTGACATTACTATGGCCCAATGGCCCATTCAACATCGATTATCTATCGTTCAGGATGTAGGAACGTTATACTTTCTCATTCATACGAAAATACCGTCTAGAATATAAGTATGTTTTTATTGTTTTCTGCAGTAATTCCTAGAACACTAGTTATAGGCCTAAACGCATAATATCAATTGCAGTTTATTCGCGATACACGCTATATTAAAAAATCCAACTGAATACGATCCTAAACGTTATGACTCATAATGCGCGGATGAAAGGGGGGGGGGTCGTTTATAATTCTGTGATCGTCAGTAAATGCTTTATGTAGTATGGGTGATATATTGATCAGAGCGGTTTGCATTGAAAAGAATACACAATCAAGCTGAAAGTAACGTTACTGTCCTCTTACCGTTCGCCGATGAGACTGGAGGAAAAAGATCCCACTTATTTGACGTCGATCGACTAGATCCATTTCCGGTTTGTATGGCGCAATAAACGCCCAAATCATATCGATTATTGAGTTATGGCAGCGATCCATATACACGGATGTGTGTCTAGAGTCCCGCAACAATATGTGACTGCCGGACGGATTTCCGAGATGCACCGAGATCACCAGAGATCCATTTCCGGTTGTAACTCGCCCGATCATCCACCAGGCAGCGGTATTGAAGCGTTGCACGGTTGTGCCGAGTCCCACTGTCTCACCAGAGGCTGGGTGCCGGAATTATGAATACCTTGGCGAAAAAATTAAATATGATCTCAATAACATCGTACGCCGTGGATTGGCGGAATTCGCATGATCAGCAAACCCGTCGTAAGCCGTTTATGGCAGTGGATGTGTTAAGAGTAAAATGGATCCCAATGCATTCCCACTCTGCTTTTTTATTTAATTTTTTTATTATCTTTCTTCCCCTCTTTTTCCCGATTTTTCTCCCATCCCACCCTTCCTGGTTGTTGGGTACTTTCTAGGGATGCACCGAAATTTCGGCCACCGAAAACCGAAAATGGCCAAAAATGCCCTTTCGGCTTTCGGCCGAAAGAGTTTTTTTCACCGAAAATATATCACCGAAACAGAAACAACCTGTAACCTAACACGTGTTGTTGTGATGATGTCATCAAAACGCGGCTTCAGTCATTACATGCTTAACGTGAGCTCTTCAGTCCTGCGTTCTGCAGCCTGTGAAAACTCCTCTTGGGACTCGGGGGAGTCGCGCTGTTTCTATGTAAACTCTGCGCGCAATGCTTTATATCCTTATTTACTATATGCCCGTTGCGGTTAATCACTGAGTGATCTAATATGCATATTCTTCAGAGCGAGAGAGGGGGGGGGGTTGTTGATAATATAATCTGAAGAGCATTATTATTATTATCACTCTCAAGCATACATGTCGCGCGTCTACTGTGCCAAAGTCAAGAGAGCACATTCATCTGGGGACTAGAAAGGTGCGCTCAGTAGAGCACAGATGTCCACATGTCTTCTATCTATCTATCTATCTACCTCTCTCTCTCTCTCTCTCTCTCTCTCTCTCTCTCTCTCTCTCTCTCTCTCTCTCTCTCTCTCTCTCTCTCTCTCTATCTTTCTCTCTCTCTCTCTCTCTCTCTCTATCTCTCTATCTCTATCTCTCTCTTTCTTTCTCTCTCTCTCTCTCACTCTCTCTCTCTCTCTCTGATTGATTGATTGACAACTTTATTAACAGATTGCAGAATGGGTACAATACAGTACAGCTCAATACACACAATTGTTAAGGGGATGCAGACCAGAGAAAGACTTTCATCTTGTTTACATCAGGGTCCCCCATTTTCAATTCATCAGGACATATATGACATACATGACATACAGATAGACAGTACTGCTACATCTATACATTTATGACATACCAGATTTGCAAATACAGTACTGTTTGTGATACACAAAAAGACCCATAATAGTGATTATTTATTATTTAACACTATGATCCCCGATGACGAGTTAAGACGTCATTCCTAGCCATGCTCATTCTGCCGAAGACGCCGTAACTCGTCTTTGATGTCAATATTTCAAAAATCTGTGACCGAAATCATATTTCCCCTCCAGAGCCCTGAGACACACTGCAAAGCTCCACTCAACTCTCAAGCGGTTCAAGAGCGCCATCTGGTGGCAGATCGGCAGATCGCCAACCGGAAATGAGCCTTTGAACCGGAAGTGCTCATCCATATGTGGTCCGGACACTCGCTATCGTTAGAGACTCCGTCTTGACACAGTGAACATCGATCGGTGCAAATAACTCGGAAAAACAACATGATTTGGACGTATATACTATTATACAACCTGGAAATGGATCGGGCATTTCTCCATCCCATAATAGAAAAAATTCTGTTCCACGCTCATCTGCCAGCGGCGCGAGGAAGCCACGGTAAGATTCAGCGCTATATTCTAACGTGTTCCATATAAACTGCTATGATGAACATATGACCCACTCTGGATGAATCATCTAACGCTGCCCACGGAATTATAAACGATCCCCCGCCCATCCGGTCATCATCAGATGACACGTAGTAACTTCTAGAACCACGTCCAGTTGAAATTTTTTATCTCGCGCCGATTGCTATCAAACTGTATTTCATCATCAATATAATGCATTTGGAGCTATAAATCAAGTTCTGGAGAAAGCTGCAGAAAACGATAAAAACATACTTATACTTTAGACCATATTTTAGTATGAATATGTGAATGAAAAAGTTTAACGTTGCTACACCCTGAACAATACTGCCCTGTCAAGGCAGACGGCAGTAACTCAAAAATAGTCAAAATTGAGTTATGAGTGAAATTGAACTTGTCAATAAATGTTTTATCTTGTGACCAAGTTTCAGATGTTAATGTCGCTCAGTTTTGGAGATATGGGGTTTTAAAAACTGCAGTAACTACAAAATCACACTCAAAACCAGGCAGACCGCAGTAACTTCCAAACAGTGAAAAATGGCTTTAAAGTGTTTTGACTTGCCATCCAAAATGTGTTATAGGTAGATAGATGATAGTACCCAGATTTAACATGTATTAATGAAGTAATCTTTAGGCATACAAAAATATGACATAATTATTTTAATTAACCCCCAAAAAGCAGATACTGCACTCTGCTGCACAGTTCCCTTAAATAATTATACAGGTAATGTACAGGCAAAGTGCAGTAACTTCAAATACAATGTTGTTTTCCCTCCAGCTTTCATAACTTAACCTAGCCATTTTGAAAATGAAATTTAACACCTGAATATATTGGAATGATGATGATCCAAATAAAATGGCTAGGTTAAGCTATGAAAGCTGGAGGGAAAACAACATTGTATTTGAAGTTACTGCACTTTGCCTGTACATTACCTGTATAATTATTTAAGGGAACTGTGCAGCAGAGTTCAGTATCTGCTTTTTGGGGGTTAATTAAAATAATTATGTCATATTTTTGTATGCCTAAAGATTACTTCATTAATACATGTTAAATCTGGGTACTATCATCTATCTACCTATAACACATTTTGGATGGCAAGTCAAAAAACGTTAAAGCCATTTTTCTCAGTTTCACTTTTTTGAAGTTACTGCGGTCTGCCTTGACAGGGCAGAATACATATAGGACATTGAATGGGCCATAATAATGGCAATTTAGCAATAGAATTAAAAAAGTTATAGCCCTGCAAAGAAGGGGAACTTCTCCATAGACAAATAGAGCTGGCGAGGGATGGTAAATTATGAATTTAACCCATCGCGATCAAAGTTAAGTTTTGCCATAATCATATATTTTTCCATAATCAGGTAGCTGAACAACATTGGTAAAAAAAAATCTATTCTATGAATCATTTTCGGCCTTTCGGCATTCGGTTTTCGGCCAACTGTTTTCTATTTTCGGTATCGGTTTCGGCCAAGAATTTCCCATTCGGTGCATCCCTAGTACTTTCCCCTACTGTTGGTCCGAGAGACCGGAGACTGTCACATGCTTTCCTCCGACGCATGTGCAGCCTGCCGGCAGGCCAGCCTGGCCGCGCAGGTTCTCACCGGGGAGAGTGTAGCGTGTGGGAGGCCGCACTATCTCTCCCTAGTTCCTACCCTTGCTGAGCAGGCGCCCCGACCGAACTGTAAGGGGTCGCTGTCCACAACGCCCAGGACCCACCCTTCAGCTTTCCCACCCTCTAATACTGCCAATTGTATTAGTGTGAGAGGCCAGCCAAGCTGATAGCAACGCCGGGAGCTGTCTCCGGTGTTGGTGACGAACGCAATGTCCGCTACGCCACCTGACCCCCCCCCCACTCTGCTTTAAATGCAAGATAGAGATTGGAAACCACGTCCACTGCTTTTGGTCCTGTGTAAAACTCCAAAGCTATTGGTTCGACATCGTAGAGGAACTATCTCATATATTCCAGACCCCCATCGAACTGGATCCCCTCTGCCTCTTACTAGGCCTCCCAGATATTCATATTGCCAATTTCAAACATAGGAGACTGTTCAATTTGTTGACATTGGCTGCTAGGAAAAACATTCTGTTGTTCTGGATCAAGGATGAGGTCCCATCAAAGAGGTCATGGCACAACATTATTATGGACTGTATTCCTTGTGATTATACAACGGCATGCAAATTTCATTTTACACATATGTATTCTTCACAATTCCACGCTCCTGGTCCCAGGACCCGCCCACAACCGAATTACAATCACTCCGCCGAAAAAACAAGATGGCGGACAATAATCTTTAACAAATGGATATGTTGATAGCGTCATAACGACTAAATATAAACAGATTATGTCACGGCAAATGTCTTAGTTCTTTAAACAATGTTGGATGATGTAATTGATGGGTCATGAGTCATTGTGGAACAAAATAAAAATCGCGCGGATTGATTGATTGATTAATTAGCAATTTCTTTATTTTTTTAATTATTTTCTTTCTTCCCCTTTCTTGCCAGAGCTCACTCTCTCACACTGTCTGGCTTCCAGACACACTCACTCGGTCGCATACACACCCACACACATACACACACACACAATGTCTTAGTTGCTTAAACAATGTTGGACGATGTAATTGATGGGTCATGAGTCATTGTAGAACAAAATTAAAATTGCGCGGATTGATTGATTGAATTGCATTTTTTTTTTTTTTTTTTTTTTCCTTGCCAGAGCTCACTCTCTCACACTGTCTGGCTTCCAGACACACTCACTCGGTCGCACACACACACACACACAGACACACACACACACACACACACACACACACAATGTCTTTGATTGATTGATTGATTAATTGCAATATTTTTATATTTTTAATTTTTTACCTACTTTCAATAGAAGCATCTAAGAATGAAGTTCTATAGAAAGTAGGTCTGCATCCCCTTAACAATTGTGTGTATTGAGCCGTACTGTATTGTACCCATTCTGCATCTGGTAATACATTTTTCAATCAATCAATCAATCAATCAATCATTCCAATAACAACCACTAACGTCATAATTAAAAACTAAAGAAACGTTGGATGTGTTAGTTGGTTGGATGTCTTAGTTGAAAGGCAGTTGGATGTGTTAGTTGGTTGGATGTCTTAGTTGAAAGGCAGTTGGATGTGTTAGTTGGTTGGATGTCTTAGTTGAAAGACAGTTGGATGTGTTAGTTGGTTGGATGTCTTAGTTGAAAGACAGTTGGATGTGTTAGTTGGTTGGATGTCTTAGTTGAAAGACAGTTGGATGTGTTAGTTGGTTGGATGTCTTAGTTGAAAGACAATTGGATGTGTTAGTTGGTTGGATGTCTTAGTTGAAAGACAGTTGGATGTGTTAGTTGGTTGGATGTCCTACTGAGAACAGTTAGATGCACTTCCGAGCTGCTTCCACATGGAGGCAACTTCTCTTTTTTTCTTTTTTGGGAACTACTTATTCTGGCGGATGGTTTTTTCAATAAATCTTCTATTAATGAGTGTTTATTGTATAGCAATAAGGTTGGATGAATGTGGCAGTTGTATAAAAGCATTACACCACTTGCAGTCATGGTTTGTGAAAAATAAACCATGCCTAGGGGGGTCTAACGACCACCCCTAGGCATGGTTTATTTTTCACAAACCACTCCTGCACGTGATGTAATGCTTAAATACATCACGTGTATGCTGCACTCCAAATTGGACACTTTTTATTAAATATGGGACCCATATCTATCTCATATTGGACCTGCGCTATCCACCACTGTACTCACCGGATTTCCCCATTACTCTTAGCCTCCCTAGAGATCACTAATGTCTTGTTTGTAGATGCTTTGGGTCGTTGCAGAGGGTATCATAATGTACTTAGAAGTACATGCCTGTTCGCACGCACACACACACACACACACACACACGAAACACGTGCACTCACACATATAAAACATGCACACATAAAACACACATCCATACTAAACGCACACATATAAAACACACATATACAAAATAAACTTACACACTCCACACACACAGTTTATCAGTACACTGGGTGCTATCGTGGACCAGGAGTTGACTCCCTAACCCCCACTTCTGCTGTATATACAGTACAACATGTGAATATTTGAGCCATGTTTTTGTTGTTTGTATTTTGTCATGTCTGATAATGTACTTTTATAGTTTATATTATGTCTTTATTATTTTTACTATCATTTATGTTGTTATTATTGTTAGTGTTATTGTTGTTAGTGTCTCTAATATTATTACCGTAAATCTATTGTATTGTGATGTCTTGCTCTATTATGTATGTTTTGAAAAAGTGAAAATAAAAACATTTACAAAGAAAATAAAAAATCTGTTTCGACAATGTTGACTGCAAGCAAGCCATTGATAAGCGACGGGCGTATTAGGCACATAGCCATAATTTAAGATATAGTTTATGCGTTCGCAAATGTGCTCGCCCTCTCATTGAATAGAGCGTTGGCACTCAAGCGCTAAATCGTGCGCCCCCTGCTGGCACTCAAAGTGTTAAGTGGTTAAACACATGAATGAATGAATCAATTAATGAATGAATGAAAACCTTTATTTAAAATGGACACCGCAGCTACATTGGACCAGCCACAGTGGACAGACCAGATGCGATGTTTTGTGTGTTTATAGCACAAGTGCTAGTTTTCAACACTAGTCCATTGCAGTGCATGTGAGCGGATCGGCGCGGGCGAGAAATCCGCTCTTCGCTCTTTAAAGCTTGTTCCGCTCCGCTAATCGCTCATGTTGATCCCGCCGCCACACCGCTCAGCGCTCAACTTCATTTGGCATCAAGCGCTCCCCGCTCCACCCCGCTCTAGCAGAAAAAAATTACAGCGGGGGAAATAAAAGAAAGTGCTGTTTTCCTGAAATTGGCTAATTAAACACATCGGATTTCCTGAAGGCCTTCGTTTCAGACCGCAAAACATGCGGTCTGAAACGAAGGCCTTCAGGAAATCCGATTTTAAAATATGATAGAATAATGAAAACAGACCCAGTTTAAATGTATCAACCGAAGTATGGTATTTTTTTTATTTACCACTGCACCAGCGGGCACCACCAAGACGTTCAACACAGTGACGGAAGAACCACAAAAAAAAAGAATTAAGCACAGCCCTCGGCATATACCTTGTATTATCCGTTTAGCTAATTGAATTACACTGTAGGCCTATACCTTTTTGCATACTGTTAATAAAGTATTAAATCAACCAATCAATCAGAGGTAGAACATATCACTGACAGGGCAGCATAAGACAGATACAAAATTACGCATATGACATTCGGAGCCTCAGAGGAGGCCGTAATAGGCCTATAAGGCATTGGCTTAGCCACTGAAGACAATTAATGCAACAGGCTTGTTATCAAACTCAGGAAATCACATAGCTAATATGCCTATGAAAATAAAAATATAACTCGACATAACTGTCTACAAAGTGTCTCACAGTAAAACACAAACGAAATACTCAATGTGCAAGTTTCCTATAGCCTTTGAAAAACTTGAATACAATCAACCAATATAAAAGTGATGTTGGATATAAGCTACATTTATATAAATGTATACAATCTAAAACAGAATGCTACATTCTTATGTATGAAATAAAAAATAATAATAGCATCGCTGCAATGCTGCTAACTTTGGGCCATTAACTTTAGGCAGGCCTATTGCATTTTGCAATATAAGATATAGGCTATATGAAATAAAAATAATAATAGCATCGCTGCAATGCTGCTAACTTTGGGCCATTAACTTTAGGCAGGCCTATTGCATTTGCAATAAAGTAGGCTATAGTAGGCTATTCGTTTTTGTCACTTTGTGCATTTTAAACAAAATAAAACAATGCTCATGTGTCTTGTGCCTATATCTGCCATGCAGTGCCACTGCCTACGGCAGCTACATTATCTTTGAGTTCACTTTCAAGAACACGAGTTTAGCCAATGTCTGAGGCTTCAAACTCATGCAGTGATTTCTTGACATCAAACCGGCAGCGGAAAACACCATCTCTGCGCTCGCAGAGCCACTGGGAATACTGAACACTTTGCGGGAAACTTTACTCAGGCGTGGAAAGGACTTGGAGTTTATTTTCCAAAATGCAATGACATCTTTGACATCGTCAGGGTTTGATCTTGGGGACGAGAGGTAGGTTTCAACTTCAGTTTTCGCATTGCCTCCTCCCGTGGGCTGATTCTCTGAGAAGTATGATCCAAACATACGAGGCCTCTTGATTTCTTCGGGCGCGTCAGACTCTCCGCCGTCGGGTTGACCTGCTGCCTCTCCAGCAGCGACTGCTGCGGTCATCTCCTCTGTTTCTTTGACGAGGAGGTCGCGTATTTCTCCAAGTTTGTTGCAAACCAACTCATCACGGATTATCCACTCTGTTTTGAAACGAGGATCTAACAGTGATGCGAAGGAGGTGTTTATCATCATAGTACATTCTGAAGCGAGTGGACACGTTATTGGACAGTGTTTCCGTGAAAGAAGCTATTCGCAATGGAAGGGCAGCGTTGTTGTTGACAAGCAGGGATTTGAGCTCGCCTACAGCAGGGAGAATCATGCCCAAATTCCCAAGCTCCCGTTGCATGTTGTCTGTGAGGTCAGCCAGCGGTGACAATACTTCAACAAGGTGAGTGAGCCGACGCACATCATTAAGTGTGAGAATAGCGGCGGTAGTTTTAAGTTTGCTCTGCCACAATGCATCTTTTTTGAATAACTTTAGGACAGACTCCACCATGCGCAGCTGGCTGCTCCATCGTGTAGGGCAAGCAGTGGTGGGTCGTACACCCAGAGAGTCAGTTTCCTCCGTGTTCAGACAACTCTTACGCACACTTTTCACTAGCTTTCCCACTTTAACTAGCAGGCGATTGATATCATCATGCTCGTTAACTGCGTCTTTGATAGCTAACTGAAGCAGATGAATTGGGCATCGCAGGTGTAAACTTGATATGGTGAAGTACTGGTTTACCATAGCCTCTAAATTATTAGTAACCGCATCCACTTGGTTTTGCGAGAGCGCAGGTTCCTCCTCCACTATTTCCTCCCCTTCCTCCACCACCAGTGCCACTTCATCATCATCATCATCTTTCTCCTCTTCTCTTTCAGCGTCAGGCAGGATGTTAAATGCCTTGACCATGTTGCTGGCACTGTCGGTCACCACACGAATCACGCGTTGATGAATGTTCCAATTTTTCAGCACACTTTCGTACTTTTGATAAATGCGATCTGTAGTGTGAGACCCTGTTATGTGCTCACAGCTTAACAGAACCGTGTGGCCCTTGAACGTCCCGTCGATAAAACTTGCCACAATAGCAAGGAAACTGTGGCCTCTTCTATTTGTCCAAATATCAGATGCAAGAACGAACCCTTCACCCATTCCTATGAGATCTCCTAGTTTGACTTCCATCTCTTGTATGGCATTTGGCATAAGTGTGTCCCGGACAGTACTGTAGCAGGGCGGGGTGTAACCTGGTTGGGCCATGCCGGCAAAATGTCGCATTCCTTCACGTTCTCCTTTACTTAGGGGGTCGTAATCCATGGATATCATTTTAAAAAACGCTTCATCCAGCTCCCTTTTTCTTCCACGTGTCACGTTTGGTGACTTTTTTCCAGTAAGGGAAATTGTGCAGCTGCTCACTCTGTTTCTCTTTTTGTTGCTGCTGCGTCTGGGCATCTAAAGCAAATAAATGCATGCTTTATATTAGGTCTACAATACATTAAGCTGTAATAAGGCTACCAATTTCAAAATGGCTAATAATGACAACAAACCTTTGGATTTCTTCTCATGATGTTCGCGAAATATGTAGTCATGCTTCCTCCCAATGTGTCTCTTTAGATTCCAAGAAGAATCTTTTCCGACGGTAATATGGTCTGCACATTCCGTCTCCTCACCATCAGCGTTAGTTGTTTTCACGATACATTGGAACTTATTCTCTGTTACTTTTTTTTAAATACTTAGCAAACACGGCCATGCTTTCACATTGTGGAATTTCTTTTAAGCACAATTCTGTTTACAGGACACTGAGGACAGGTGCATTGTGGACCGGTGCCTACTGGTCTGGGAGAAACCGAGCATGCTATGATTTTGCGCGCAATGCCGTGTGCACTGAGGAGCGGACCGGAGCGGCTTAGAGCGGAGGAGAACTCCCGCTCCGGAAGTCGCGCCGACCCATTTTAAAACCCACTCCGCCGCTCACTTCAAAACCACCCGCTCCGCTCACGCGCCGCGCCGCTCACATGGCCTGGTCCATTGAGGTTTTTCCAAAAGATACAACAAAATTAACAGTATACAGAATTAAAATCACAAATCAGAACAAATATTTTCAAGAGCAAGAGTCCATGATCAAAACAACAAAACCAGTCCGCATCTATGTGAACACTGCTGCTTTGATTTCAGCCATACCCTTGAGTCCTCTGCTGAAGAAGTTGGCATTGGACTCCAGTTTTAAGCCATGCAGTAGGCAGAGAGTTCCATACATTTACTTTTTTCTCTCTCCTGAACAATCTCTCTTTCTATCTGTCTCTATCTCTCTCTGTCTCCCCCTCTCTGTGTCACTCTCTCCCCCTTCTCTATATATGTCTATCTCTCTCCCCTCTCTCTCTCTCTCTCTCTCTCTCTCTCTCTCTCTATCTCTCTCTCTCTCTCTCTCTGACAGGGCAGTAATTAAAGTCTGCAGTGATTGGAAATGTGCATGCCGTATCATTTTAATGTCAGACCTCTAATTCGCCCGGATACTGGCTGTAATTGGATTTTGATTGGCCACTAATGAAGATGCACTTCCTGGGAGACGAACGTGACAAGTCATCTGTTTCAACAAGATGTCGTGGAGTCCACACGCACATACACACATATTCAAATTTACACACATACATATACATACAACATGCACATACACACATTCCCATGTACACACATTTACATGTACACACATATACACACATTTTTTTCAGCATTTTACAGCTTTATTTGTAGATAGGACAGGCAGAGACGAAAGTTGGGTGAAGAGTTGGGGAACACATGCAGCATAGGTTCCGGGCCCGATTCGAACCCAGGACGCTGCGATTACACTGCGAGCGATTACACCGTGGCGCCCCATGTATACACATTCACATTCACATTCATTCAATCTTTATTTATACTCGATAATACACTGAGTAATTAAACTCATTTACAGTGCCGTAGCGGCTAGTATCGCTAACAAGGCATCCACAGCTGATCCAGCCATCACTGCCAGCCTGGTTCCGGTCAGTGTAGCTCCGGCTGTCACCGTTCCAGGTTCCTCATCGCCGGATCCTACGCCACGCCTCGCCGCCGAGACCGGTCCGGTCTCCGCGTCCTGCCCAGCCTCTACACCTGGCCCGGCTGCTACACCGGATCTCGGCTCCTCGACTGGTCCTGGCTTCTCGTCAGATCCTGGCTCCTCGACTGGTCCTGGCTCCCCGTCTGGTCCAGTCCTACGCCGTGATCGGCGCCCTGGTCCTCGCCGCGGTCTTTGCCGTGGTCTGCGTTGGATCCTGCTCCAGGGGTCGTCGCCGCCGCACCTCCGTTCCGGCTCTCCTGATCCGGTCCCTAGTCCGGCGGCTGGAGAGTCTCTCGTCCGGGATCCTGCTCCGGGGTCCAGCTCCCCTCTCCGGGCTTCTGCACCTGTCCCCACCCCCCCCTCGTCGGGCCTCTGTTCCCAGGTCCACCCCCCCTCTCCGGGTCTCGGCACCCATCCCCACCCCCCCTCGTCGGGCCTCTGTTCCCAGGTCCATCCCCCCTCTCCGGGTCTCGGCACCCATCCCCACCCCCCCTCGTCGGGCCTCTGCTCCCAGCTCCAGCTGCCCTCTCCAGCTCCCTGTTTCTCTCCCTGCCTCCCCTCTCCAGGCCTCGGTTCCCATCCCCACCCCCCCCTCTCCGGGCCTATGCACCCGTTTTCAGCCCTCCTGGCTGCTATGCAGGCCTCCTGGCTGCTATGCCCCTCCTGGGTTTTTTGCTCAGGCTCCCTGCCCCAGGTCTCCGGGTCCTCTCCCTGGGTTTGTTCCGGGGTCCCAGCTTCCTCCTTCACCTGTGTCTGGACGTTGTTCTTGGGGGTCTGGAAGCCCCCCATTGAAGGGGAGGTACTGTAATGTCCCCAGGCCCGGCCCTTGCTGTGCCGGGTATGAGAATGACATTGGACATTTCCTCCCTCCTAACAGTGGTCTCCTACCTGGTCCCCTACCTCCCTCTAGTGGCCAGAGTAGCCTGATGGTGCAGGCGGCCATCTTGGTTTGGTTCAAGATTATAGACTTAATATCTAATTATTAATTATCTGGGGCCATCCCTGTCTTTGTGTGATGTCGTCTCCCTGTCTGGTTGTTGTGTGTGTCATTGCTTTTTGTGTCTAGCTGTGTTTATGGATTCTGTGTTTTGGCCTGGCCCTGCCAGGTGTTAATTAGTGTTGGTATTTAAGTGTGGGTTTGTCATCACTTCCTTGTGGCGTCATTGTCTCCAGTACCCTCCTTGTTACCCTCACCTACCTCCGTGTTCCCTTGCCCATCGTTCCTCTCCCGTGCCTTGCTTCATGTTATTGAGTGTTGTAAGTAGTTCTTGTTTTCCGTTTAGTTCATGTATTCCCTTTTCGTTCCTCTTTGTTTTCCTGTGTCCTTCAGTGTTGTTTTGTATTAGAGCCAGCTCGGCTGAGCCATTGTATGTTCCGTTTTGTATCGTTTCGTCGTCCCAGTAAAGCCTATATATATTCCACGTTACCCTGCCGTCTCTGCCTCCTCTCTTCCCGGTCTGCATATTGGGTTCTCCTCTCCTAATCCTAACATATATGGTATCAATTTTGCGTTGATCGAAGAATCCTTTCACTGTGATCCAGCGTTTGTGTGTAATGTGTGTGTGTAATATATTCCGTTGGTGACGATCAAAACAGAGAAAACCCACCCACCCTTTCATGCATTCATGATGAAACATAATACCAATAATATAGCGTTGATTTCAGATTGATTGTTGATACAGGTGAGAAATGCCACGGTTTTTAGTGAAAAGCACTAAACGCTGCATAACGTCGTTTTCTGGGATTAGACAGGATTACTCTAAAACTATACTCATATTCACCATGGTATAAATCGGGAATGTATGGATGAAAAAATTATTTCTTTTTCACAATTTGAATGATAGATACTCAATGTCAAATGGGCAATATTATTATATCCATAGCTATGATATATAATATAGTTTGAGCCCTGCAAACACTGCCATGTATCTGTATACTTTAAAGCGGTGGCCTTCTTACCACACAGTACACAGCAACCTCTGGCATCCAATGAGTTAATGGGCAAGAATACTTTTTTATATTCTGCAGCATTAGAGTGGAAAAAGCTTCCAGTGGCCCTGAAAAGCATTGAAGAGGGGGGAAGCTTTAGACGTGCCACAAATAAATGGCTAACCAGTGAATTGTGGAGTAGCCAAGTCTAGAAAGGAGAGGGTAGGGCGTATCTGTCTATAGTCTCTTGATAGTATATGTAGAAGTGAAATACAGGTAAATGTTTTATGGGGTTGCTATATGTTTTATTATGATGCTCTATGTTTTTATTATGATGATCTATGTTTTATTATGATGCTCTATGTTTTATTATGATGCTCTATGTTTTATGATCTCTGTCCATGTCCAAAATCAGGGACCATGATGGAAATAAGTGCTTGCACGTTCTCATGTTTTTATCCCTTGGATGCTGTCTTTTACTCCACAATAAAAATCAATCAATCAATCACACGTCAACCTCTCCATCCACATAAATCTCATGGATCATTTCCATCCATTCTCCCTCCATCTGCACCACCTGACTCATCCATTCTCCCTCCGTCTGCACCACCTGACTCATCCATTCTCCCTCCATCTGCACCACCTGACTCATCCATTCTCCCTCCGTCTGCACCACCTGACTCATCCACTTCCTTGTGAGAACCTTTTTGCTTACCTTTTTGCTTGGTAAAAATATACTTGTCCTCATTGTCCCTTATTTAGAAATATATTTCCCCCAAATACATCACTTTGAGTTTAGGTGGTTCTCCTTCTAATACTGTTTCCATATCCATCTGTACTTGTGTCCCTCATCTCCCACATATTTTAGGGTGTGATGAAGAATCTGACCATGTTCTTCCACTCAAATGATCTCCTGGGAGTCGATAGTTTCCCATTATATGTTCCCCATTCTTCTGTTGTTACAGTAAACTCTGCTTCCCGTTCCCACTTCTCCTCATGCTGTATCTATCACTTTCAGGTTCTGTAATCCATTGTATACTTTCGCTATAGTCCTACACTACACCGTTCCGAATTGTACGCTGCTATGAATACCTTCACTACGCCTATGATTCTTCTATGTTCTTTTGTAATGGTTTGATTTAAATAGTTACGTACTTGGAGAGACATATAGAGGTCATGATTTTTCAACCCATGTCTCAATTCCCTCTCCTGAAAGCACTTTTTAGCCCCTTGGTATACAGCTTATAATGGAATGTGAGATCTTTCTCTCAAAGCCCCCAGTATGAAATCTGAGTCGTGTGCACACTATCTCAACACCCTTCCCGCCACCCTCATGTCTCTAATTATTTTATATTTTGTTCCAGATATTGAGTGGGAATTTGATCCATGGGTTTTCTTTATCAGTCAGACTCTTCCAGTATCCGATCAATGCCTGTATCGGTACTCCTATAACCATGTCACTTTCTATGTCCATCCATTTTGCATTATACTCAGGATTGCACCAACACATCAGAGGTCTTATTTGGGCAGCATAATAGTAATCTTTAAGGCAGGGCAGCGCCATTCCCCCTTTAACATTTGATAGTTCACATGTTTTGAGTCTAATTCCAAGTATTTTCTCCTGCCACATGAATGGTGAAATAATTGTGTCCCTCTCTGAATTGTTTCTCTGTGACCTCGACATGCAGTGTTTGGAAGAGATACAGTAACCTTAGTAAAACATTTTTTATTGAGTCTATTCTAGAGATCACTGCTAAAGGCAGTAGCTTCCATTTTACTATGTCCACTTTAATCCTAGTCCGGTACCAGGCCGAGATTTAATTCACGTCATAAATATATCAATACAGTCCATGTTAACCACTTAACTCATTCAGAGCCACGCCCATATGACCAAATTAGGTCTAGCGTGCCAACACTGAAGTCAATGGGAGGACGGGGATATTTGCGAACGCTTAAACTATATCTTAAAGGGGACATGTACTGCTATTCCTAGCACTATTTGGGCAACTTTACACAATTCCTGTGAGTGTATTGAAGACATCTGTAAGTTTTTTTTTCAAAAAAATGCATTGTTTTATATTTCTAATAAAGTACTCAAAACCATAATTTTTCAGCTTCAAGATTTCAGGCACTTTGAGTGACAGTCAGTCCACATTCTGCGACTGGTAGACAGAGAGAGAGAGAGAGAGAGAGAGAGAGAGAGAGAGAGAGAGAGAGAGAGAGAGAGAGAGAGAGAGAGAGAGGGAGGGGGTGGGAGGGGGTGAGAGAGAGAGAGAGAGAGAGAGAGAGAGAGAGAGAGAGAGAGAGAGAGAAGAGAGAGAGAGAGATAGAGAGAGAGACAGGCCGTTCTTTTTTTCTCTGCCTCTCGGTGTGCTGCGCGGCAGCTTGTGGGGGGGGGGCCCTCCCTTCCTCCCTCTCTCTTCCTTTTTTTCTTTCTATCACTCTCCCGTTCGGAGGTGTGTGTCGCGCGGACCTCGCTTATAAATGACTTGCTTGCAGTCAACATGTACGAAACGGATTGTTTTTTCATCTGTAGATGCGAACCTCACACACACACACACACACGCTCCGATGGCGGAGAAAGGAACATCTGATTAACCCAAGACTGGTAAAATAGAGTCCTTACAATGCTGTAGCATTGTAGAACCAGGTTAACTGTGTCCTGGCTGTAGCATTGTAGAACCAGGTTAACTGTGTCCTGGCTGTAGTAGCCATATCTTACTATGCTCGCTCATGCCTGTATTTTTTATGTCCGTTCTATTTTATAATTTTTATTTTATTTAATTTTATTTTTATTTTACTATTTTTAAACTGAATAATTTTAAACTATTTTTACTATTTGTGTTACTGAAAACTGTAAGCGGAGAGCCTATTGGGATGCTAGATCCTAATGTGAAACACTGTGATTCTACCTGTCTATCTTTTTATGCTCGCTTATGCCTGTATTTTTTACTGTTGTGCCATATCTTACTATGCTCGCTCATGCCTGTATTTTTTATGTCCGTTCTATTTTATAATTTTTATTTTATTTTATTTTATTTTTATTTTACTATTTTTAAACTGAAACATTTTAAACTATTTTTACTATTTGTGTTACTGAAAACTGTAAGCGGAGAGCCTATTGGGATGCTAGATCCTAATGTGAAACACTGTGATTCTACCTGTCTATCTTTTTATGCTCGCTTATGCCTGTATTTTTTACTGTTGTGAAGCACTTTGAACTGCAACCTCTGTATGAAAAGTGCTATACAAATAAAGTTATTATTATTATTATTACCTCACATCAGATGTTCTGCAAAAAGATTAATCCAATTCCTGATCGCCATTCCAAATATTTATCGCGTTTATTGATCCAACGTTATAGTCCAAAACACATAATCGACGCTGCTCCCAGCCTCCCCAGTGAATGTGGTAACACGATACTGCTTGCCCGAGAAGGGAAACCCCGGACCAGAGTTTTTTTCTTCTGATGCACAGTCCCAGCCAATCCAATCCAATGATGTGCAAAACCATCCGGGAGACGATAGGCGGCGGTATTTGCCCTTTGCGAGCTCAGACCCATTCCCAATGATAAGGTCAGGCTGGATGGATGAAAAATGTATGGATATCGCTTATAAAATAAATAACGATTAAAATCTGACTATACTCGTGATTGGCACGGAACGCATTGGCGAGTTAACCCGACTATACTCGTGGTTGGCACAGCATCGGTTAAGGATCGGACGGTCAGAATACGGGCCATCATGCACTCACGCACACGTCGCTGAACTTTGCTCTCGTCTGTCGGCTCCTGGCAAAATGTTTCGCCGTTCATCCAATACACCGTTCAATAAACCTGTGCTTCGGGTTTCGAGTTACAAGATGAAATATCCGGCAGGTGTCATTTGATAGGCCGCTCTGTCAAGTGACCACATCCGACTGTATACGGTCCCGAACTGACCAGTCACCGCTGATGGCGAAAATGATTGACCACCGTTGTAGCCAAGGAGTGTGTGCTCCAAAAGCGATCCGAGACTTGTGGGTGAGAGTGGGGGAGCGTGACGAAGAAGTCCTTTGTCCTGACTCGCGTGTACGAATTAATTGAAGTGGACGGCCATTTTGGATAATCATGCTGAATTATTACAAAAACTAATTTTCCGTGGGGTTTTTATAAACTTTGGACTGTATGACTATAAGACTTCAGGCTATGGAACCGTTATGTTTTCCAGCTCCTACCTCTCACCTGGAACCCAAAAACAAGCATCTGGCAACAAGTCAACACAAAAGTATGGAGAAAATATTTGTTGATATTTGAATATTGTTCAAACCTCTGTTTCTCTAATACATTAGCACTCAAAGTGATTTATTTTTTGTGTTAGCAACTTAAGAATGTTACTTTTCAAAAGAGACCAGACTCATGCATGTGCTATAAGTATAAAGTAAGTAAAGCAAATTGCTTTGGGTATGCAAATCGCTTTCGTTTTATGCAAAATGTGGGTTTGTTTTCTCACTTCAACAAGGAGTAAATATTATTGTTACATAAAATGGTGCATTTATATAACAGCTTATATCCAAAGCGCTTTACAATTTTGTTCCTCATTCACCCATTCACTGACACATTCACACACCGACTGCTCATCGGGAGCAGTTAGGGACTAAGTGTCTTGCTCAAGGATGATTCGACATGCTACCAGGAGGAATGGGACTCCAACCGGGAACATTCCGACTACCAGACGACCGCTCTACCTCCTGAGCCACTGTCGCCCCTCATAAAGATATCATTGTGGTGTGGGGGGACTGCTGGGTCAAGCCAATTTGTCCTGGAAGCAGGTGATTACCTCAGCGTGCAGAGGCTAAATCTGCCCTCCCCACAAGACGAGAGCTCTGTCTAGACAGCAAGTAACATCTGCTCTTGGCTCGTAACATCTCTCCACTGCTCTTCAATAAACTGCTCTGCTGTTTTCACCGCCGGTGTCCCTGTGTTTGACAGCCCATTTGGAAGCCACTCAGATGTGCGTGGCAGGGGGTCCAGGGTCTTATTTCCTCAGGATCATTTGTTTTGTAGCAAGTAGTAATTTTTGCCGCCATCTTTAAGTGTTTACTGATTTTCTTCCATTCAAGCTCCTCTGTCTTCTGCGCTCTCTCTCCTTATTATATAGACTGTCTCTGATATACTGTACATCTCCTAATGGTCTGTTAGTCTAATCTACCATATATTCTCTGATAGCTTGTCTACCATATATTCTCTGATAGCTTGTCTACCTACCTTATATTATCTGATAGCTTGTCTACCATATATTTTCTGATAGCTTGTTGGTTGGTCCAGGAATACTTCGTAATAAGGACGTATATGAGGTTGGTTAGGGCGGATCAGTAGCAATTATGGAAATAACATACACTTTATAGTCATTTTCACAATTGTTTTGTCCTTTTTTTGGTCTAGTCTATTTTTGTGTCTTGTCTTGATTATATCTATACATGTGTTGTATACTGTTTTGTTTTGTATCATTGTCCTCATCAAAATATTGTATAAGATATATAATAACAAGAATACTTAATAATACTTAACACATTCAGCACCAAGGACGAGTTAACTTGTTTTTGGCCGCCATGCGTTGAGCGTCAAGGACGAGTAAACTCGTTTTTAGATCCTTTTTTCTTTTATTAGAATTCATTACAGGTTCACAGACCTCGGTGTTACCATACGAAATCAATCAATCACCCTGCTAGGTGGCAGTATCGCCCACCCTTTGAAACCTTACTTCACACGTGTGTTACATCTAAACCCCTTCGGGTGCAGAATTTTGGTCCAGGCAAGCCTAGCGGTTCACCCGATCACATTGGAACGCGTCCCTGCCCCTCGATGCATGTGTTGTGCCGGATTATGTCGGTGTGTGGAGGGGATTTGGCGGAGCCCAATAGCAAACACAGGAGGAGAGAGAATGGAGCGGTTTAGGGTTGTTTAATGTAGTTCTCCCCAAGCAGACAGTTTTGACAGAATGGAATGTGCGACAGACAGGTATGGAAATGTTCTTGGGGGTTAGTACAGGGATAAGGTAGACACAGGCTGTGTCGGGGGTGAGAGCAGGAGCACTCCTTTGTGCGGAATCAGCACGGGATGTCCAGGTAGGGGGGACACAGGAGCGGAGGTCCTGGGCACACGGAGAACAAAGGTTAGATCAGGAAATATTAACGAGTACAGCAAGGCTTAGGTTCAGTCTTCTTACTTGGAAGGTAGTTTAACACTCCCACGACGAGGAGACAGGATCCGCCAGCTGAAGTACCTTCTGGCTGATGAGTGGATGAGTGACAGCTGTGTTGATGAGGGGATGGGTGACAGCTGTGTTGAGTGGAGAGCTGGCGGCGTGCAAGGGTGTGGGAGAGGATGAGGAGGAGTGAAGAAGGTGTGTGGAAGATGTGGAGGGATGACCTGGAGGGATGAGGAAGGCCCTTGCTGTGATTACAACAGTCGGGGACCCGATGGACACCAACACTGGAAATCGCGATCAGACAATTGGAATATTCTTTTTGGGATACCCCTGACGTCAATTCCACCTTGATCCTAGAATGATTTCAAATCGATCCAGCTGATCAGCGTGTGTGGTGTTCAAAACGAATGCCGTTGATGATGATCAGAGCATCAAAAAACGACCCCCCCCCCCCCTTTGATGCATTCATGATGAAACATAATACCTATTATATACCTTTGAATTGGAAATAGTAGCGTGTCCAGGCGAGAAACGACTTTAGTCAAATTCACATAGTGCCCTATAACTCAGCTTTTCAGGAATTAGCCCAGATCACTCCTAAACTATACAATATTCACCACGGGACAACGCGCAAACGTATACATGAAAGAATTATCTATTTTTTGCAAGTTGGACGGGAGATAGTTAATGTCAAATGATCATAGTATTGTCTCAATAGCTATAATATAGAATATAGATATAGCTCTCCAAACATAGTGACGCACAGTGAAAATAGGCTATGGAAAGCTGGCGCATTAGCTACAGGGATAAGGGCAATGGCTGGCGCTGAAAGTGTTAATAGTAATCTGAATATATAATAATAATGCATTTTATTTAAAGGTGCCTTTCTGTGCACCCAAGGTCGCCATACACGCAGTAAAAACACAGTATTACAGAGTTACATAGGGGAGCAGTTATAATAAACTTAAAATGAAAGTGAATATGCCAGAATGAACAGATTTGTTTTGAGACGGTAAACAAAGGTGGAGAGGTTATCTATTGTCTTGTGGTAGGGAATTACAGAGGCGGGGGGCACAGCGGGAGAAGGCTCTGGATCCCATGGTAGTCAGACAGGAAGGGGGAGTGACACGTTGGAAGGAAGAGGAGGATCTGAGTGACCGAGAGGGAGTGTAGGACTGGAGAAGTTATGTGAGATATGTGCTGCTTGTGAATCAAGTCTGTTTCTACAGGGATGGAGAACATTTTAGACCATTTGTCGCCTTCAGCTCAGGTAACATCTTTACGCTGAAGATGCTTTCAAGATTATGTTGAATGTCTCCCCTTAAAGGAACATGCCAACATTATGGGAAAGACAAGAAGATAGATACCAATGTCCTCGCTCTGTGTTCAGTAGAAATGTATCCAGCCGCAAGCTAGCCTGGCTTAGAAAAAATTTATGGAAGCAAATACGGACCACTAGCTTAAGCCTAGACCGTTCACAACCGAATGTGGTAACTTTTCCAAATGGCTTGTAATGATGCTCGTCGGATGTTTCGTCTTGTAACTCGATCAACAATGTATTCAATGATTGGGAGAAACACAGCCCGGAGCCGGCAGACGAGTGCAAAGTGCCGCAAGGTTCGTATTCGGGCCGTCCGATGTTTAAGACTTTGAGTGCCAACGACGAGAAATCTCGTTGTTCGTCGCCATGCGTTGATTTAATCGTTATTGCTTTTATTAGTGATATCCATTCATTTTTCATCAATCCAGCCCCACGTTATCATTGGGACTGGCTCTGTCCTCGAAAAGGGCAAATACCGCCCCCTATCTTCTCCCGGATGGTAATGCACCCATTGGATTGGACTCAATGGAAATGTATGGCGAAAAAAAACCCGGATTACACATTTTACTTCTCAGGCATGTGACCCGAGACGATTGCATTCATTGGGGACCCTCAGAGCATCGTGGAATATGTGTTTCGAGGTTGGATCGTTGGATCAATAAACGTGATCGATATTTGGAATGGCGATCAGGAATTGGAATAATCTTTTTGCAGAACATCTGATTTGAGGTAAGGAATCTATTTTACCAGTCTTGGGGTAATCAGATGTTTTTTTCACATATTTCACAACGTGTCTGTGACTGTGTGTATGTGTGTATATGACGTTAGCGCTGACCAGGTCATAGATAGTCGATTTTTCAGCCCGCTTCTCTAGCGTGCATAAGTACACATATACTATCGATAATCTAGCGTTTATTTGAAAACGATTCATATATCAGGCGAAAAATTACAACGTGTTGTGTGTATTCCAGTAAATGGCTATTTCCGCGGAATAAATTTTTTTCTAGAAATGTCCCAAAACTTCTGTTTTTCAAAACGGTATAAAACGAAAATGTACCGATGAAAAAACAATCCGTTTCGTACATGTTGACTGCAAGCAAGTCATTGGTAAGTAAGAGCTACAGGTGTCTCTATCTATCTCAACACCGATTCGAGATAAAACCCTGTGGCCACTCGATATCCCCCAGCGAGGTGCTAAACTCGCCAAGTTCTGGAGTCAATTCCTAATCCTAATCACATTTATTTCATAGCCACTGGTTAGTTTTATCCATTTCATATGAAATATAAACTTATAAGAGTTGTTAACCTCTTCATTGTTTGTAATAAACAGAATGTCTGCTTGGGAAAACTCCTTTCATTGAATAGTCATATTCACAGCAATACTATTTAATAGGTAGTACTATTAATAATAGTGTAATATTAGTGCATAATATTAATAATCATTTCCTTAAGACCAGGTCAAAAACACGCCATACTTAAGTACGTAAGACTTACTGAATAGTCATTGATATAACTTTAGCTAGAAGCATTAACCAGCAATGGATTGAATCTGTAATCAGGCTACCAGGACATAATTACCTCCCGTTTACCTCAGATGAAAGCAAGGCGTTGCCCTCTAGTTTGTGTACACACTCAGTCTTGGTGCGCTCTGGGTTTTGTTTACGGTTTGCGTTTTGAGCTTGTAAGCTTGCCGTAGGCGATGATGTCATGCTCGAAAATGTAAACAGGAGGAGTTTAACACACGGTGGAGACTGGATGCTGATATAAAATAAAACAAATAACCAATAAATATGAAGTTATATTTGAACCTCTGTTGTCAAGCCTTGTCAATATAACCCACCCCCTTTTCTCACAAATGGATGGTGTTGTAGAGTTCGCTTTTGAGCGTTTCCCAGGGCTAACGCTAAGCTAACGGCTAACGCTAGTTAGCTTAGCCTAGTACTAGTCTAGTATAGCCACTGTAGCACTTATTTTTCAGCAAAGAATGTGCAATAAACAAAATGGATACATTCACTGTGTGTTCTGCCTCTCATTTGTTGATGAAACAAAACTAACATCAACACAATTGAACACCAAAAGCGGAGTTTAGTCTCATAGGTGCTGATTTTGTTAGCTTACATGCTACCGTTAATGGAATATGCCAGTATAGTAGTATAGCATTGTGGCAAACGCTAAGCTAACGGCTAACGCTAGTTAGCTTAGCCTGTTCAGCAGCTAACATTATCCCATCGCTCGTGGCAATTATATTGCATGTCATTGATCTACTGGTCGACCACGGCCGACTGGTTGGGCACCACTGGTCTAATAGAAATGCATTCGAACAAGAAACCAATGTATAGACATAGCATGGCAAACAAAATTGCCAGGCCTAATGCGAGCCAGAAGTGCTGTGCTTTGTAATGTGGCTTCATGTTTTCATCCACTGAGCTGTGAGGCTCCACACGCTTGTTTTTGGTTGAGGTCTGAACTCTCAAATTGCCCATAAATATCGTTTTTGTGGGTATTGTCCAGTTGTTGCTGTGTGGTTTTATCTGCCCAAAATTCAAGCAAGCATGAAAAGCATTACAGTAATGACGTTGTGTGTGTCACGCCCCCCGCTCCCACTGGCCCGCACCCGAGACCACCTATTTCAAGCGTCCCAGGTTCAGCGGGGGGTAATACGAATCAGCGCCGCTTCGCACCCAAAATGCATGTGTCCGTCTGAGTGAGAACACTCCCCCCCCCGTCCCCCCGTCCCCGGGGGGCGCTGATTCGACCCCGATTGGTGAGTGAGAAAGGCCGCTAAATGTCACCTCCTCCCCTGTGGCTCCAATGGTCAGGGTTGGGGGGGGTGGGGTGTGTAGGACACACATGCAGACACACATGAAAAGGGGAAAGTTACCGCAGAGGGGTGAGCACTGGAATCGCTGAGTGATGAGAGAGGGTGGGGGAAAACACAAGAAAATAAATTAAAAGAAAAGCTGTAGAAAACACCTGTATAAAATATTTGGGCAAAAAACCCAAAGTAACCACCACACTGCCTAGCAGTTGAAAACAACAAAGAAACCAACAGCACTAGAGACAGAGAAAACCCTAGAATCATGAGCTTGAGACACTCCTCTACTATTGAGGGAAAACATGAAATGCACAAGCATCCGAACACAGTCAACCAAGCCTACTTAGAGGCACTGCACACCTGACACTAATCAGGTGGCAAACAAGCCCACACACCTGCCATGCCACATGGCAATTAACGTTAGGTTATGACTATAACCAAGTTCTGTTAACACTTAGTGAACGCTCAGCGTTTCATGCATATATCTCGCTTCAGCATATATACACTGAATAATTTCACAAATGTACCTTTAAATGCCAGCATTCATCTGGCCACACCCCCATCCGCTTACCTATATAAGCAGGGATGGTGCCACACACTCATCTCCTTCCCAACAAATTTCACCACAATGAAAAATCAAGGGCCGCAGCGGCGTCTAGACGCTGAGCGTTCACTAAGTGTTAACAGAACTTGGTTATAGTCATAACCTAACGTTCTGTATCACACTAGCTCACGCTCAGCGTTTCATGCATAATAGGAGCTTAGTGGGAGCTAGAAGCTCGACAAATGTACCCTGCTGAGGCCCCCCACAACCATCAGATCAGGGAGGGCCGAGCCCCCCCGACCCACCCTAATGGAGGGCACCCCCCCTATTGGTGGCTTCACGGGAGGGTGACGGACCCGACCGTGCGAAGAGGCACTCAAGCAACTCAACGCACAGGGTGAGCAGACCGTGGCTTGACCCCACGACTACACACACGCACAACCCGCATGCCACCCGGGAACGAACGGAGGGATAAACCTCGTTACTGCCCCCAGAATCACAACCCCGTGGCAAGGCCGTAGCAGCGGAGCGCGAAGGAAGACCCAGACCCACCAAAGGGACTGGACCCCCTGGAACGGGGGCCCGGAGAAGTCCATGATGCCAGCATCAAGACCCCACCAGGTGGGCACTTAGTGACCCCGCCCCCCCACATCGCCAGCGTATTCGGACAAAGGCCCCTCAGCCGAGCGGGCCCTGTCCCCCCAATAGTACACCGCCTGGCACACTGACCCTGCAGAACAGGCAGTCAGCATGGCCGTAAGCACACAAAAAGGTTAACCAACGGAAGCAGGCAGCGCACCGGGGAAAAACCAGGCAACAGGCTATTAACCCTAGCCTGGAGACTGCGGACGAGACAGGCGCCAGAGGGGACAGCTGAACACAGCCACCCCGGCGGAAGGAGCGTAAGCTGGCGGTGTTGCATGACCAAGCCTCCATTTAAAAAACCCCACCCAGAGGGGTTGAGGCAGAGAAGGCTGACACGATTGGCAGACGTCATGAACGTGCAGGGGCACCCTCAAACGGTGAACCCGGGAGTTGACACTGCTCCAACACACCAGGGAATCAACCACCTTGGCGTTACCCAATGCGGTGGTTGTTCCTATAACCCCTCAAGAAAAAACTCCAAAACACACCTGCGGGTATACACCGGCTATACCGCAGTACAAGTGTTTCAGTTTTCAAAAAAGGGTTAACCCAGGTGTTACAAAGGATCAGATTAAACCGAATATATATATATTTATTGATTGATATATATTGCATAATATTTGTATATCGTTTGATATCCCTTGTATATTCCTTGTACATATACACGGAATATCCCTTTAGCCTAGTACAGACCATAATATTTCATTCTCCTATTGGACAGCGGTCCACAGGCGCCAAGGCCATGCCTCCAAAGTCAGGTTCAAAGTCACCGCCGGGGACATGCCTGGACAAGAATGGTATTGCGCAAGGATATGAGACAGGAATAAAGCTGGTACTAGTTTATTCATCTAAGCGTATAAATACGGCGCAGGTGAATACAGAAGCACTTAGTCAGAAGTCTTAGTAACTAAAGTTGAAGCCTCACCCACGATACTACGTGCGGTGAAGTATGGCCTGTCTGGCCCCAAATAGAGCATTGAGACCGCGTGCGAATTAATAACTGAAGTGTCAGAGTTTGGCGCTATACCGTCGAGTGCGACATATTCTATTAAGTCAGTAATAGTCTATTTGTGTATAGTGTATCGTGCGGCTAAAGTTCTACAGTGACCAGCATCACCAACGTTTTCCTCGTATCAGCTAGAGTGCTTATCCAGGCTGGGCTGCTTTCATAGCGCTTTCACCCGAGGAGCCCTAGACGAGGACCGTGTGGACATGTACACTGGATTATCTACCCGACGACTGCATAGCCCTTTTCGGCTGGATTATATTTGCTTTTGGTCCTGTAATTAATGGAGCGGAGAATCGCAGACGCCCACAAGTGTGTGGGATTTACCCTGTGAGGAGCCACGTCGAGTCTGCCCCTCAGAAGCCTGAGGCAGGCTAGCTTTCTTCCCTGTGGAGCTACAGGCTACGGAGAACAGCTGTATTCGTCTGTGGATCAAGATCTTATTGCACCGTCTCCCGTACTCGGAGTCTCCTTATCATCGTTGACCCAGACTCTATTACCGACAGATCCTCTACCCTTGCTGGCTTACAACCGGGGGGACCCTTCCAGTATCTCCCGCTATATTACTAGTGTACCATAGATATAATTCCCTAAGATTCAGGTTGTATGATTACCTCCTGCGTAACCAGAGAATGGACATTCGTTATTGATTTGCCTACGCACATTCCTTTGCCTTATAAGCGCATTCAAAGTGAAGTAAAGAAAGTATATTATGTACCTTTTGCTGCAATAAATACTTAATTACAACTTTGTGTGGAACCGATTTCATTGTGGGGAAGTGTTCATCATTAAGATACCTATGTACTGTATGGCCAGTAGAATGTACATAAAGACGGTAGTGGTTTAATGATACCATACTTATCAATACAGTCAGGGAATTGTACCCCTCAGTTACAATTGGTCCTCCGAGCCGGATGGTAATTAGCGTAATATTAATATAGTGGTATTAATATTGACATGGCCAATGATGAACACTCCACAAAACGGTTCTCCTAAAATAGATCGCCCGCAGCGTAGACGGCAGACACCTCAGTACTTAGAGGATTACGTTGCCAATATACTACCTAGCTTTCTACAGACGGTAAACGCGGAAAAAGTAGATAGTAGAATTATGTCCGACCCTATCGACCAGGCTACCCCGCCAATAGAGGCCCTAGTGGGTTCTAACGTAACTGACCAAGCTCACGGTGGAGACCAGGAGGGACCCGACATGACTTTACCCCCCGCCAAGACCGAAGAAGTAGTCCCCGGAGAGCTCCAGGATAAAGACAGCCCTCCAGGGATGGAACTCGACCCACTACAAGAAGAGGCGAGCACCCCGGAGATGGATCTCCTCGACTCGCCACAGGAGAACGGACCTCCAACGAGTACTACCAGGAGCGGATCACCTCAACCAGCGTCTTCCCCCAGCGAAGCGGACAAGATGCTGGCACAGGCCTTCCTTGCCAGCCTGGCAGCCTCAACAGAGCGCGATCGACTCCAAGCACAGACGCTTAGTGAGCGCGAACATTCTTCCATGGAAAGAGAACGCCTTCAAGCGCAGCAACGGAGCGGCGAAGATCGTATACGTCTAGAGATTAGACGCCTTCAGACGGAAGAGAATATGGGAAGAGACCGGGCCGAAGCCCAGCGCGCCGCCGCCGAAGCCCAGCGCGCCGCTGCCGGTGCCCAAAGAGAAGCAGAGCGCGACCTCGCTCTCACCAAGCGCGAAGCCGAGCGCGACCGATTACAAGCGCAGATAATGGAGCAGCTGATCACCAGGGCAACACCCCCTCCCTCCGCACGGGGCTCCAGGGCCTCGTCAAGACAAGGGTCAAGGGCACCCTCCCCTACCCGATCAAGCGACCCTGAGCCCGACCACCAGAGAGAGCCTATACCCCCCTCCGAACCCCTTCCCCGACCGGTCCAAGTGAGACCCAGCTACAAGGAAGAAACGGTCTACACCGCGGAGAGGCTAAATAGACGACTACAGGATCTAGATGACCTGCCAGAGGAAGAAGAAGAGGGAGAGGAGGAGAGTCAAGCCCAACAGCAGCACAGTACTCCACAGGACCAGGAGGTCCAGTACAGCCCAGGCTTTACCCCCGCGGCTCTGCGCTACAGTCCCCCGACTCAATTCACGGGTGAGCTTGACGCACGACCAGCCCCGAGGAACAGCACCTGGATACGCGGGCCATGGTATCCAGCAGGTACCAGCCCACCAAGAGGCGTAAGAGAAGACTCGCCTAGGAGGCCTCTCTTCCAACGCTCACCGATGTGCCAGCCATCCATGGCATCATACATTGGCACACCGACGTTCCCGGACTTCACACACGAGAACAGAGCACAGTACACAGAGCTACGAATGTGCTTAGAGACAATGATGTCCGATGTAGCTGATGAACCGTACAAATATGCTATCCTACTGAAGCACCTCAAGGTGCCCCGAGCGCACAATATAGCACTGGCCTATGCCACCTCTACTACCCCATACACCGCGGCTCTAGCAGCACTCGACCAAAGATATGGACGCATATGGGACTACGTAATACAAGAGATAAGGCATATTGACCGCCTACCCCCAGCCACAGACAATCGCTCACTAGATGACCTGTCTATCAAGGTACAATCCCTGGTAGGGATGCTGGGGGCGCAAAGAGAAAAGGGTATGCACGAACTGTACGCGAACTCTAATGTCGAGAGGATTTTAGAGAAGCTTCCGCCCGCCCGACAAGAGCGCTTCAGGCGGCAAAGAGACCACCGTGATCCTAACGGTCCCGAGCCATCCCTCCTAGACCTAGCCGACTTCCTGGCGAGAGAAGTCAACAGCCTACGGTTGGATACGTTCATGCGGAGCACACCAAGCTCCAGAGAGGGACCTAGGAGAGCAAACGATGGCCGCAGATTGGTGACCGTCATGCACCAATCAGAATCAGTACCGAGCAGCAAGAACCACAGTACCCCCTCGATGAAAGAGAAGTGGAAGATGGTGTGCCCGTACTGCGAAAAGGAACACTGGCTGTCACAATGTGACACGTTCAAGAAGATGACCGCCGACGAGGTGAGTCAATGGATAAAGTCCAACCGACGCTGTTACCGATGTGCGCGCAGTCACATGGCAGCCGATTGCCGCTTAAAGAAGAGGTGTAGTCGGTGTGACGGAGCCCACTTAGACGTCCTACACGACAGTAACAGAAGAAAGCCTGCACCCTCAAGCAGCACAAAGGCAAGTGTTATGTACATTGACCCCGCCAGCAGCGGGGGCGCCCGGGTGCTCTTAAAGGTGGTCCGCGTAACATTGAGTTACCAAGACAAGGTCATGGACACTTACGCCGTCCTTGACGACGGGTCAGAGAAGACCCTTCTCCTCGCGTCCGCCGCGGCCCAGCTGGGGCTGCGGGGGAGCGAAAACCAGATGATGATTCGGACAATAAGAAGATATCTAAAGACGATAAAGGGCGAGAATGTCTCCTTCACTATCGCAGCAAGCGGGCAGCCAGAGAGACGGTATAGGATTACTAACGCTTTCACCAGCCAAGAAATAGGCCTGTCGCAGTACACCTACCCCATCGCCAAGCTGATGGATAAATATGTGCACCTGCGTCAACTACCTATACCGCCCATAGACAGTGCCACCCCGACCCTGCTGATAGGCTCCGACCATGCAGACCTCATCGTCCCGATGGACCGGGTCCACACAGGGCCCAGAGGCTGTCCTGCAGCAGTCGAGACCCGCCTAGGATGGACACTACAAGGCCCCCTCGCTAGGTCTCTTAACCGAACAGCAGCCACTAGCTGCCTCCACTCCAGAGTGACAGAAGAAGACACCACCCTCCTACAGCATGTCGAGAGGCTATGGACACTAGAGACAATGCCCTTTAAGAACGAAAAGAAAGACATTCGTTCCAAGGAAGACATTTACGCTATAGCCCTCCTCGAGCAGGGGACAAAGAGAGTCAAAGTCAATGGAGTGATGAGATACGCAACTCCACTCCTGAGGCGAGAGGGTATGCCTACCTTCCACGCCCCAAAAGAAGCGACGGAGCGGTATCTATTGAACACAGAGCGGCGCCTAGCCAGAGACCCCGCTCAAGAGACTGTGTACCGCGCTGAGATTAACAAGCTAATCACAGCGGGACACATAAAGAAAATTGACATTAAAGAGGCCGATCAGACGACCGAATCATGGTACGTGCCGCACCACAAAGTCCACCACAACGGCAAGGATCGTATTGTGTTCAACTGCAGCTACCAGATCGGATCACAAAATCTGAATAAAGAGCTCTTGCCCAGCCCAACACTCGGCCCCTCTCTACTAGGCGTGTTACTACGTTTCCGCCAAGACAAGGTGGCCATCAGCGGCGACATCAAAGGGATGTTCCTGCAGGTGAGACTAGTGGAGGAGGACAAGCCCCTGCTGCGGTTCCTATGGAGAGAGAGGATCGGGGACGAGCAACCAGCCATCTATCAATGGGAAGTCCTCCCTTTCGGAACCACATGCAGCCCATGCTGTGCTACGTTTGCACTGCAAAAACACATCGCAGAGGACCCAGCAGCCGATGAAGAGGTCCGACAAAGTGTAGGAAATAGTTTCTACGTGGACAACTGTCTGCAAAGCGTCTCGACGCCAGAAGAAGCCGAGGCCCTTCTACTCAAGCTCCGCACCTCCCTGATCAAAGGCGGCTTTGATCTCAGGCAGTGGGCCAGCAGCGACCCGCAAGTATTGCGCAGCCTCTCCCCCGAGGACAAGGCAGCAAGCAGCGAGACCTGGATGGCGACCATCCCAGGAGAAGCCCAAGAAATGACACTAGGACTAGTCTGGCGCTTCAAAACAGACTCGCTCCATTATAAACACACACCCCTGACCAAGGAGCAGGGAAGGTCGACTGCACTACCGACCACAAGACGGAGTGTATACAGAACACTCGCCAGACAATATGACCCGTTGGGATGTATTCTACCTTACACCACCAGGGCAAAGATGATTGTAAGAGCGTTATGGGACAAGGACCAGGGCTGGGACGACCCCATACCCGAACACCTTGCATCCACATGGAGAGAGTGGGAGACAGAACTCAGCTCACTCCCAGGTGTCAACATACGCCGCAGCTACTTCCCACCCACAGTGAGGCCGGAGACGTGCCAGATGGACCTGCACGTCTTCAGCGACGCCTCCGAAGTAGCCTACGGTTCGGTGGCCTACTTGCGTGCCCGAGAGGAGGGAGGAGAAATACATACTGCCTTCATCCTGGCTCGCTCAAGAATAGCCCCACGCAAGCAACAATCTATCCCGCGTCTAGAGCTCTGCGCAGCCCTAGCAGGAGCGCAACTCGCCACGTTAATCCAACGTGAACTCACCATCCCGGTGCAAAGAACAATCTTGTGGTCAGACTCCACGACAGTACTCACATGGATCCGGTCTGATTCGTGCAGATACAAGGTCTTCGTGGGAGTCAGAGTCACAGAGATTCAAGATTTAACAGAAGTAGCAAGCTGGAGGTATGTGGACACAAAACACAACCCAGCTGACGTCATCACCCGGGGAATGTCCCTGGATGACCTCACCCGTCACAATCTATACAGTGACGGGCCAGAGTTCCTCAAGCTCCCGGAAGAAGAGTGGCCTACACCCACCCCACGGGAAGCGAGTAAAGAGGAGGCCGAGAACAAGAAATCTATGTTCTGTGGATTGACCACACTCGTCTCCACAGACCCCGACATAGACGATTGCCTCACCCTAGAGAGTGCGCAGCTAAAGACATTCCTGTGGCACCACCCAGAGGTTCAGCTCACTACTGACATTACTGCAGCTGACTACGAAGAAGCAGAACTTCTTCTCCTACAACAAGCCCAGAGAGACTCGTTTCCCGATGAGCTAGGCTGTCTACAGGGAGCAAAGCCCGTCCCATCAGACAGCAGATTGCTCCACCTAGCCCCCGAGAGCGACGCCCATGGTCTCTTCAGAGTGGGTGGTCGTCTGCGGAGAGCTCCAGACTTACCGGATGACGTCAAGTACCCGGTCTTAAACAACCGACACAAGGTCACAGAGCTGATCATAAAGAAATACGACGAGGATGTGCATCACGCCGGGGCAGAGAGAGTCTTCGCGGAGATCAGACGTCGTTATTGGATACTGCAAGGGAGAGAAGCAGTGCGGCGTTTCCAGCGGACCTGTCTAGACTGTCGTAAATGGCGAGCGCAGCCCAGTATACCCCGGATGGCTGACCTACCTCCCTGTCGCCTCCGACTCGGCGACAAGCCTTTTCACTCCACCGGTATGGACTGTTTCGGCACGCTGTATGTAAAGAAAGGAAGAGGAACCGAGAAGCGGTGGGGTATTGTATTCAAATGCATGACCACCCGAGCGATGCATATAGAACTCCTTCCAACCATGAGCACAGACTCATTCCTTATGGCCTTCCGAAGATTCACATCGCGGAAAGGCAAACCGTCTATATTATTGTCTGATCACGGGACAAACTTCAAAGGCGGAGAAAGAGAGCTGAGAGAGAGCTTCCAAGCTATGGGCCCAGAACTTAAGACCCACCTCGCTCCATCCCAGATTGACTTCCAGTTTAATCCCCCGAATGCACCTCACTTTGGTGGAACTTGGGAACGAGAAGTACGTTCAATAAAGACAGCCCTGTACGCCGTGCTTGGGGCCCAGACCGTGGCGGAAGAAGTCCTAATGACAGTCCTCACGGAGATCGAGGGAGTATTGAACTCAAAGCCCCTCGGTTACGTCTCAAGTGATGTAGCAGATGTCGACCCAGTCACCCCCAACACACTCTTGATGGGGCGGCTGGACCCCGCGCTACCACAGACAATGTACAGGCCTGAAGAAGCGAACGGCCGAAGAATGTGGAGGTACAGTCAAGTATTGGCTGACAAGTTTTGGAACAGCTTCCTACTCCACTATCTACCGTCTCTACAGACCCGCCAGAAATGGGTGAAAGAGAGAGACAATTTGACAGAAGGAACAGTTGTCATGATTATCGACCAGTCACTACCCCGATGTGGCCGGCTGGCCGCGTAAGCAAAGTGATCACCGGTGCCGACGGAAAGGTCCGAGCAGCCGAAGTGCTCGTCCAAGGGCGGATCTACACCCGACCCGTGGCGAGGCTAATAGAGTTGCCAAGGCTCCCCGATACTATTGATGACGACCATGACCCCATGACTTTGTGAACTGCCCTACCCCTCACAACAGACATTGAGTAGTGGACAGTGCGGTTAATCTGTCTCTGCTTAGCTAATTAGGTGGGACTAATTAGGAGGCGGCTGTTACAAAGGATCAGATTAAACCGAATATATATATTTATTGATTGATATATATTGCATAATATTTGTATATCGTTTGATATCCCTTGTATATTCCTTGTACATATACACGGAATATCCCTTTAGCCTAGTACAGACCATAATATTTCATTCCTGTCCTTCAAGGTTCCTGTCACGTTGCGGTTCGGCATGTTACGGGGTGAGGGGGGGGGGGAGTTTCCTGGTCCCACGGCCTGGAATATTGGGCGTGTGCAACGCAGAAATTCCCCCGCCATAGAGTACGTCACCGTGCGCGTCTCTGTTGGTAGGACTTCCGTGTGCTGTTCAGGTCCATGTGATGGATCTGTTTCGGGGGTTGGTCAGGGCTCCTCCTCACCAAGCGCCTATTCGGGCCTTCTGTGAGTTCGGACTCCTCCTTCCATGTGAGGGAGCCTCCATCAGAGTACAGAGCCTTCCTCCTCAGATTGTCAAAGTGAGTGGACCCTCTAGAAGGTGTCCTATTCTATTGTGTATGTATTCGATTCAATTCGATTATTGAATGTGTATGGGTTCAGTGCCTCTTCCCCGGAGAGCCCTAAAAACCAATTTTTGACATGGCTCAAGGTGCAATATATTCTTTTCAATCTGTACAGCTCGCGTGGGAAGTCTCTCTGGGGATTCCCGTCTCCTTCCTATGGGAGGGTGGTGGGATGTAAAAATGTGAAAAAAATTTACCCCTGGCTGTGTAGACTGGGATACATACTGTTGGTGCTTCCTTCTTTTCTATTAACAAAAGAGTTGGAGTTAGGAAGTGTCACACCCCTCTTGTCGTTCCCCTGGGCGCCTTGGGGATTCAATGACAGGTCTAAATAGCCTGTTCATTGATGTGGGTGTGTCCCGACGCACGTATAGTGCTAGCTCGCTATAAACAGGCGACTGACTGGCACGCCTTGGTTGCTTGAGGTTAAAACGGCGTTTTTATAGAGCAACTGAGATGGAGGTTTTTCCTCTTCCGACGACCACATCCCACGACCTGGGTTGGTTATCGACGGATTCTCGTTCATGTCTGGGGGATGATGACGGAATGGATCTGAACATATGTAGAGGGGTCTCACGCCCTGGGGGTGGGCCACCGGGCGCGGTTCGCCCGAACGTCTGGGTGGCGCCTTCTTTTCATGTTAAGATCAACACGCATATCTGCCCTTTCTCCTGGAGTAGGCATGTCTGCGTGGTTAGGGCACGGGACTGGTTCTGGTCACGCTGGTCCGGATCAGTTGAACCCGTTGTCCGCCGGGGATGCAGATCTGCTGTTCTGGTACCCTGAGGGACTTGGGCTTTTTTCAGGGGGAAAAATGCCAGGTCGGTCCGGGTGTCACAGGGTTAAGCGCTATGGAGACCCTGGTTGGGTACGTTTTTACTCAGCACTGTCGTAATGGCTTACGGCCATGCCAACCTGTACACGCTTGATCTCGTCGGATCTCGGCCGCTACACAGGTTGGTCCTGGTTAGTACTTGGTTGGGAGACCGCCTGGGAATACCAAGTACGGTGTGCTTAGGGGCTGGTTCTCCATTCTTTTTCGCTCCTCTCTCACGCATGGCGAAGAGGGGCCTGTTGGGGTGGTCATAGACCTCCTCTGGTGACCCTGTGCTTCCCGTATCGCCAGGCCCGGTCCGAAGTAATGTTTCGTCGACCCGTAGGCCTGGTGTAACTGAGGGGTACAATTCCCTGACTGTATTGATAAGTATGGTATCATTAAACCACTACCGTCTTTATGTACATTCTACTGGCCATACAGTACATAGGTATCTTAATGATGAACACTTCCCCACAATGAAATCGGTTCCACACAAAGTTGTAATTAAGTATTTATTGCAGCAAAAGGTACATAATATACTTTCTTTACTTCACTTTGAATGCGCTTATAAGGCAAAGGAATGTGCGTAGGCAAATCAATAACGAATGTCCATTCTCTGGTTACGCAGGAGGTAATCATACAACCTGAATCTTAGGGAATTATATCTATGGTACACTAGTAATATAGCGGGAGATACTGGAAGGGTCCCCCCGGTTGTAAGCCAGCAAGGGTAGAGGATCTGTCAGTAATAGAGTCTGGGTCAACGATGATAAGGAGACTCCGAGTACGGGAGACGGTGCAATAAGATCTTGATCCACAGACGAATACAGCTGTTCTCCGTAGCCTGTAGCTCCACAGGGAAGAAAGCTAGCCTGCCTCAGGCTTCTGAGGGGCAGACTCGACGTGGCTCCTCACAGGGTAAATCCCACACACTTGTGGGCGTCGGCGATTCTCCGCTCCATTAATTACAGGACCAAAAGCAAATATAATCCAGCCGAAAAGGGCTATGCAGTCGTCGGGTAGATAATCCAGTGTACATGTCCACACGGTCCTCGTCTAGGGCTCCTCGGGTGAAAGCGCCATGAAAGCAGCCCAGCCTGGATAAGCACTCTAGCTGATACGAGGAAAACGTTGGTGATGCTGGTCACTGTAGAACTTTAGCCGCACGATACACTATACACAAATAGACTATTACTGACTTAATAGAATATGTCGCACTCGACGGTATAGCGCCAAACTCTGACACTTCAGTTATTAATTCGCACGCGGTCTCAATGCTCTATTTGGGGCCAGACAGGCCATACTTCACCGCACGTAGTATCGTGGGTGAGGCTTCAACTTTAGTTACTAAGACTTCTGACTAAGTGCTTCTGTATTCACCTGCGCCGTATTTATACGCTTAGATGAATAAACTAGTACCAGCTTTATTCCTGTCTCATATCCTTGCGCAATACCATTCTTGTCCAGGCATGTCCCCGGCGGTGACTTTGAACCTGACTTTGGAGGCATGGCCTTAAGCGCTATGGAGACCCTGGTTGGGTACGTTTTTACTCAGCACTGTCGTAATGGCTTACGGCCATGCCAACCTGTACACGCTTGATCTCGTCGGATCTCGGCCGCTACACAGGTTGGTCCTGGTTAGTACTTGGTTGGGAGACCGCCTGGGAATACCAAGTACGGTGTGCTTAGGGGCTGGTTCTCCATTCTTTTTCGCTCCTCTCTCACGCATGGCGAAGAGGGGCCTGTTGGGGTGGTCTTTGACCTCCTCTGGTGACCCTGTGCTTCCCGTATCGCCAGGCCCGGTCCGAAGTAATGTTTCGTCGACCCGTAGGCCTGGTGTAACTGAGGGGTACAATTCCCTGACTGTATTGATAAGTATGGTATCATTAAACCACTACCGTCTTTATGTACATTCTACTGGCCATACAGTACATAGGTATCTTAATGATGAACACTTCCCCACAATGAAATCGGTTCCACACAAAGTTGTAATTAAGTATTTATTGCAGCAAAAGGTACATAATATACTTTCTTTACTTCACTTTGAATGCACTTATAAGGCAAAGGAATGTGCGTAGGCAAATCAATAACGAATGTCCATTCTCTGGTTACGCAGGAGGTAATCATACAACCTGAATCTTAGGGAATTATATCTATGGTACACTAGTAACAAGGGGGGGAGGAAAGGTTACCAGTTCACCCCTTTACGACCCCACACCCATGATACGATGTAATGACAAAAAGAGAATATGACACAGTCATAGTCAGCTCTATGAAGCGTTTGACAGCTTCACACAGCGCATGAGCTAACCTGCTATCTGATTTTTACTAAGGAAAAACACAGAATAGAGAGGGCTCTCTAAGAGCCCCGGTCCAACATACACATGTGCTTCTATGGACAGTCCAACCCAGTTGCAGGTCACATGACACACACAACCCATCATCACCTACAAAAAATGGCAAAAACACACTACAGAGGAATGCCGTTTTTCATAATGAGAGAATACATAATTCTCGATTAGTATCGGCCACAGGCCTTGCTAAGCACACACGACAGCGACCAAACAATCTTTTCTTTTAGGAAAATAAAGTTTCTCCAGCAGTTTTAGCACAACCTCAGCAATCAAGCTAATGGTTACATCGCATCCCTACCACACAAAGACACAATGTAGTGCAACAACATGTCTGATAGGAGGATGAAGAAGTCCCCAGGGAACCGTGGGGAAAAACACAATCCTCCTACTTTACCCTTAATACGGCCAGTTAAAACAGGAACCTGTTAATATGTGAACACACTGTTCATTGTCATCACAGGCTGAGAAAAGAATATTCTTTCACTCATTTGTCACTAAGCATAGCTTCATAGGTTAGTTACCTTAGTTGTGAGTACACGGTACATAACAACACACATGATGTTTCTCACACAACAACCAGATCATTTTCACATCTGTAACAACAACCCGATTTGCCCGGAGAAGCTAATTACCAGTGACAAGACAGTTCACACAAAACTCGCGTCGTATCCCAAATGTATTGCAGCAACACACGTTTTTGGAAAACAGCGTTATTTACAAAACATGTAGAAGGTAAAGCCGGAAGACGCGTATAAGGTCTGGCCAAACCTTTGTCCTACCCGGAGCGTAGATCAGCGAAGTGCAGTCTCAAGACACCGTAGAAACACAGCCATCCTGTGTTGTTCGATCTGGGCAGCTTCGCCGCTCCACCCGTCGCTACGGTCCCTTTTGTTGACGCAATCCTTGCCGTCCTGGCTCAGGGCAGGGTCGACGAACATCCCCTGTCAAAGATGACGTCGTAGTCAAGAGTGTAAAACATGTTATAATCAAAGCACGTTCAACAGAGTAGCATTAAGCTAACGGCCGCTCCAACCGTCGGTCGCTACTGCCCCTGCTCGCGAGACGGCGAGCGAACGGCGCACGCAACCAGAGGGGAGCTCGCGGCGGCGCGCGAGTAGCCGGAGCTACCCCGCGCTGGCCTTGTCCGATAGCAGCAAGCTAACGTTTCCTAGTGATCACAACAGGCTAGCGCTGCAGCTAACAGCTGACTGGCTAACAGTAGGCCCAACCTCTGTAGGCCACGCAGTGATCCCAGCAGGCTAACGCCGCAGCTAACAGCTGACTGGCTAACCATAAGCTAAGCAGCTATCACCTGAACTTGTACACAATGATATAACACTCACCCAGACAGGCCGCCGTTCTGAAACCCTCCTCACTTTTTAAGAGAAAAGAGAAACAAGATGTCAACACAGCTTTACAACGGTGATTTTACCAACACCCGACGGAGCCAGCACAATACCAAACTGGCCTGTGTAGCTGACTTGAACATAAATCTTCCGCTATCGAACATCTATGCACATATCTCCTCATGAAGGAATACTCTCATTTGGATATGAAAGAAGGGGCTACACGGTGACAGAGAGATACCCACTCGTCCAGAAAACACAGGGATCACCAGTGTTAATGGTCGCGGCCCACTAGTTAAAACTACAATGGTCTTCAGACCAAGGTCTTCTGTCGCCTAGGAGGCTGAACAAAGGACCCTAGCCTGGGGCCGGTTTTCATAAACATTGTCAATTAGCCCCCATAGCACTAACAGACAAGTGAAGCCTGCCAGCAACAGTACTCACCCAACCTGAAACCCACCGCTTCTCACAACAGCGGCGCGTCCTACAGTTCAGCTGTGGCCTGAAAGGTTTCACCCCAACCAACACAGCAAGGAACTGCAGTTGAGAAGCATGCAGCAGCGTGCTCCCAATACGAAAACCGGTGGAGGGTTTTAGAATGATCACCATCTTCCAGACACTCCAGTGACGAAGACAACATCGCCGTAATTTTCTCGAAAATAGTGAGAGAGAAAATAAAGATATGATGTCAACGTATCTCCTTGTTCTTCCTCTCCTCGTAAACATTGCTTTTCCAGCAATATTTTTCTCCACGTCAAGTGGGCATATGAGCAACACGTTGCTTGTGATGAAATTTGAGAAGGAGATAAGTGTGTGGCACCATCCCTGCTTATATAGGTAAGCGGATGGGGGTGTGGCCAGATGAATGCTGGCATTTAAAGGTACATTTGTGAAATTATTCAGTGTATATGCTGAAGCGAGATATATGCATGAAACGCTGAGCGTGAGCTAGTGTGATACAGAACTGGTGTCTGGTGATTGACAGCTCACCAGAGAAAACACAAAAATACATCCAAAGCACACTAGACTACACTAGAATAAACTAAAATAAAACCCACATAAACCGTGACCCATCACACCAATAAGCTGCTCCTATCATCTGCACTGGTCTGAAAGGTCGTTATTTGCTGAATACCAAACTAACTAACAATCTAACTAACCAAATAAAATGATAACATAATGGAACCTCTGCAATCTAAATAATACTGTTAATAACACTGTTTCCAGCATATGGAATATTATTGCACACTTACAGTACAGTCTAACTACTACTTTGAAACTTTTAAAACATTCAGCCACTGAAATCTTACACTCCAATCTAATAGTAAAATACTGCCTTCTCTGAATGCTAATGATCAGTGTTGGGCAAGTTACTTTTAAAAAGCAACTAGTTACAGTTACTAGTTACTTCTTCCAAAAAGTAACTAAATCACTTACCCAGTTACAAATTATAAAAGTAACTAGTTACTTCAGAAAGTAACTATTGCGTTACTTTCAAGATTTTTTTTTTACATAAACAACATAGTTACTAGTTACTTCTTCCAAAAAGTAACTAAATTACTTACCCAGTTACAAATTATAAAAGTAACTAATTACTTCAGAAAGTAACTATTGCGTTACTTTCAAGATATTTTTTTTTTACATAAACAACACAAATCTAAACTATTTGAATGTTGCTGTGGGACAAAGTGAGACTAGCCTCCAATCAAATGCCATGTATGTAGATATTATAATTACTATACAAATACAAACACAATAGATGTTTTGGAACTTTTGATATGTGTTACAAAGGGTCAGATTAAACCGAATATATATATATTTATTGCTTGAGATCCCTTGTATAATATTTGTATATCGTTTGATATCCCTTGTATATTATTTGTATATATACACGGAATATCCCTTTACCTGTGTACAAACCAGAGTAATATTCGCTCTCCTATTGGACAGCGACCCCTAGGCGCCAACGACCAAGCCCCCAACGGCAAGTTCAAAGGCAACTCCGGGCATGTCTCAACATGTCCAGAGTCTGCGCAGTAATACGAGACAGAACTGAGGTTGGCACTAGATAATTTACCTTACGTATAAATACGGCGCAGGTGTAAACAGCAGTAGTCTTACCAAAACCTTGATGCCTTCACCACGAGAAAACGTGCAGTGAAGTGAGCCACTTTGCCTCTAAATAGAGCATTGAGAACCGCGTGCGAATAGATTGCTAAAGTGTCAGAGTTTAACGCAGTAATGTTGAGTTCGACTTAATCTAATGTGAAGTAATAGTCTATCATTTATAGTGTATCGTGCGGCTACAGTTCTTCAGTGACCAGCATTACCACCGGTTCGTCGTGTATATAGCTAGTGCACTTATCCAGGCTGGGCGGCCTAAATTCGTGCCCCCACCCGAGGAGTCCTAGGCGAGAACCGTTGGATATGTACACCGGAGAACCTACACCGGCGACTGCAGAACCATTTCTGGTTGGATTATATTGCTTTGGGACCGTGACCGCTGGAGCAGAGAACCGTCGATCCCACTGTCGTTTGGGATTTACCCCTGTGAGGATCATCACTCGGGCCCGCCTCTAGGAAGCGGCTGGCTAGCTGTCGTCCATGCTGGCGAGCATACTTGGATTACAACTGCTGCTTTGTCTGCTGATCAAGGGAGTACATGCACTGGCTCCTGTATCTGGAGCCTCGTTATTCCTTGTTGACCCAGACTTTGTACCCGAACATTCCTCTACCCCTGCCGGCCTCACACCCGGAGGGAACCCCCCAGTGTCTCCAGCTGGTACTAGTGTGCCCTATGTAATTGCTATACCACAGGTGGCATCAGTTTAGACCCATCCTAGTATTCATACTATTCTCATTGACTTACGCTCTTGACTGACTTTACGTGTGTTCTCACACCGGAGGTTCCACCGGAGGTTCCAGACCACGCAATTCAACCAGCAGATCACTTCTTTATCCATCGCAAGGATCGGACATCAGCAGAGTCCGGTAAACAACGTGGAGGAGGTATTGCCTTCATGTTTAACAAAAATTGGAGCGATCCAACTAACGTGAATGAATTATCCAACCACTGCTCCCCAGAACTGGAATATATAACCATCAAGTGTCGTCCTTTCTTCCTCCCGAGGGATTTAACGGCGATCGTCCTGGTCGGAGTGCATATTCCACCGCAAGCCAGCAACAAGGTTGCGCTCTCCAGACTCCACGACGAGGTAAATAGAATCCAAGTGGCGAATGTTAACGCCGCCATTTTAGTGCTGGGAGATTTCAATAGCGCCAATCTGAGAAAGGTATTGCCTGACTTCTATCAGCATGTGACTTGCAACACCAGAGGCGGTAACATCCTAGATCACTGTTACACGCAATTTAAAGGTGGCTACAAGGCTCATTCTGATAGTGGCTTTGGTAAGTCAGATCACGCGTCCATCTTTCTTTCACCAAAGTACAAACAGAGAATTAAAAGTACTCCCGTAGTCTCGCGAGAGGTGCAGAAATGGGATTTGACGTCAGAGGAGACGATCCGGTCAGTGTTTCACTACACAGACTGGAATGTGTTCCGCGACACAGATAACATTAATGTCTACACGGAGACAGTGCTGGACTATGTTTGTACTAGGGTGAAAGAAACAATCCCCACTACCAAAATGAAAGTTTACCCAAATCAAAAACCCTGGGTAGACAAATCCGTCCGTGAAGCTCTGAGAGAGCGCACCAAAGCATACAACGACGGCCTAGTGGCAGGCAACATGAATGACCACAAGGTGGCGCGATACAACGTAAGGAGGACAGTGTCAGAGGCCAAACGACGCTACAGGGATAAAATTGAACTCCAGTTTGAACAAGCTGACTCTAGAGCTATGTGGCAGGGGCTCAAAACGATGACAGACTACAAAGGCGCCTCCCTCAAACTGAACAGTGACATCTCCTTAGCAAATGACCTCAATACCTTCTATGCGAGGTTTGATGCTGGTAATAACAACACCAGCTCACAAGCCTCGGCAATGGGGGGGGGGGGGGGGGGGTCGGCTGCTGATGGAGGGGCAGTGTTCAGGGTAACAGAGCATGAGGTGAGGCGGACCTTTAAAAAAGTGAATATCAGGAAGGCAGCAGGTCCGGACGGCATCCCCGGCCGCGTCCTAAAAGTCTGTGCCGACCAACTGGCCCCAGTATTCACTGACATATTTAACCTGTCCTTAGAACAGGCTGTCATCCCCACCTGCCTGAAGAAGTCTACTATTATCCCTCTACCCAAAAAATCCAAGCCTGCTTGCCTCAACGACTACCGCCCTGTAGCTCTCACCTCCATAGCCATGAAGTGCTTTGAGAAGCTAGTAAAGGGCTACATCTGCTCCTCCCTCCCCATCAACATGGACCCCCTGCAATTTGCATACCGCCCCAACAGGTCCACGGAGGACGCCATATCCCATGTGCTGCACACAGCAGCATCACACCTGGACAAGAGGCAGGGGAACTATGTGAGAATGCTATTCATCGACTACAGCTCGGCATTCAATACCATAGTCACACCTTACTGTAAATTGTACCTAAAATTGTACCTCATCCCATTTCTGCTTTGCACTAGATAGTACTGTACATTAGTACACTGCATAGTATTGTGTATTGTATATTATATGGTAACTCAGAACATTGTACATATGTCTATACCGAACACTGTGACCTCATTTTTCTTCTTCTAAATTCATGCTATATTATGTTATTATGTTATTTGATACTATCTTGTCTAGCACAGTCTCTGGAGCGTAACAGTAAGAAGCATTTTGTATGAAAGTATTCTGTACTTCTGTATGACAACTATTAAAGAACTTGAACTTCTTCGCCATACAAGCGCGAGCCTAATTCTCAATCTGTAACCTAACGTTGCTTAATAATAATAAATACCCTCCAAATAGAACTTTATGTGTCAATGCCGTATTCTTGTGTGGGTGTTCACCATATATATTCATGTACTGTATGGCCAGTAGTTAAAGTACATAACTAGTAGTGGTTTAATATATCACAATCTTTAATACAGTCAGGGAATTGTACCCCTCAGTTACAATTGGTCCTTCGAGCCGGAGGGTATCAGTGTAATATTTAATATAATATTGATATTAACCATGGCCAGCGGTGAACACTCCCCAAGCGGCTCTCCCAAGCTAGAACGCCCGCAGCGCAAACGTCAGCCACCTCCCTATCTGGAGGAATACGCTGTCGTTCTAATACCTAGCTTTAACCAGACGTTAAATACGGATAAAGCGGATAGTCAAAGCATGTCAAATCCTACCGACCAGGCGACCCTGCCAGTAGAGACCCCAGTGGGTTCTAACGAAACTGACCAAGCTCACGGGGGGGACCAGGGGGGACATGACATGACTATACCCCCAGACAACGTCAACGGGATAGTCCCCGGAGAGCTCCAGGATAAAGAAAGCGCTCCAGGGACTGAACCCGACACACCACCAGAAGAGAAGCGCGCCCAGGAGATGGACCTCGGGGCGCGCCAGGAGAACAGATCTCCAACGAGCACTGTCAGAAGCCGATCACCTCCGTCAGTGTCATCCCCCAGCGAGGCGGACCAGATACTGGCACAAGCCTTCATCGCCACCCTGACTGCCTCCACCGAACGCGATCGACTTCATGGTGAACGCGATCGACTTCAAGCACAGACGCTTAGTGAGCGCGAACATTCTGCCATGGAACAAGAGCGCCTCCGGGCGCAACAATTAAGTGAGCGCGAACACTCTACCATGGAAAGAGAGCGCCTTCAGGCTCAACAGACGAGCGAGCGCGAACAATCTGCAGACCAACGATAGCGCCTTCACGCGCAACTCCAAGCGCAAGCCCTTAGCGAACGCGAACACTCTGCAACCGAGCGAGAGCGCTTCCAGGCGCAACAAAGGAGTGAAGTCGACCGCATAAGACTGGAGACCAGACGCCTTCAGACGGAAGAGAACATTGAAAGAGGCCGCGCCGATGCACAGCGCGACGCCGCCAATGCACAGCGCGACGCCGCCGATGCCCAGCGCGAAGCAGAGCGCGACCGGCTGCAGGCGCAGATGATATAACAATTGATTGCCAGGGTGACACCCCCTCTCTCCGCACGGAGCTCCCGGACATCATCACGACAAGGGTCTAGGGCACCTTCCCCTACCCGACCAAGCGACCCGGAACCTGGCCAACAGAAGGATCCTATCTACGTCTCCGAACCCCCTCCCCGACCGGTCCATACGAGACCCAGCTACCGGGAAGAACCGGCCTACGCCGCCGAGAGACTGAATAGAAGACTGCAGGACCTAGAAGAGGAAGAGGAAGAGGAGGAAATTCAAGCCCACCAGCAGCAACGTACTCAGGACCAGGAGGCCCAGTACAGCCCAGACTTCAGCCCCGAGTCACTGCGCTACAAACCCCCGACTCAACTCACAGGTGAGTTTGACGCACAGTCAGCACCGAGGAACAGCACCTGGGTACCCAGCCTCTGGTACCCACCAAGTACCAACCCACGACAACACGTACGGGGAGACTCGCCCAGGAGGCCTCTTCCCCTACGCTCACCAATGTGCCAGCCATCCATGGCATCATACCTTGGCACACCGACGTTCCCAGACTTTACGCACGAGGACAGAGCACAGTACACGGAATTACGGATGTGCTTGGAGACTATGATGTCCGACGTCCCTGATGAGTCGTACAAATATGCCATCCTCCTCAAGCATCTCAAGGTGCCCAGAGCGCATAATATAGCGCTGGCATATTCCAACTCAAGCACCCCATACTCCGCGGCTCTAGTGGCCCTCGACCAGCGTTATGGACGCATATGGGACTACGTGATACAAGAAATAAGAGATATCGACCGCCTCCCCCCAGCCAAAGACAATAGAGCATTGGATGACCTCTCTATCAAGGTACAATCCCTGGTAGGGATGCTGGGGTCCCAAAAGGAGAAAGGGAGACATGAACTATATGCTAACTCTAATGTGGAACGAATACTAGAGAAGCTCCCTCCAGCCCGCCAAGAGCGCTTTCGGCGGCAGAGAGACCACCGTGATCCCGACGGTCCCGAGCCATCCCTCCTAGACCTGGCCGCCTTCCTCGCGAGGGAAGTCAGCAGCCTACGACTGGATACGTTCATGTGGAGTGGACCAAGCCCAAGAGATGGACCTCGGAGATCTAATGATAACCGCCGGTCGGTGACCGTTATGCACCAAGCCGAGTCAGAACCGCAGCACAAGAACCACAGCACCCCCCCGACGAAAGGGAAGTGGAAGATTGTATGCCAGTACTGTGAAAAGGAACATTGGCTGTCTCAATGTGACACTTTCAAGAAGATGACCGCTGACGAGGTGAGTCAGTGGATCAAAGCCAACCGCCGCTGCTTCCGCTGCGCGCGCAGCCATATGGCAGCCGAGTGCCGTTTAAAGAAGAAATGCAGCAAGTGCGACGGCGCCCACTTGGATGTCTTACATGACAGCAACAAGAAGAAACTCGCACCCCCAAGCAGCTCGAGAGTGAACGTCATGTATATCGACCCCGCCAGCAGCGGGAGCTCCCGAGTGCTCTTGAAAGTGGTCCGAGTGATATTAAGCTACGAGGACAAGGTCATGGACACTTACGCCGTCCTGGACGATGGGTCAGAAAAGACTCTCCTCCTCGCATCCGCTGCAGCCCGGCTGGGTCTGCGGGGGAGCGAAGAAACAATGACAATCCGTACTATTAGAAGAGACCTGAAGACCATAAAGGGTGAAAATGTCTCCTTCACGATAGCAGCAGTCGGGCAGCCCGAGAAGCAGTATAGGATTACTAACGCCTTCACCAGCCAAGACATAGGCCTGTCACAGTACACCTACCCCATCCCCAAGCTGATGGAAAAATACGTGCACCTACGTCAATTACCTATACCGCTCATCGACGGCACCACCCCGACCCTGCTCATAGGATCCGACCACGCACACCTCATCGTCCCAACGGACCGGGTCCACATCGGGCCCAGAGGCTGTCCAGCAGCGGTCGAGACCCGCCTAGGGTGGACACTACAAGGCCCCCTCTCCAGGTCTTCCAACCGACCAGCAGCCACTCGCTGCCTCCACTCAAGAATAAAAGAAGAAGACACCACCCTCTTACAGCACGTCGAGAGGCTATGGACATTAGACGCGATGCCCTTTAAGAATGAAAAGAAACTCGTTCGATCAAAGGAAGACACTTATGCCATAACCCTCCTCGAGCAGAGGACAAAGAGAGTCGAGGTCAATGGAGTGATGAGATACGCAACTCCACTCTTGAGGCGAGAGGGTATACCCACCCTCCACGCCTCAAAAGAAGCGACGGAGCGATATCTACTGAACACCGAGCGGCGTCTAGCCAAAGACCCCACTCAAGCCACTGTGTACCGCGCTGAGATTGACAAGCTAATCACAGCGGGACACATAAAGAAAATTGACATTCAAGAGGCCGACCAGACGACCGAATCATGGTATGTGCCCCACCACAAGGTCCACCACAACGGCAAGGATCGTATTGTGTTCAACTGCAGCTACCAGATCGGACTACAGAATCTGAATAAAGAACTCTTGCCCGGCCCAACACTCGGCCCCTCTCTACTAGGCGTGTTACTACGTTTCCGCCAAGACAAGGTGGCCATCAGCGGCGACATCAAAGGGATGTTCCTGCAGGTGCGACTAGTGGAAGAGGACAAGACCTTGCTGCGGTTCTTATGGAGAGAGAGGATCGGGGATGAGCAACCATCCATCTACCAATGGGAGGTCCTCCCCTTCGGAACCACATGCAGCCCATGCTGTGCTACGTTCGCACTGCAAAAACATGTCACAGAAGACCCTGAAGCTGACGAGGAGGTCAGACAAAGTGTAGAGAGGAGTTTCTACGTGGACAACTGTCTGCCAGAAGAAGCCGAAGCCCTCCTACTCAAGCTCCGCGCCTCACTGATCAAAGGCGGCTTTGATCTCCGGCAGTGGGCCAGCAGCAACCCTCAAGTACTTCGCAGCCTCTCCCCAGAGACAAAGGCAGCAAGCAGCGAGACCTGGATGGCGACCATCCCAGGTGAAGCCCAAGAAATGACATTAGGACTAGTCTGGCGCTTCAAAACAGACTCGCTCCATTACAGATACACACCCCTGACCACGGAGCAGGGAAGGTCGACCCCTCTACCGACCACCAGACGGAGCGTATACAGAACACTCGCAAGGCAATATGACCCGCTGGGGTGTATCCTACCTTACACCACCAGGGCAAAAATGATTGTACGAGAGCTGTGGGACAAGGAACAGGGCTGGGACGACCCCATACCCGACCACCTCGCTTCCACCTGGAGAGAGTGGGAAAAGGAACTCAACTCGCTCCAAAATGTGAACATACGCCGAAGCTACTTCCCACCCACAGTGCGGCTGGAGACGTGCCAGATGGACCTGCACGTCTTCAGCGACGCCTCAGAAGTGGCCTACGGCTCGGTGGCTTACTTGCGGGCCCGAGAGGAGGGAGGAGAAATACACACAGCCTTCATCCTGGCTCGCTCAAGGATAGCCCCCCGCAAGCAACAATCGATCCCGCGTCTAGAGCTCTGTGCAGCTCTGGTAGGCGCGCAACTCGCCACGTTAATCCAACGTGAACTCACCATCCCGGTGCAAAGAACAATCTTGTGGTCAGACTCCATGACCGTACTCACATGGATCCAGTCCGATTCGTGTAGATACAAGGTCTTCGTGGGAGTCAGAATCACAGAGATCCAAGACTTAACAGAATCAGCATGCTGGAGGTACGTGGACACGAAACAGAACCCAGCAAATGTCATCACACGGGGGATGTCCCTAGATGACCTCACACGTCACAATATCAACAGTGACGGTCCTGAGTTCCTCAAGCTCCCGGAAGAAGAGTGGCCTAACCCCACCCCACGGGAGGCTAGTCAAGAGGAAGCAGAGATCAAGAAATCTATGTCCTGTGGGTTGACGCACACACCAGTCCCCACTGACCCTAACATAGATGACTGCCCCACCCTTGAGAGTGCGCAGTTAAAGACATTCCTGTGGCACCACCCTGAGGTTCCCCCCACTACCGACATTAATGCAGCTAACTACGAAGAAGCAGAACTCCTTCTGCTACAGCGGGCCCAAAGAGACTCGTTCCCCGAGGAGCTAGACTGTCTGCAGAGATCAAAGCCAGTCCCGTCAGACAGCAGACTGCTCCACTTGGCCCCTGAGCGCGACGCCCATGACCTCATCAGGGTGGGTGGTCGTCTGAGACGAGCCCCGGACTTAACGGATGACGTCAAGTTTCCTATAGTCCCCAACAGCCGACACAAGGTCACAGTGCTCATCATAAAGAAATACGACGAGGATGTGCACCACGCTGGGGCAGAGAGAGTCTTCGCTGAGATCCGACGTCGCTATTGGATACTGCAAGGAAGAGAAGCAGTAAGACGCTTCCAGCGGACCTGTCTAGACTGTCGCAAGTGGCGAGCACAGCCCAGTATACCCATGATGGCCGACCTGCCTCCCTGTCGCCTCCGACTTGGCGACAAGCCCTTTCACTCCACCGGCATGGACTGCTTCGGCCCGCTTTACGTGAAGAAAGGAAGAGGGACGGAGAAGAGGTGGGGCATTGTATTCAAATGCATGACCACCCGAGCAATACACATAGAACTCCTTCCGACCATGAGTACGGACGCATTCCTCATGGCCTTCCGGAGATTCACAGCGCGAAAGGGAAAACCGTCTATATTGTTGTCTGATCATGGGACACACTTCAAAGGCGGAGAAAGAGAGCTGAGAGAGAGCTTCCAAGCCATGGGCCCAGAACTTAAGACCCACCTCGCTCCCTCTCAGATCGACTTCCAGTTTAACCCCCCGAACGCCCCTCACTTCGGGGGAACCTGGGAAAGAGAAGTATGTTCCATAAAGACAGCTCTGTACGCCGTGCTTGGGGCCCAGACCGTGGCTGAAGAAGTCCTCACGACAGTCCTCACAGAGATCGAGGGAGTATTGAACTCAAAGCCCCTCGGTTATGTCTCAAGTGATGTAGCAGATGTCGACCCAGTCACCCCCAACACTCTCTTGATGGTGCGGCTGGACCCCGCGCTCCCACAGACGGTGTACAGCCCCGAAGAAGCGAACGGCCGAAGAATGTGGAGGTACAGTCAAGTATTGGCTGACAAGTTTTGGAACAGTTTCCTCCTCCACTACCTACCGTCTCTACAGACCCGCCAGAAGTGGGTAAAAGATAGAGACAACTTAACAGAGGACACAGTCGTTATGATCGTAGACCAGTCACTACCCCGAGCTATGTGGCCGGCCGGCCGCGTAAGCAAAGTGATCACTGGTGCCGACGGAAAGGTCAGAGCGGCAGAAGTTATTGCCCAGGGACGGACACACACCCGACCCGTGGCGAGGCTGATAGAGTTGCCAAGGCTCCCTGACTCCCTTGATGACGATCATGACCCACTGACTTTGTAGATTGCCCTACTCCCCACAACAGACATTGAGTAGTTGACAGGACTATTAATCTGTCTTTGCTTTAACTAATTAGGTGCAGACTAATTAGGAGGCGGCTGTTACAAAGGGTCAGATTAAACCGAATATATATATTTATTGCTTGAGATCCCTTGTATAATATTTGTATATCGTTTGATATCCCTTGTATATTATTTGTATATATACACGGAATATCCCTTTACCTGTGTACAAACCAGAGTAATATTCGCTCTCCTATTGGACAGCGACCCCTAGGCGCCAACGACCAAGCCCCCAACGGCAAGTTCAAAGGCAACTCCGGGCATGTCTCAACATGTCCAGAGTCTGCGCAGTAATACGAGACAGAACTGAGGTTGGCACTAGATAATTCACCTTACGTATAAATACGGCGCAGGTGTAAACAGCAGTAGTCTTACCAAAACCTTGATGCCTTCACCACGAGACAACGTGCAGTGAAGTGAGCCACTTTGCCTCTAAATAGAGCATTGAGAACCGCGTGCGAATAGATTGCTAAAGTGTCAGAGTTTAACGCAGTAACGTTGAGTTCGACTTAATCTAATGTGAAGTAATAGTCTATCATTTATAGTGTATCGTGGGGCTACAGTTCTTCAGTGACCAGCATTACCACCGGTTCGTCGTGTATATAGCTAGTGCACTTATCCAGGCTGGGCGGCCTAAATTATGTACACCGGAGAACCTACACCGGTGACTGCAGAACCATTTCTGGTTGGATTATATTGCTTTGGGACCGTGACCGCTGGAGCAGAGAACCGTCGATCCCACTGTCGTTTGGGATTTACCCCCGTGAGGATCATCACTCGGGCCTGCCTCTAGGAAGAGGCTGGCTAGCTGTCGTCCATGCTGGCGAGCATACTTGGATTACAACTGCTGCTTTGTCTGCTGATCAAGGGAGTACATGCACTGGCTCCTGTATCTGGAGCCTCGTTATTCCTCGTTGACCCAGACTTTGTACCCGAACATTCCTCTACCCCTGCCGGCCTTACACCCGGAGGGAACCCCCCAGTGTCTCCAGCTGGTACTAGTGTGCCCTATGTAATTGCTATACCACAGGTGGCGTCAGTTTAGACCCATCCTAGTATTCATACTATTCTCATTGACTTACGCTCTTGACTGACTTTACGTGTGTTCTTCGCCATACAAGCGCGAGCCTAATTCTCAATCTGTAACCTAACGTTGCTTAATAATAATAAATACCCTCCAAATAGAACTTTATGTGTCAATGCCGTATTCTTGTGTGGGTGTTCACCATATATATTCATGTACTGTATGGCCAGTAGTTAAAGTACATAACTAGTAGTGGTTTAATATATCACAATCTTTAATACAGTCAGGGAATTGTACCCCTCAGTTACAATATGTATTGCCCCTCAACAGGCCACAACTGGGCAACATTAAATTATGCTTGTTAAGCACTATACCAAAAATAAATAACAAATATATACTGATTGATTGAACATTTTAATTAACAGATTGCAGAATGGGTACAGTACAGCTCAATACACACAATTGTTAAGGGGATGCAGACCAGAGAAAGACTTTCGTCTTGTTTACATCAAGGTCCCCCATTTTCAATTCATGACATTTATGACATAGACAACATACGCTGTTGTCGGGACAAAACCTCATAACTAAATTTTTTTAATATATTTTTTTTAATATAAATCAACTCTAGATCATCCTCCATATGTGTGTGTGGGTTTTACAAAGTTTAAACAATGGGAAAGCATTAAACCGATCATCTGTCTAAACCTCCTAACTCTATATTCACCCTCAAATTTGTGTTCGTTTTTTTCATCTGCTGAAAAGTTGGGTTTTTGGAGTTATGAGGTTTTGTCCCGACAGCAGCGAGATATAAGAATCTAATCGAATCATCTAAACTAATCTAATCATGACATTTAAGACATGCATGACATACAGATATATATATATATCTGCGCACCAGACTGTGCTATTAAACCAGGAAGTGCAGCACTATGTTGAGCCTGTCAGCAGTAGAGCCACTACTGTATAGTGCAGCCCTGCGCTGCAACACAACAAGAGTGAACAAAAAACGCTCATGGACCTCGCTCGTGTTGTTCCGTTGGATTCGTTTTGGATTATTTGGGCTCAAAACGTACACTACACGGACCCGCGGCCTCACGCTGACTGAGTCGCTCGTGTTGTTGAGACTTTGGAGGCACCCGCCCACCTCTACCTCTGATTGGCTTACCATGACATTTTACTCAACCTCAGCCAATCGTCAGCATGTTTGTGCTTGGCTCGCGCACTGCCCACTAAACAAGGAAGAACATATTGTCTCTCAGCGCATCTGTCTGATGAAAGAAACAGGTTCATTCATAGTAACGCGCCAAATTTCTTTGCAGTAACGGTAACAGCGTTATTAAGATTGGAAGAGTAATCCGTTAGATTACTCGTTACTGAAAAAACTAACGCCGTTAGTAACACTGTTACTTATAGCGCCGTTATTCCCATCACTGCTAATGATGAACTAGCCGGGTAAATGTAAATATAAATAATATTATTACATTTAAATTTTGTACATATTATGCACAACTCTCTCCAGACATACCACTTGTTTGTGAATGCATGTTAGTGTGTGTGTGTATTTGTGAGTGGTGTGTGTGTGTGTGTGTGTGTGTGTGTGTGTGTGTGTGTGTGTGTGTGTGTGTGTGTGTGTGTGTGTGTGTGTGTGTGTGTGTGTGAATGGCATGTTATTAGAGCAACATATGATGCCAGAGTATTTTAATAATATAATGATTCCCAGAATAAATGAGAGTAGCTGTAAACTCTCTCCTTCTCCCTCCCAATCTCTCCTTATCCCGATAACTATATATATATATATATATATATATATATATATATATATATATATCTCTCTCCTCTCTATCTCTCCCTCTTTCTCCTTCTCCCTCCCTCTGTCTCCTTATCCCACTCTATATATATATATCCCTCCTCTCTATCTCTCTGCCTCTCTTTCCTCTCAATCTCTCTCCCTCTATCTATCTCATTCTTCCTCTCTCTCTCTCTCTTTCTCTCTCTCTCTCTCTCTCTCTCTCTCTCTCTCTCTCTCTCTCTCTCTCTCTCTCTCTCTCTCTCTCTCTCTCTCTCTCTCTCTCTCTCTCTCTCTCTCTCTCTCTCTCTCTCTCTCTCTCTCTCTCTCTCTCTCTCTCTCTCTCTCTCTCTCTATGTGCCTCTATCTTTATCTCGCTCTTCTATCCATCAATGGCCAAAATTAGATCCCGAAGACAGAAGACTGTGTGTGGGCAGGCAGTGTGTCTGTGTGTGTGTGAGAGAGAGTGTGTGTGTGTGTGTGTGTGTGTGTGTGTGTGTACACATACACATACAGTACAATATCTTAGTTGGGATATTGATGAGAGAGAGACAGAGATAAGGAGTAGAGAGAGAGACAGAGAGAGGAGGAGAGACATACGGAAGAGAGAGATACAGATAAAGAAGGAGGAGAGAGAAGAGAGATACATAGAGAGAAAGGATGAGAGAGAGGAGAGAAATAGAGAGAGATGGAAGAGGGAGATATACAGAGAAAGGACGAGATAGAGAGAAGGGGAGAGATACATATAGAAGGAGAGAGAAGAGAAAGAGAGAGACAGAGATGGAAGAGAGAGATATACAGAGAAAGGAGGAGATAATGGGGAGAGAGAGAAGGAGGAGAGAGAAAGGCATTGATACATTGATGTGAGGCTTGCAAATGGTTGACTTTTGACCCTCTCATGATCCCACAGTTTACCTCTCAGATATCCTCAGCATCGATCTGTTTACTGCTGCTGCTGCCACACAACTGGTCAACACACTGTGTGTGTTTGTGTTTCTATTTGTGTGTGTGTGTTTGTGTGTGTGCATGTGTGACTTAAGCTGAGGTATGTGAAGTCAGTCAGGATTGTGATACAATATCACTGCTGCTCCTGCATGAGTTATCTCGTATACTGAGACGTGTTGAACAGGTGCTTCCTATTGAAACCAAAACCTCTGAAAAAGTACTTCAGAATTGGTGTTGGTATTTGTGTGACAATCAGGGTTGGGTGTCATTTGGATTTCTCCAATTCTGATGCCAGAATGTGCCAAATGGTGCCAAAATGGATGCTTCTATTTGTTTTGTCTTTTTTCATGAATACTATGCAAACCCAGAATCACCAGAGAAATTTACTTCTCAGTTCAAACGTAGGGTGGTCAAACGTCAGAATGCAGTTTCAGCCCTTACATTTTCAGGCTACTCCCCTCATGTTTCCAACATATTGTTGTTGCTGTGCTGTCAACCAAATCAAGTTACTTGTGCATTCGGTGAAACTATTGTGATTCCAACTGTAAGTAAATGGTTTTAGCTAAGGTGGTATATGCAACAGTAGAGAAACATGAACAACAGGAGAGACAGAAATGAACTGAGACAGAAATGAACTGAGACAGAATTGAACTGAGACAGAAACAGACTGAGACAGAAACAGACTGAAACAGAAACAGACAGAAACAGAAACATACTGAGACAGAAACAGACTGAGACAGAAACAGACTGAGACAGAAACAAACTGAGACAGACAGAAACAGACAGAAACATACTGAGACAGAAACAGACTAATACAGAAACAAACTGAGACAGAAACAGACTGAGACAGAGACAGACTGAGACAGAAAAACAGACTGAGACAGAAACAGACTGAGACATAGACAGACTGAGACAGAGACAGACTGAGACAGAAACAGACAGAGACAGACTGAGACAGAAACAGACTGAGACAGAAACAGACAGAGACAGACTGAGACAGAAACAGACTGAGACAGAGACAGACTGAGACAGAAACAGACAGACAGAAACAGACAGAGACAGAAACAAACTGACAGACTGAGACAGAAACAGACTGAGACAGAAACAGACTGACACAGACAGAAACAGACTGAGACAGACAGAGACAGACAGAAACAGACAGAAACAGACTGAGACAGAAACAAAGGTTATCCTATAACCCTAGTTATATGAATACTGGCTGAGCGTCTCGCTCTGCCATTATGAGATGTCATCTCCTGCACCTACTGTGGTCACGTCCACGCCCTTCCAAGTTTGAATTCCATACGTGAAAAACATCCAAGGGACCTCACGGCGCTGAAGAGCGAGATGCTCAGCCAGTATTCATATAACTAGGGTTATAGGATAACCTTCATTATATATTCATACTGAGATGTCAACTACAACCAATGTGCGAAAAAGGGAACCAGTCACCCTAGAACGCACAGTGCAAGCGGAACCACGTGTGACACAGCACTCTGCGGTCCACACCCACACACACCTGCTAGCCCACCTGATGGCAGGATGCAGGAGAGGTCCCGGACCTCAGGACTGCCTGGGAGACAGAGCCCCCAGTCATGTCCATTAGGTAAAACCTAACCAAAGGACCCGGGGAGGACCAGGAGGCTGCAGCGCAGATGTCCTCCACGAGGCCCCCCCAACAGAGCAACGGAGGCTGTGTGCCCTGACGCCCGCAGGGGGAACCTGTCCAGCCAAAGTGTAGCAAAGGGCAATGCCCTCGCACAACCAATGTGACAGGCGTTGCTTGGATAGCGGCTTACCCGCGTGAGAGCCACCGTAACAAACAAACAAACAGTTGATCGGTAGCCCTGAGATCCTGCGTACGACTAAGGTAAACCTTCAGCGCACGGACAGGACATAACAGGTGAAGGCTCGCCTCCAACTCACTAGCGTGAGGAGGAGGGTGAAACGCCTGAAGCACAATATCCCTGGAGCAATAAGAGCTCCGGATATTCTTTGGCACAAAGGCCGGATTAGGCGTCAGAGTCGCACTGCTATCGGCCCGAATAGACAGGCACCGAGAGAGCACACAGCTCACCCACGCGCTTAGTGGAGGTGATGGCCAAAAGGAACGCGGTCTTAAAGGACAGTCGATCCAATGGCGCCTGCTCAAGAGGCTCAAACGGGGCCCCCAACAACCGTCCCAGGACCAGTTGGAGGTACCAACTCGGAGACAGCACGTTCCACAGGCTTGAGACGCCGTGCGCCAAGCAGGAAATGTCTCATGAGAGGGTGGCTGAACAGTGTTCTGCCCTCAAAGCCCACATGACAAGAAGATATAGCTGCGGCGTATACCTTCACTGTCAAGGCCGACAGCCTATTCAGGATAGACTGGAGGAAGGAAAGAACCGAGTCCAGGGGGCATGACACCGGGTCCAGGCCCCCAACCTCACAATACTCTTGAAACATACACTTCTGGATTGTGTTAACCACAGTAGGGTTAAGACACATCCCCTCCAGATTCACCCTTTCAGCAGCCAAACCATTAAAGGCTGCCCCAGAACAGGAGGCAGAAACAGTGTTCCGCGTGCCTGAGAGAGGGCCCGCGGTGACCACGGAACAGGCCACGGCGGGGCCACCAAGAGCTAAATCAGGGCCAGGAACCACACAGCTGTGCCCCGGTCCGGCACGACCAGGATCAAAGTTCTGCGCTCCCGCTCAAACAGCTGAGCTATCAGGTGTATGGGGGGGAACGCGTACAGAATCCCGGGCGGCCACGGATACATCGAGAAGGCATCCACTCCCAGAGAGGGGTTGTCCTTCCCACTGACCGAGAACCACAAGGGGCACTGGTAGGACTGACTGCTCGCAAACAGGTCCACCGCGGCCTCCCCGAATCGGTCCCAGACCTGTCTGACTATGTCTGCATGTAGTCCCCACTCGTCCGGGTGAGGACCGCACCGCGACATCACATCTGCACCCACATTCTCCCTGCCGGGGATGTGGAGAGCCCTCAGGCTGCGCAGATTGAGAGACACCCATAGCCAGAGTTCGACCGCCACCCGGTGTAGACGGGGGGAGCCTACTCCTCCCTGTCTGTTGATATACAACGCTGACGTTGTGCTGTCCATCCTGATCAAAACATGCTCGCCCACCACAAGGTGGCTGAGCTGCTTGAGGACTAGAAGCACTGCCTTCAATTCCAACACATTGATATGTAGTGCAGACCTGGCAGCATGGTCTTGCCTGCTGCCCCCTACTGCGTCGGTCCGACACGTCCCCCCCATCCCATGAGGGAGGCATCGGTGAAGACCATGACGTGTGATAGCCTGCTGCCCATGGGGACCCCGCTGGTGAGGGCCCCAGGCCCCCCCCAGTGGTTGAGGTCCCCCAGTACTGACACAGGAACCTTCAGCTGCTTCCACTTTCCTCTCACAGGGTCTATTTTTATACTGAAAAACCACCTCTGTATCCTCCTCATGAAGAGGAGGCCAAGAGGGACCACAGTTTGAGCAGATGCCATCATACTGAGCAGGCGCATCACGGACAGCGCCATAACCGTCCTGCTAGGACGGAACCTCCCGAGCGCGCTGAGAGTATCCTCTCGCTGCCGCTCTGAGAGGGTTGCCCTCATAGACCTTGAGCTTAGAATTAAGCCCAAGTACTCCACCTGTTGACTGGGAAGAGGAGTACTCTTCTCCCAGTTCACAGCAAAACTCAGACTGGTGAGGAATTCCATCACCTGCCTGGTATGAAACCTGGCGATCTCATCTGACCGGCTGAGGACCAGAATGTCGTCGAGGTAGAATAAAATTCTAATTCTGGCGCTGGTCCGCTAGGAATCGTAGATAGGTGGCCCGGTCCCTCCCGCTGTGCATTGCCAACTCTGGTCTCGCCAACCGCGCAAGCAGGGTGTCTCACGGAGCCGGGATATCGCACCCTGACTCTACCAACGAGGCAATCGCACCCAACGGGGAACCCCGACAGAAAGGGGCGGTCTGACACAGGGGGAGCGACCATCACCCCCGGTGAAAGAGGCTCCCCCGCTGAGCATCTTCCTGGCTTAGCTTGCTGGAGACAGCCTGCTCTGCAGCTGGACATGCATGGTGTGTGGTCCCCACGCTGCCCGATAGGGTGAGTCCCTACACACCGTAGCCCTGTAGTGATATTACTACAACCCAAATTACGCGTGCCTGACTCAGTACCGCTGCTAGGATTGGAAGTTCGGACTAGGGAGGCACTAACGTAATACCCAGTCTGGCGAGGGCGGGGCTGGGGGAACCCGCGCTGCGACCTCCTGGGCCTAGGGTTCCCCCTCTGACAAATTCTTTTAGATACAGGGAACCCTGCTCCGTCGTCAGATACAACACGAGGCTCTGGTGCAAGACGCGATTGGCCAGTATGAATATATAACAGACTGAGACAGAAACAGACTGAGACAGAAACAGACTGAGACAAACTGAGACAGAAACAGACTGAGACAGAAACAGACTGAGACAGACTGAGACAGAAACATAAACAGACTGAGAAAGACTGAGACAGAAACAGACTGAAACAGACTGAGACAGAAACAGACAGAAACAGACTGAGGCAGAAACAGACTGAGGCTACGTTTAGACGGAGAGAGTCTGAACAGAAACCGCAAAAGTCGTCTTGTGGTCTCACTTTTAATTTTGCGTTTAGACTAGTGTTTTGGGATGGAATTCTGCGTGCAGACGAGGCTGAAAGACTCGAGACGACGGAGCCCCGCTGTCACACGATTGGCGCAGATGTCACATGACCAGAAACGTCAGTGGCCAATCAGATCGCCTCAGGTCGTTGAGACAACCAGACGTGCTGTGAAGACCCGCCCTACTCTGCCTCTGATTCGCAGACTGTGGGTGGGGGAATGTGATTGGACCAAAGCAGAGTCACTCACAGACAGTGGGTCCAGTCACTAATAGTTGTGATAGCCGCGGGACAGATTCTTGTGTATTTAAACGTACTGCCAATGTAGCCTTCAGGTGATCGCCATGGATAGAATCAGACATGCTTTGTTTACGCTTCTAGGCTACTGGCGCATGCCTGTGATGTAAGCAGTACGCGCAACGAGAGCCTTGACAACCCTTTCGTCATCGTTTTATGCAGTTTGACAGTTTAGATGATAGCGCAAAGGTTTATCGTTTCTAGGAATTCCACCCTGGAAGGTGGTCTCACTTTTTTGCAGTTTCACCCCGTAAAAACGCTGTTGCCGTATAAACAAAAGGCACATCCGAAAAAATATTTTTGCGGATTCACCTGCTAGCGTTTCAGAGGCAGAGTAGGGCGGGTCTTCACAGCACGTCATGTGACATATGCGCCAATCGTGTGACAGTGGGGCTCCGTCGTCTCGAGTCGTTACAGCGTCGTCTGCACGCAGAATTCCATCCCAAAGCGCTAGTCTAAACGTAAAATTAAAAGTGAGACCGCAAGACGACTTTTGCGGTTTCTGTTCAGACTCTCTCCGTCTAAACGTAGCCTGAGAGAGACTGAGACAGAAACAGACTGAGACAGACAGAAACAGACAGAGACAGAAACAGACTGATACAGACTGAGAGAGACTGAGACAGAAACAGACAGAAACAGAAACAGACTGAGACAGAAACAGACAGCGACAGAAACAGACTGAGACAGAAACAGGAGGAGAGGGGGAGAGGAGAGGGTGAGAGGAGAGTGGAGGGGAGAGATTTGATTTGATTTGATTTTATTAGGGATCCCCATTAGCTGGTGCGATAGCAACCAGCTAGTCTTCCTGGGGTCCACACACAAAAAAACACACAAAAACAATCACTATTGCAAAAAACAAAATTATTAAAAGTCAGTACACACAATGCATAATGAACCTACTGTAACAATTAATATAGCTAAAATTACATTAGTGTAAAACAAAAACAAAAAATTACTTTACAGTGTTAAAAACAATTTAAAAACAATTTAAGATTCTTTTTAAAAGTGAATCTACTGTAAATGCAGCAGAGGTTCCGAGGCAGGCCATTCCACAGAGTTAATGCTCTAAAAATAAAAGATCTCCCCAGAGCGCTGGTTCTAGGACCTGGCAATTCAAGTTTCCCACTACTGGAACCTCTAGTGTAATGCTTGTGCACAGTATTACTAAAAACAATCTGATTATGTATAAAAACAGGAGTCTTACTGCTCATGACCAACTTGAACAGCACAAGTATATTAAAAGACAATCTATGTTCAACGTTAAGCCAAGAGAGGCGGGCATGCATACGGCTCACATTAGACCTTAGTGAGCAGCCCAGTACCAACCGTGCTGCCCTGTTCTGGACCACCTGGAGCTTCCTGAGGTCACCACTGGCAGCAGATGACCACATCGCAGAGCAATAGTCAAGATGACATAAAACTAAACTTTGCACTATCTGACATAAAAGGGGACGGGCAACAAAAGAAGCACATTTCCTGGAAATACCAATTGCTCTTCCCATTTTTAAAACAATATAATGAATATGCTGAGACCAAGACAGAGTGCAATCCAGCATCACTCCAAGGAGTTTAGTACTTTCAACTTGTTGAACTGCTGAATTACACAAGTTTAAATGAAGCTTTGGATTTGTAGATAACCTGTGCCTTGTTCCCAGCACAATACATTTAGTCTTGGAGATATTAAGGACAAGTCTATTACATACTACCCAGTCATGCACAACTTTAAGTTCTCTACTCAAAACTTCATTAAGTACATTGCATGATGGTGCCGCGTAATACAATGTTGAATCATCTGCATAAAGAACTGTTGTAGCACATTTGGTAGCCCAAGATAGGTCATTCGTAAATACAGAGAAGAGCAAAGGTCCTAGGCAACTTCCTTGCGGCACGCCACACTCTAGACCTCTGCTACTGGACAGGCTGCCATTTAGATACACCTTCTGTGATCTAGAGGACAAATAACTTAGTATCCACTTTAAAGCAGAAGAGTTAAAACCACAACATTTAAGTTTATCAAGCAGTAGAGAATGGTCCAGCACATCAAATGCAGCACTAAAATCTAACAGCACAGCTCCCACCAACATAGAGTTATCTATAGCCAGGGCCGCCTGGGAAAAATGCGAGGCCCTGTGCAAGATTTAAACGCGAGCCCCCCCCCCCCCCCCCCCCCCCCCCAAAAGGTTAAAAAAAAAAGAAAAAACCATACAGTCAACACATTCTTAAATAATAGCGCTGCCCGAGGCGGGGCATGATACAGTCAACATATAGCAAGAGATAGAGCGAGAGAGAGCTCCCGTTCTACAGTCAATATACAGTGTACAGAGAGAGAGAGAGAGAGAGAGAGAGAGAGAGAGAGACACATTGGAAAGAAATTGAAATGCTATTTGGCCCTAAACAGAGAGTACACAGTGGCAGAATACCTGAGCACTGTGACTGAAGATCCTTGACTATGTACAGACTCAGCGAGCACAGCCTAGCCATCGAGAAAGGCCGCCATAGGCAGACTGTGTGTGTTAGAAAGAGAGAAAGAGAGAGAGAGCATGTGTGTTTGTCATGTGTGTGTGTGTTAGAGAGAGAGCATGTATGAGAGATCCAAAAGGACAAAGATCAACACTTAAATCCAAAGAGAAGAGGGTCTATACCAGAGAAACCAAAGCAGCAAGGAGCCAATGGCCGACATCAGCTAAATAGGCTAGCCAGGTACTGTGACACCAGGCCACACACAGCTTTGGCCAACGGCCCAACGCTACCCAAGCTGCACAAACGACCAAGACATTCACACACAGCACATGTCGTATCTCCAAATGTTGTGAAGTAGCATATGTTTTGCCTGGAAAAAAACATTGTTATTAACAAAACATTCGGGAGGGGAAGGAAGGAAGAGTGGGGTAATGTCATGACATTTTCATTAATCTTACCTGCACCAAGGAACGCAGGGCGAAAGGCCACAACACAGGTCTCCACGTTGACGAAAGGCCTCTCGCTGGCGGGACAAAAATAAGCCAGAACCCCCTGCTATTTTCACGGCTAATGTCAATGGTCGTAGCACAAGCTAACAGCTAACTCTAGCCTAGGCTAACTGATACGTTAGCTGCCGGCTGCGCACGTTACTTTGATGCTATCAGTTACCCAGTTAGCTCAACCCGGCTATCGCTAACCATTAGCTAATGCACTACCACTGAAACTACAACATGAGAAAAGCAATACAGGCGCTGACACCAGGCCACACACCGTTAGCTACTAACTCCATACTACAACAGGCTACAGCTAGTCGACCAGTTTGGCTCCAGAGAGAGAGAGAGAGAGAGAGAGAGATCCACGGCGGGAATATAATAGGTTGCATGAACTCACCATAACGCAGTATCAATGGTAAAGTTGGAAGGAGACTTTCTTGGCCCACGGTGTAATTTCTTCTGATCCATGCTGCTTTTGAAAAGACATCCACTCCACTCGCTCCTCTGAATAGCGCTGAATTAGATCATCCCTGTACCTCGTGTGTCCGAGAAGAGCCCGGAAACACTATCCTAAAATCTGTAGAGCAGCAAAGCCGCAGAAACCGGAACACTGCAGTCTGCAGAGCCGCAGAGGCAGGAACAAGTCAGACACATTCTACAAACGTGTCTAATGTGAAATATATAAGCATATAAGCAAAACTAGATTTTAGGTCTGTGATGAAAAAGGGCCTCGCGGGAAGGGGGGCCTCGCAAAAAAAAAAAAAAAAAAAAAAAAAAAAAATTTTTTTAATTTTTTATTTTGCGAGGCCCCCCTTCCCGCGAGGCCCTGTGCGACCGCACTGCTCGCACACCCCCTGAGGCGGCCCTGTCTATAGCTTTAAGCCAGTCATCAGTAATCTGTATCAAGGCAGTAGAAGTAGAGTGACCAGCTCTATAGGCATGTTGAGAATCTGTTGCAAGCTTGTTTGAAACAAAATACTCTTGAATTTGTGAATGCACCAACTTTTCCATGATTTTGCTCAAGACAGGTAAAATACTTATAGGTCTAGAATTTCCCCCATTAAAAGCAGCTTTGGTATCCTTAGGTAAAGGAAAAACCTTAGCCTCCTTCCACATCTTTGGAAATAGACCCACATCCAAACATCTATTCATAATATGACATATAGGAGATGCTATAATACCAGCAGTCATTCTCAGCACTTTAATATCCAGGTTATCTAGGCCTGCTAACTTACTATCAGGAAGAGAGCGGAGTAACCGCTCCACCTCACTGACTTCAGCCTGATGAAATTCAAATTCACACATTTTGTCTTTCATTATAATATACTTAATACAGTCATTTGTTTTCAGGTTGTTTGACATATTCATAGCATGCCTTAGTTTAGATACTTTACCCACATAATAATCATTAAAATGATTTGCAATCTCACCTGGTTTCGTGAGAACAAATCCATTTGATTCCACTAAGGGTGTGTACACAGTTGTCTTTCGACCCATCATTTCATTAAAAACATTCCATATTTGTTTGCTATCATTTCTCACATCATATAACCTTTGTTTAAAATAGTCCCTTTTTTTACCTTGTTTTGTTTTGTCACCTGATTGCGTAAAGCACAGTATTTATGCCTGTCATCAATTGAACCAGAACTAACTGAGTCTTTTTTGGCCATGTCTCTCTCTTTCATTAGGGTCCTGAGACTGCTGTCAAGCCATGGGGCAGATCTATTTTTGACCGTGAATTTTTTTTAAAGGAGCATACTTGTTTACAACACTCATATCTTGACATAAATAAATCCAGGGCAGCTTCAGGGTCAGAGAGAGGAGAGGGGGAGGGGAGAGGAGCAGAGGGGTGAGTAGGGGAGTGGAGGGGAGAGGAAATAAAAGGAGAGAAGAGGAGAGAAGAAAAAAGGAGAGAGGAGATGAGATAGTATTAATATTAAGGATGCTCGATATTGGCTTTTTTACCGATACCGATATACCGATATTGTCCAACTCTTAATTTCCGATACCGATATCAACCGATACTGATATATGCAGGGTTTCCCCCCCCAAAAAACGGAATAATTTCAGGTAATTAACATTACATATCTCTTGTCGTGTAATTAACACAACATTATGCATACTTTGACAATAAATAAAATAATAATTTGTTCTTAGTTGCTTGCCTGGGTAAATAAAGGTTAAATAAATGTAAAATAAAAAATAATTGAAAACCGATACCGATATTTTCCGATATCAAATTTGTATGCCAATATGGGCCGATAATATCGGTAGGCCGATAATATCAGACATCCCTAATTAATATGTATGTATTGCACAGGGCATCTGGTTGCTTCTACAGCAGTTTGCACATTATTGTGGATTCATACTATTATTAGTGCGGGGTCGAAAACCATTCCAACCATTCAAACCATTCAGGACTGCTATATCTGCAAACACACGCACACAGGCGCTTTACAATTTGTTCCTCACATTTCACCCATTCACTCACACATTCACACACCGACAGCGGACGCGACCATGCAAGGTGCCAACCTGCTCATCAGGTACAGTCAGTGTGTGAGTGAATGTGAGGAACAAATTGTAAAGCGCTTTGGATAAAAGCGCTATATAAATGCATAATTTACCATTTAATTTCATGCACACACACACAAGCACAATGTGTGTGTGTGTGTGTGTGTGTGTGTGTGTGTGTGTGTGTGTGTGTGTGTGTGTACATATCTTGTATTGATGTGGAAATAAATAAGTAATTTGTGTGTATGTGTGTCTAATTTGCATGCACTTCTGTGTGTGCATGTGTATGTGTGTGTGTGTGTGTGTACATGTATCTTCTATTGATGTGGAAATAAATAAATAATTTGTGTGTATGTGTATCTAATTTGCATGCACTTCTGTGTGTGGGTGTATGTGTGTGTGTGTATGTAATGTGTGTGCATGTGTGTGTACGTGCGTGTGTGTATGTGTGTGTGTGCATGTATGTGTTGTGTGTATGCAGGGCCGCCTGGGAGAAATGCGAAGCCCCCCCCCCCTTTTTTTTTACAGTCAACATATTCTTAAATAATAGCGCTGCCGAGGCTGGGCATGATACAGTCAACATATAGCAAGAGAGAGAGCGAGAGAGAGCTCCCGTTCTACAATCAATATACAGTGTTATCGCTGCACAGACCCGGCAATGCCCCTGACCCTCCACCAGAGCAAGGCCAGAGAGAGAGAGAGAGAGAGAGAGAGAGAGAGAGAGAGAGAGAGAGAGAGAGAGAGAGAGAGAGAGAGAGAGACACATTGGAAAGAAACAACCCAAAACCAGAGCAAATTGAAATGCTATTTGGCCCTAAACAGAGAGTACACAGTGGCAGAATACCTGAGCACTGTGACTGACCCAATACTAAGAAGATCCTTGACTAGGTACAGACTCAGCGAGCACAGCCTAGCCATCGAGAAAGGCCGCCATAGACAGACCTGGCTCCCAAGCGAAGACAGACCCACTGCACACAAGATGAGGTGGAAACCGAGCTCCACTTCTTAACAACCTGCCCACTAAACCAAGACATACTTCCCACAAATTGCAAACACCCAAAGAGACTTTGAAAACATGGACAATAACTCAAAACTCCCATACCTACTGGGAGAAATACAAGAATGTGAAATAAAGCCCATTTGAATTGAAGAGAGAGAGATAGATAGAGCATGTCTGTGTGTGTTAGAAAGAGAGAGATAGAGAGAGAGCATGTCTGTTTGTGTGTGTGTGTGTTAGAGAGAGAGCATGTATATGTGTGTTAGAAAGAGAGAGAAATATATATAGAGAGAGCATGTCATTTTGTGTGTTAGAGAGAGATATAGAGCATGTCTGTGTGTGTTAGAAAGAGAGAGAGAGAGAGAGCATGTGTGTTTGTGTGTTAGAGAGAGCATGTCTGTGTATGTGTGTGTGTTAGAGAGAGATAAGCAAGACAGCTAAGATGAGCCCCTAAAGGATATTCAACTTTTAATGGAAGAACAAAACAGAAGGAAAAGATAACTTCACAAAGGCAACATGAATATACATAGATGCAAAAGGACAAAGATCAACACTTAAATCCAAAGAGAAGAGGGTTTATCCCAGAGAAAACAAAGTAGCAAGGAGCCAACGGCCGACATCAGCTAAATAGGCTAACTGCAAATAGAGTAGCCAGGTACTGACACCAGGTACACACCGTTAGCTACCACAGCTAGCCGGCCCGTTTGGCTCAATATAACGTTAGCTACGTTAGCTAGCCGGCCCGCTTGGCTCAACATAACATTAGCTACGACAGCTAGCCGGCCCGTTTGGCTCAATATAACGTTAGCTACGTTAGCTAGCCGGCCCGCTTGGCTCAACATAACGTCTACGACAGCTAGCCGGCCCGCTAGCTCAACATAACGTTGGCTACGATAGTTAGCCGGCCCGCTAGCTCAACATAACATTAGCTACGATAGCTAGCCGGCCCGCTAGCTCAACATAAGGTTAGCTACGATAGCTAGCCGGCCCGCTGGTCCAACAGAACGTCAGCTACGATAGCTAGCCGGCCCGCTGGCTCCACATAACGTTAGTCAACATAACGTTAGCCATGATAGCTAGCCGGCCCGAGAGAGAGAGAGAGAGATATCTCCACGGCGGGAATAGAATAGAGTGCATTAAAAACTCACCAAACGTCCAAGAGGATGGAGACAACCGCGTGGAGTTGACGAAGTTCATCTGCCGAATGACCGTCCTCTTCATCTTGGCATAACAATGCTGCACGCGCTCTCTCTAGGGTAGCTAACGCTAGTTAGCCTTTAGCTAAGCTACTAGCCGACATGGCTATCCCGACTGAACCACACGTTAGCACTCGATATTATAACATAGCTAAAGCTAACTAGCTGTCCCTGCCTTTAGCTAAGCCGACATGGCTAGCCTGACTGAACTGTCTAACATGCAACAACTTTCATCTTCAGTCCATCTGCCGAACGACCGTCCTCTTCCTCTTGGCTGGCATAACCTCCAATGCTGCACGCGCGAAATAGTCAGACGCAGCTGACGCACGCCAGCTGACTGTACACATGTAACCTCTCCCTTCGTTGAAACCAATAGTATGTCTGCTGCAGAGCCCCAGAGCTCCAATAGTGTATCTGCAGAGCCGCAGAGCCAGGAACAAGTCAGACAAATTCTACAAACGTGTCTAATGTGAAATATATAAGCATATAAGCAAAACTAGATTTTAGATCTGTAATGAAAAAGGGCCTCGCAGGAAGCGGGGCCTCGCAAAAAATAAATAAAAATAATAATAATAATTAAAAAAAAAAAAAAAAAAAAAAAAAAAAAAAGGCCCCCCTTCCCGCGAGGCCCTGTGCGACCGCACTGCTCGCACACCCCCTGAGGCGGCCCTGTGTGTATGTACTGTATGTGTGTGTCTGAATGTGTGTATATACAGTATCTGTGTTTGTGTATGTGTGCGTATGTATGTGTGTATGTACTGTATGTGTGTGTATATGTATGTGTGTGTAGGGGTAATTGGAACGAGCTAAACGTTTCCCCGTCATGTTTTCACTTCCTTTCATCATGTTCCTGTTTTTTTTTCATTTAGTCCATCAGTGAGGAGTACAGATGGTGACAGAATGATAAAGAGGAGGGTGGATAGAGAGAGAGAGGGGGGGGGGTGGAGCGAGGGCGGGGGAAGAAAGAGATGATTTCAGTGGGAGTAAAGATGGCCGACCTCTGCCTATGGATCAGGGAGCAGCAAGTGGGGAGAATCTTAATGTGTGACGTGGAGACGGACACAGTGGTGTTCTCCCAGATCTTAATGTGTGACGTGGGACACAGGGATGTTCTCCCAGATCCAGTGGCGAATATTCATGGCAGCCAAGCTTCCCCAAAAATATGAACAGTAAAAATATATATATATATATATGAAATATATATATAGCTGTGGATCAGCGTTGGAATTTATCCGAACTACACTTCCTGGCAGATTCTGTGGGGGTTCAAAGTTCAGCGTTCTGAATGAATTATATGAATAACTGTTATTATTTGAGATAATAAGCCACAAAAGGTAACTTTTTTGACAAATATTGAATTTATCCGAACTACACTTCCTAGCAGATTATGTGGTGGTTCAAAATTCAGTGTTCTGAATGAATTATATCAATAACTGTTATTATTTGGGATAATAAGCCACAAAAGGTAACTTTTTTGACAAATATTGAAACACAGTTAGTTTCTCCTCCCTATTGTTAGCATGTAGCAACAATTAGATCTGAAATTAGTTTCAAAATGGTTGCACTGTGGTGAAAATGTTTAATTACAGTAAATTACAGTAGATATAATTATCTGTTCTTATGCACGCCTGGTCAGTGGCGTAGCGGAGGCCCCCGCAGCCCCCGCTGTGCGGGGGGGGCCCCGGAGCTTAGGGGGCCCCGCCCCCACTGTAGGCTATCCTCTTAGATTTATTTTCGTAACGAACAGGTCGCAGTGTGGCAGTGGGAGTATGGTTCTGTGGGGCTGCAGCTGGATGCATCTCTCGCAGAGGGCGCCCCCCCCCCTCCCTGCTATGATTTGCTCACCTGCGATAGGGCTAGGCTGATAACTAATGTTCATTGGCAGCGTTCAAAACACAGCGGGAAAATGCCGCAAATATCCAAGCAATAGATGCTTATAGATGCTTATAGAAAAACAAGATGAGAGCGAACGCCGCGCCGCGTCCACAGCCCAGCCAGGCCCCCAGCCACGCTAGCCGGCGAGACAGGTTAGAAGAATATAACGTTTTATTCGCCATAACCAGTATGCTACTACAGGTTACATCAAAACGGTTACATTGTTTGTGTCGCTCGAGCGCGGAGTTGGGCAGTGGTGTGAACGAGAGTGTTGTTGTGCCTTGTGGAATAATATAATGATTCCCCAACTCTCTCATGTAAAGACATCCCCCAATACATTAATCTCACCCACATTATAATAGAGAAAAGTGAGTAACTGTGGAATAATATAATGCCCTCATGTAAAGACATTCCCCTCCCCTTTCTCCCCAATCCTGTGTCCCCCCCCCCCCCCCCCCATTTGACCTATCAAATGGGACCACCGCCCCCCCCCCTTTTAACTATATAATGCTCCTCCCTGGGGCGAGAGCCTCAGCCATTCTCTCTAAATACTATTTGTATGTTTCTATCTGTTTGGTTAATAAACCTTTGTTATTAACTAAACCTCGGTTGACTGAGAACATTCTTCTTCAGGATATCCACGAATATCCCACAGCCTTAAAAAATAAACATTTAAAAAAGTTGCCTACAGACGTTGAGTGCTCCCATGGACCGGATATTGCCCCGATCCTGGCGAGATTAAATACACGGGTACCTCTCGGCGTGCCGAAGCTTTTCCTAAATCACTTCCATCATCGAATACGAGGGGAAAAGGTCGGCCCGCAACCCTGAAAATTTTGCGTAATTTTAAAAACGCTGTATTAAGTGAGCCTATTATGGGCTCCACGCGAGCTTTCTACCGTGGGTACATCTGGTACATGTAGCCCCGAAAATGCTTAGTAAAGGAAGCCAAAAGCGTGGAATAAACTCGCCGAAACGGAAAAGTGTCCCACGGGCGTGCCGTGATTCCGATCCGCGTGAAAATATTCACGGCCATAGAGGAGACCGATAATTATCTAAATTATCTCACTTTATTATTGATTTAGGGGAGTGGGCGGGGCCTCATGGTCTGACCTGCGGAGGGGCCCCGACATATTGCGCAACGCCACTGCGCCTGGTGATACTAAATCCAAATTGAACTCGGGCATTTGAAAGATACTATATGTATATATATATATATATATATAAATGTGCAAATTGGCTATAATAAGGTAATTTATAAGCATCATATTCTATATTATATAATAATATTTCAAATTGCATTGGTCCGGATGGGAGAATTCAGTACTGTATCTACAGAACCTTCGGTTTAATCATCTTCCCTTTATTAATTTCCTTCGATTTTTTGTACACATGATCTCAAGAGGGTACTGAACGAGATCAGTGGCAGTTTTTTAAGTTTGGTCATTATTATCATGGTGTTATTCACTGTCAAAGATGCAAAGAAAAAGCATAATTCATATTATCCTTTGTTTCATCACAATTTAAGCAAGCCTAGAAATATAGACAATATTTCTGACACTGTGAATACATTCCCTGAGGTCCATAGATGTCCCTAGATACCAAGAATATGCAAATGGGCCTTGTAGAAGTGGAGAAATATTCCACTTACCTAGGTATATATTTTAGGCGAAAATATTCCACGGGTGGAACAGGTTAAAAGCTAAACGTGACCACGTCATCGCCTCGATCGAATTTTCTAGTAGCTAAAATCAAACTGTCAATCAAACTGTGTCGGTGTCATTCAAACAAGATAATGGAGGAAGATATTGTCAACTATCTCTTGTTAAATGATTTTACTAAATTTACTTTTGAACAACAATTGCGAATCAAAGAAAAAAGGAAGGCCTACACCACAGCTCTGCATTGTTCAGCCAAGGGACCGGGAAAGGACAACGCTCTTTTAATGTTCAGAACTACAAGTGGCTAACTGTATAGCTAGCTGGTTCGGCTAGGTTTTGTTGGGAGATATTTCAAGGTTCATTTTCAAGAGGTTTATTTTCGGCCGCGGAACCTTTCCTGGACCACCACACTACTGTGGATATTCTGATATAACAAATCTATCTGTCCAGGAGGACCCACATTGGCCAGGTAAGCCTGCATAGCTTGCTTGCTAACTAACGTTATGTGAGTGTTGTGACTGTGTAAACAAACGGCATTGTTTGATTGAAAACTTTATTAACATATGCGCTCCCCATCTGCACCAGATGCAGTCCTGGAATTGCTAACATGCAAGTGTGTCCGTTCATGCAAAATGCCAAGCTGCACATGCTTATAATTAAACTGTAGCACTCAACAAGATTCATGCTTATTATTACACTGTAGCACTCAACACTTTGATGGACATTGTTACTCAGCTGATATAGTTGTGCCCTTCCTGATGACTTGTTGTACAGAACTTGTAAGTCGCTTTGGATAAAAGCGGCAGCTAAATGACTAAATGTAAATGTTATAAAATGGACTGGCATGCACAGGTATGTGCAAGTTACAGACATGCAGCAACCAAAAACTGCAGGATGAGAGAGACGAGCAGTTTGAGTGACATTATGGGGTGATTCTGGACTAGTTACCCATCTCAACTCTATTTTAAGGACTATAATCTGATCTTTACATAAGACTATTCCCATTAATAACGATACTGTATACTGTGGGATTAAATGTATAATTCACTTTCAATGTTAATTTAGATTATAATGCTATTCTGTTTAATAGGTTGTTTATAAAACTAAGTGGTTCCTTATCTCATTGTGGTGTCCTTTATGCCCTGTATATGTATGATAAAGACAGACCACTTTGTGACATTATCCTAGTGGCTGTTCTTTATAGTTTAACAGGAGCCTACTACTGCTCTTCTAATTTAAGGCTCACAATCACCCCTGACAAGAAATAGTATAGGCATAATTATTATACATTTCCAGAATCCTTATTGGTCAGAAAGATTCACATCTTAGCTTGAATGAAAGATGACATAGTCCCCTTTAAAATGATACCAAAGACAATGGTGAAAGATTGCCAGATGTCCTCTATGTGAGTCTAAAGCAGGATATGCACCAGCATCTGAAATGCAATTTCCTGAGGGGGTGCATGGGTATACTTCATGACTTGATAATTATGATAAAGCTACCACTACGGAAGTGCTATCATACCAAAATATCATCTACAGACATAGATCTTTGAAAAAATGATATGTAAGTTTTGTCACCTTGAGTGGTACCGATATCTGGTCTGGCCGATGGACTATAGTAGCTAGCTGTATCTATTGTTTACACTTGAAATGTGTATTTTTATTTAGTGTGCATTTAAATTTTGTCACAATATTATTTGGCTTAAATATAAAAAAAATAAGTATATTAAAAAAAAATGGCATCCTCTGTTATTTTACCCACTGCCCAGATCTTAATGTGTGACGCAGTGGTGTTCTCCCAGATCTTAATGTGTGACGTGGGACACAGGGATGTTTTCCCAGATCTTAATGTGTGACGTGGGACACAGGGATGTTCTCCCAGATCTTAATGTGTGACGTGGGACACAGGGATGTTCTCCCAGATCTTAATGTGTGACGTGGGACACAGGGATGTTCTCCCAGATCTTAATGTGTGACGTGGGACACAGTGAGGTTCTCCCAGATATTAATGTGTGACGTGGGACACAGTGAGGTTCTCCCAGATCTTAATGTGTGATGTGGGATACAGTGATGTTCTCCCAGATCTTAATATGTGACGTGGGACACAGTGATGTTCTCCCAGATCTTAATGTGTGACGTGGCACACAGTGAGGTTCTCCCAGATCCAGTACTCACACGGATTACTTGAGTAGTGCTTGAGTACTTGTTTAGGTCAATCTATTCCTATAGAACCCATAGAACACCTAGAGCATGTCAGCAGCAATAACGATGCAGAGCAATATACCCGATGCTTAATGCATATTGTCAGTCAAAACAGTCAGTTACTATTTGTAATAATTGCATTACAGTAGATTCAAGATTCAAGATTCAAGAGGTTTATTTGTCACAAGGCATACAGTGAAATGCGGGTGGCCATGCCCACTTCGATTGTGCAAGAATACAATAGTAAATAAAATAGAGTAGAAGATAATAAAATAGACTGATGATAAAAGTCCTGAGATAAAATGCAATAGAATGTTAAAGGGGAACTATCTTATAAATGGCCTTTTTGAGTGTTTAGCATTGTTTCCTAGCTATGTGAACTTATATTAATATGATCTATGTCTCAAAATTCTCATATTGGCGCATTCTTCCAATTCTCCTCTCACAATATTCACCCTCACTGAACTGAGTCATTTGAAAATGTGATGATTTGTGATGTCAGAAAGACACCGCTGCATGTTAATGTTGAGATACAAGATGAGCTGCACACAGTGGCTGGACCTGGACCTGGAGCCCAGGCTCAAAACGGCTCGAGATCTTGAGGTAGAAAAATGCTGTTTTTGAGGACTTGATTAGAAATACAAAACAATGGATAAAAAAAATATATATAATACAGAGGTGTTCCATAGACTCACAGGAATTGTGTAAAAGTGCCCAAATAGTGAAAGAAATAGTAAAATAGTTCCCCTTTAAGCTACGAATTAAAGGCACTGGGTCCTATGTACACTACTATACAATATACAGTTTTACTCTATGTCCCTATGCTATACTTGCTATACTAACTATACTATACAAGAACCACAACAAGTTATTTCCTTAAAGTGGCCGTTTCTCTCCTTCCTTTAAAGTGTCCTTTTCTTATGTGTTTAAAGTGACCTGTGGTGTTTGTGTGTGAGAGAGTGCAGAATGTGTGTTGTGTGTGTGTGTGTGTGTTCATGTGTGCTTGTGTGTGGAGAGATCAGTGTTCAATGTTCTGATGGCATAGGGCATAGGTGTCAAACTCATGGCCCGTGGGCCAAATGTGGCCCGCCACGTCATTTGATGTGGCCCCCCAAGAGATTTGGTAAAAAAAAAAAAAAAAAAAAAAATTACATTAATCTTGGGTTGAAAAATCGCGGCGTTAAAATAATTGTGGGTTAATGCGTTAATAAAGCTTTAACTTTGACAGCCTTAGTTATTACACATTCTTACACATACATGTATGTTGAACATCTGAGGTATTGATAACAGGTAACAAAGGAAAAAAGCCAAAAGCACTTACTCCTCAGACATTCTTTGACAATTTTACAGCCCAAAATACAAAAAAGATCCAGGCGGAATAGGTAACAAAGGGTTGAAGAAATATTGTCTGAACTGTCAGATGCAAACTGGCTGTGTGACATAACCGAGCATCTCGCTCAATTGAATAAGAAGCTGTAGGGACGCAAACAAGTCCCACCCAAAACTTGACCAATATAGTTGTGAACTGAGACAACCCTTATTTTGTTATTTTTTAGTACAGTTACAGTTGTGTGTTCATGCAGACACATAATAGCAATTTCATTACGAATTGAAAATGGTGGACCCTGATGTAAACAAGTCGAAAGTCTTTCTCTGGTCTGCATACCCTTAACAATTGTGTGTATTGAGCTGTACTGTACTGTACCCATTCTGCAATCTGTTAATTAAAGTTAATTAAACTATCTTCCATTAGTTGGATGTATGGCCTCTGCAAGGTTGTGTGCAGCCATTTGTTTTTGTAACATCTGCTATATCTGTCCCACGTGTTCTTTGCAGCTCAGTTGTTAGTTTTGCCCCTCTTGACTGTGACAAAAAGGTTTTGAACAAACTTAATGTCATAGCTTGTATTTGATGATCTTCTTCTTTGTTATTTACTTGAATGGTTTGATCATTGATTAACAAAATTATTTGTTAAAATAACATAAGCTAACATATATTTTTACATCTATGCAAATGCATATGCAATATGTATAACTTGAATAAGTAATAAATACAGAAACAACATGTTTAACAATATGTAAATGAGTAGCTACATTTATTTTACATTACATTAACATTTATACGGTCTTTGGCCCTTTGAGGGCAACCATAATGCTGATGTGGCCCTCTGTGAAAATGAGTTTGACACCCCTGGCATAGGGGAAGAAGCTGAGCTGTTCTTGTTGCGTGTATGCAGAGGCGCTTAGTCTAGCTGGTCGTCCACAGTAATACACATTGGCCGTATTACGGGGAGGGAAACTGAAGGGTGGGGATCAGCGTTGTGGACAGCGACTCCTACAGGTCGGTTGGTGCGCCTGCGCAGTCGAATCAAGAAGCGACGGGGGCGGGGCCCCTCCAAAGCCCAGACCCCCGACGCTGAAGGATCGAGCCGTGCAGGTGAAAAGATGCGACGGCTGTTACCTCGAGTATCGGAGGGGACTCGTGCTATGTATGACTTAGTCCACATTGCAGCCGGCTTGTGGGAGGCAAGAAACAACGTTCGAAGACAGGGGAGGGTTGAATTGGACAATATGAAAATTGGGATGGGAGAAAAATAGAAAATGGGAGAAAAAGTGGATAAAAAAATAACAATCCCATGGAAAATGAGTGTTTTACACATGTTTTTGTAATGTTTGTATCAGTAATAATTCGGCATGCCAATCCAAAATGCCGGTCCTCTGCAATAAACTCTGACGCACGAGTGAGAAATTGTCAAAACAAACTACTTATTTGTCTTCTTCTCTCCATTTATTGTAGGAATCAGCCCTCATGTAAGGTACCGTTAACTCCATAATTTAATTGGCTACAAAAACAGTCAATAATTTTCACCGTCAGAGGTGAAGGCCAGGCGAAACCGGACGTGGTCACTACAAAGGAATGTTGCCTCACTAGCCAATGTAAGTGATTGGGAGCTGTGTATCACTTGAAAAAAAAAATCACTGGCATTTATTTTTTCACAGAGGAAAACATTTCTAATAAAAATTTATATAAAAAAAAAAAATATATATATAAATATATATATATATATATATATATATATATATATATATATATATATATATATATATATATATGTATATTAATAATAATATATATATGTTTTTGTCTGTATACTAGTGAACCACTGCCTCACTAGTAGTCATGCAATAACCTCCACTGCTGTACGTAGGGCAGAGCATATATATAGTATCTACTAAATCCTAATGACACAAGTCATTAATGGAATAATAAGCCTATACTGCGTTCATTCATTACGCTGTAGGCTATATATATATATATATATAGCCTATTCTGCAATCCGTTAAATAAAGTTTTAATTTATTCATTCATATACAGTACTGCGCATGTGTGTGTGTGTGTGTGTGTGTGTGCGCGCGCGCTGCGGCAGGTGTACCACGAGCTGTACTATATATGATGCCAATACATTAATCAAATTTTGATGCGTTGCAAGACTCGCAAGGCACTTCCGCCATTCCATTTTCACGCAGCTGTGTCATTAGTTGCCTTATAAGGAGCTCTGGAGGCGTTGTTTTGTATGCAAATGACCTAGACGGGAACGCGCGTTCGTGTTTAAGACATGGTGTCATTCCCCAAGCAGATGTCCCAGGTGCGACCGTTTGAGCCACTTAAGACATATTACCAGCACGTTGGGGACTCAGAGTGAACTTGTCATTGATTCTGTCACAGTCGGTTCCAAGATAAGTCTTCCAAGAGAACTATTTGGGACATTTTGGGGAATGAGACCCAATAATGACAGTAGAATCACAAAAATCACAAAAGACATTTCCTCCCTGAGTAAGTTATTATATTCATCCACACAGGTCAGGCTGACTCATGTTACTATTTGTAGACCAGCTCCATGGCACTGAATGCTATATTTTTTTTAAATTTTTTATAATTGTCTTTTGTTCTCACTTTTTTGCCCTGTGCACTCCATGCTATCTGCACAGCTTTCTGTTTGTTAGCAACCTTGCCTTCTGTTTGTTAGCAACCTTTCCAAAAAGCCACCTGGTGTGATCCTAGCCCTTCCAGAAGCTCTGTAAAAGCTTGGAAAAGCAGTGTCCCTCTAGAGACTTTATAAAACAAATAAATACAACTGTGAATGTCGATCAATATGGAAATGCATAAGAAAGACTCACCTCAACTAATTTAGGCAAAAGTATCTTGTATTTTATTATAAAACATCGGTGTGTGAATGTTTGAGTGAATGGATCAAATGTGAGGAATAAATTGTAAAGGGCTTTGGATAAAAGCCCTATATACAGTATATGGTATTTTCACCATTTACCTTTATTGATGGGAAGATGCCGGTGTCATAGCAGCATGGGGGCGCGGTTACAGGTACAGGCAGGGTAATATAAATGACAATGAATATAGGCAATAAAAGAAAATACAATATAATATATAAATAAAAGTAAACGTTAAAAAGAAATAAGGCGCAAGTGAGGGTCTGTAAACTATCAGGCATGATACACACTACACCATAGTCTGTACATCGTTTATAGTTAAAAGTCAGACAGTTCCTTTTTTTCTTTGTTCCCTATTTTATTCTCTCTCTTTCCTCTTCTCTGAGTGTGCTCTTGATCCCAGGGGTGCTAGAAAGGGATAAGGGATGGGTATAGCGGGTCATCGTCCATGTGCCTTCACTGTACATTTGTGTCTCGGACTAATCGGTACATGTATGTTTGTTAGAATAATTGAGTGTCTCCAATATGTATGTATATGCATGTTTGTTCAAATAATTGAAAAATCCTACAAATAAAGGTGTATATTATAAAAGAAAAAAGAGTCAGACAGTTCTAACAGTTCTGCCGTTAGTTTGATTTTATTTGAAATCTTTATTTCGAACATGTAAATAAATACAAACTAAATAAATAAATAACTAAACAAAAGCAAAACATAACTCAAACCAAATAAATAACTAAACAAAAGCAAAACATAACTCTACATGTTCGAAAAAGAGTATAGGAAGAAGTATACACTTATTTAATCCTACCCCATTTCCACTACTCAAATGAGTGTACTAATTTAAAACATTTCAAAACAAATATATATATATGCAAATTTAATATTTTTTTGTAAAACATGAAATATATATATAATAACAAGAAATAAAATAAAAATGTAAACACCCGTGAATATCAAGTCCCTTCCTCATCCCTGTACCTCGTGAACATAATTTCCTTATAAATCAGTTTGAATTGTCTCATATTTGGACATTGTTTTAGCACCACATTCAGACTGTTAAATTGAGTTCTCCCCTCAGTTTATAACCACCCCCACCCTCTCTATCAAAGAACAGTTCTTTAATGTTTCCTGGAAGTACATTACCTTATACTTTATACATTAATTGTACCGCAGACCTGGCATGGCAGCTGCCCCCTACTGCATTGGCCCGACACGTGTCCCCCCCATCCCATGAGGGAGGCGTCGGTGAAGACTGTGACGTGTGACAGCCTGCTGCCCACAGGGACCCCGCAGGTGAGGGCACCAGACCCTCACCAGAAGACGAGGTCCCCCAGTACTGACATAGGAACCTTCAGCCGCTTCCATATGTCTCACACCGGGTCCATTTCCATACTGGAAAAAAACACCTCTGCATCCTCCTCATGAAGAGGAGGCCCAGCAGCAGGCGCATCACGGACAGCGCCGTAACCGTCCTAGGATGGAACCTCCCGAGCGCGCCGAGAACCCAACCACTCGCCGCCGCTCGGAGAGGGATGCCCATATAGACCTTGAGCTTAGAAAAAGCCCAAGTACTCCACCCGTTGACTGGGAAGAGGAGAACTCTACTTCCAGTCTACAGCAAAACCCAGGCTGGTGAGACATCACCTGCCTGGTATGAGACCTGGCGATCTACCCTGACCGGCCAAGGACCAGAACGTCGTCCAGGGCAGAATACAATTCGTAACCCCCAACGACGCAGAGGCTTGTTATTTTTATTTTATTTCTTGTTATTATATAATAACAAGAAATAAAATAAAAATGTAAACACCCGTGAATATCAAGTCCCTTCCTCATCCCTGTACCTCGTGAACATAATTTCCTTATAAATCAGTTTGAATTGTCTCATATTTGGACATTGTTTTAGCACCACATTCAATTAAATTGAGTTCTCCCCTCAGTTTATAACCACCCCCACCCTCTCTATCAAAGAACAGTTCTTTAATGTTTCCTGGAAGTACATTACCTTTTACTTTATACATTAATTGTACCATTTTAAATTCCACAAGATCATTTAACTTTAATGTTTTTGACTTTAAAAATAATATGTTTGTGTGATCACGATAACCTGCAATGTGAACGAAAGGTTATCCTATAAACTAGTTATATGAATACTGGCAGAGCGTCTCGCTCCTGCCATTATGAGATAACTCTTATCTCCTAGTACCTACTGTGCTCATGAACAAACAATTTGCACCCATGCACCTGACCAGGCCACGCCCCAGCGTCCTCCTATAAGACGCCGGACATGGTCACACTCTACCTTCCTCGGGAAAAAAAGTTTCCAACATTGAAAACCCAACCAAGGGACCTCAGGGCGCTGAGAGCGAAACCCTCTGCCAGTATTCATATAACTAGGTTATAGGATAACCTTTCGTTATATATCATACTGGTCATCGCGTCTCGCTCCTGCCATTATGAGATATGGGGCAGAGCAGACGCGTGACCCGACAAGTGTACCCCCTGAGGGCCCATAAGCCCCACTACCAGGGAGAAGGGGAGTCCCGTCCTCCCGCCCGTCCTAACGAAGGGGGGGAGGCAGTCAACTCCACCAAAGTGCGAAAAAGGGGGAACCAGAGACCCCTGAAAAACGCACAGCACAGGCGAGACCACGTGTGACACATCACCCCGTGGCACACACCTACACACTCCTGCTAGCCCACCAAAGGCGGGACGCAGGAGAGGTCCCAGACCTCAGAACCGCCTGGGAGACAGAACCCCCAGTCATGTCCATGAGGGAAAACTTAACGAAGGGACCCGGGGAGGACCAGGAGGCCACAGCACAGATGTCCTCCACCGAGGCCCCCCCTAACAGGGCAGCAGCCAGAGGGGGGACCAGTCCAGCCAATGTGCAGCAAAAGGCAACGCCCCTGCACAACCAATGTGACAGGTGCTGCTTGGACAGCGCCTCACCCGCACAAGGGCCACCGTAACAAACAAACAGTTGAACGGAAGCCCTGAGAGCCAGAGTCCTGAGGTAAACCCCCAGTGCACGGACAGGACACGACAGGAGAAGGCCCGCCTCCAACTCAATAGCTTGAGGAGGCGGACGAACGCCTGAACCACAATATCCCTGGAGCGAAAAAGTTCCGGATATTCTTTGGCACAAAGACTGGATTAGGCCTTAGAGTCGCGCAACTATTGGCCGAATAGACAGGCACTCAGGCCGCACCGAGAGAGCACACAGCTCACCCACGAGTTTAGCGGAGGTGATGGCCAAAAAGAACCCGGTCTTCAAGACAGCAGATCCAATGGCGCCTGCTCAAGAGGCTCAAACGGGGCCTCCGACAACCGGCCCAGGACCAGTTGGAGGACCCACTCAGAGACAGAGAACGTTCCACAGGCTTGTGACGCAGAGCACCTAGCAGGAATGTTCCAATAGAGGGTGGCTGACAATATACGCCACTGACGTTGTGTTGTCCATCCTGACCAAAACATGCTTGCCCATCACAAGGTGGTCAAGCCGTTCGAGGACCAGAAGGACTACCTTCAATTCCAACACATTGAATGTAGCGCAGACCGGGCAGCATGGCAGCTGCCCCCTACTGCGTTGGCCCGACACGTGTCCCCCCCATCCCATGAGGGAGGCGTCGGTAAAGACTGTGACGTGTGACAGCCTGCTGCCCACGGGGGACCCCGCAGGTGAGGGCACCAGACCCTCCCCAGAAGACGAGGTCCCCCAGTACTGACATAGGAACCTTCAGCCGCTTCCATATGTCTCACACCGGGTCCATTTCCATACTGGAAAAAAACACCTCTGCATCCTCCTCATGAAGAGGAGGCCAAGAGGGACCCTAGCAGCAGGCGCATCACGGACAGCGCCGTAACCGTCCTAGGACGGAACCTCCCGAGCGTGCCGAGAACCCAACCACTCGCCGCCGCTCGGAGAGGGATGCCCATATAGACCTTGAGCTTAGAAAAAGCCCAAGTACTCCACCCGTTGACTGGGAAGAGGAGAACTCTACTTCCAGTCTACAGAAAAACCCAGGCTGGTGAGACATCACCTGCCTGGTATGAGACCTGGCGATCTACCCTGACCGGCCAACGACCAGAACATCGTCCAGGGCAGAATACAATTCGTAACCCCCGACGACGCAGAGGCCCCAGTGCGGTCTACACGCACTTGGTGAAGATGCGGGGAGCCAGAGAATAGCAGACGGCAGCCTCTGGTACCCGTATGCTAAGCCCTGCAAAGGAAGCGTGGGTAAGCCCTAGGATGGAAGATCGTGATGCGAATACGCATCCTACAGGTCTATGGAGGTGAACCAGTCACCCACCTGACAGCGTCTAACAGGTGGGAGACAGTCAACATTCTGAACCTTCCATGGGATGGACATGCAAGGTGTGAGGCCCCCACACTGCCCGATAGGGTGGGTTCCTACACACCGTAGCCCTGCAGTGATATTACTACCACCCAAATCACGCGCGCCTGCCTGACCACCACCGGTCTTCCGGCCGTGGGAGGCACTAACGTGATACCCGGCCTGGCGAGGGCAGGGCTGGGGGAACTCGCGCTGCGACCCCAAGGGCCTCGAGCACCCCCGCTGACAACCTTTGTTGTTGACAGACACAACACCAGGCTCACCAAACACAGACGTGTGGCGTGGGAGCCGCTTGACAACACAACATTCTCACACACAGACCCAGGCCTAGCCAGCAACTGGGTGTCAGCCCCTGTGCCCATGAGAAGCGAAACATGGGCCGATTGCGCTTCATTGAAGGCACGCGGCCTGCAGCCAAAGGAAACAAATCAGAGCTCTTATATTATCCCACTGGTGTTGGGGGGGGGGAGTGACCGGAGAGCGAGCTAGACACAGCTAGACGACAAGATGTTTTTTTAGGGCGTGCTCATCTAATGTAGCCGATCCCTCGGCCGCCAAGGCTGTCGGCCTTGCAATGACCTGTTTTCGTTGTGTCCAGGGTACCTAAGGCGGGGGAAACATGGCGCTGGTTGAGGGCCTCGCCACAGCCGCTGGCGAGGCCGCACCCTCACCTCTGGCTGCGCGATGTGAGGCGGTGTGGGGCCTAGGTCAAATACCGCCCGCGCTCCTGCGGAAAGACCAAAGTCCCTCAGCGGAGACGGGAGCTCTGAGGAGGGAAAAAATGTCTCTCCTCCTCAAGGGGAGACTGATCCAACCAAGATGTCTGTAAACAAGCATTGACAGCATCTTAGCCCTCCCTGCGGTTATAGCTTGCGGCTAGGTCAAAAGCTAATAACCTCAAAACCTTGCGCGATGTTTCGACATCGGCTGGCCCTAAGGCCCCACCACCCGACACCATTTTGACAGAAAAAACAGCAATTCGAACAATGTTGCTAGTCGCTGCTAATTCTATACCGCGGCGGTATAGGCTTTAACAAGCCACCTGCCGGGCCGACTCGCCTCATGGCGTCGGCCGGGCGGGACACTGTTCCACCATGTCAGAAGCAAAGGACTGATGCCACCTGCTTCACAAGCACGGAGCACCAGTGGTGGCTGCATACAAAAGACTACTACTAGTGAAGCACTGCCTCACTAGTAGGAATGCAGCAACCTCCACTGTGGTGTGCACCCATGAAGGGGTAAATGAATAAATTAACGAAAACACACTGCAGAATGGGCTAGCCCATACACACAAATGTTAAGGGGATGCAGACCAGAGAAAAACACCAGTCCCGCACACAATTCATGAATTCACAAAAAGCACACCAGCCCTAGGCCTCAGCCCATCCACCCATGAAAAAGGTAAACAAGCCCCCATCAAAACTCCCAACATTAGACACCGATTGACCGTCAGCATGAATGGTTAAGAGGATGGAAGACCTTTTAGTAAAGACAGCCCTCGGCGGGGAACAAGAACGGAGACCCAGCATTGTAGCATTAGCATTAGCCGCGCGCACTAGGATAGCTGGGAAAACACCCAAAACATAGTCATGACGACCATGTTTTCCTAAATATCCTGCCCCTCGCGCCAATACACAACTCGGCTGTTTCACGGGACAACGAGCAGTATCACAAATGCTAGCATTAATGCCTACCTGTGCACGACCTAGCCCGACAGCTAGCCGCCGTGCGACGTCCCTCGATCCGCTGTCACGAGACGAGGAAACCCCAGGACAGGCCGGATGCGCTGTTAGGATGTGCCGAGAAGATTCCAGGGGCTGGTGAATCTCCGGCGAAAACCCAACATTGTGTAATTTCTCTCTGCATTTCATAACAACTAGTTCATGGAGTGCACTGCCCAGATAGCAAAAAATGAGTGAATCAACGTTGAAATAGGGTTCGGCAGAAATATTGAATCTATGTTGAAGCCTGACATTGAAATTATACAGATTGTTGTCTATGACTTACACATTGAATCAACGTTAGGTGTCAACCATAACTGATACTATATCAATGTTGATTCAACCATCATCTAAATGGTAATCTACATGCACATTTTAGTTGATTTTATATTGAATCAATGTTAGACATCAATGTTTATTCAACCATAATCTAAATGGTAATCTACATGCACATTTTAGTTGATTTTATATTGAATCAATGTTAGACATCAATGTTTATTCAACCATAATCTAAATGGTACTCTACTTGTACATTTGTAACTTGTACATCTACTTGTAACTTGTAAAGTTAAGGAATCAATACTGATTAATGTACATTTTACATTAAAATATTGCTGCTGATATGTATACATCATAACATTACATGTTTTTTTCCTGCTGTTAAACACACTATTGTTAAATAAATAATAATAAAATTCTTATATGACCATATTTCCAAAAATGTGTGAACAAAAATGACAACATGGCTTTAATATGAAAATAAATTTTTTTCTAGGGTATCATACTTCCAGTGACCATACCTTTTACACAAAAAAAATAACAGACCTTATAACAGGCTTTCATTAACAATACATATATAGCCACTGCCAGAATAGTGACACACATATTGTGTGTGGTGAGCACACGCATTCATGCACAACGAAGACAATATTGCGTTGTCTCAATCATTTTAACTATAAATTTATGAGCTCAAAGTATGAGCTCACTGACTGAAATGTCCAACAAAAAGCATCAATTGTCAAATAATATTGATCACATTAACTAGACTAGATGTTTTTGAGGAAATTAGAAAGGGAACAACAACTTAACCCTTGTGTCTGATCAGATTCGTATTTGTTTGATAACTTTGCAGTGATTATGTTTGTAGCCAACATAATATGTGGCATAATCTTTTAATTATCTTGTATTTTTTTTTTTACTCTTCATAAATTGTTTATTCCACTTCAGCCCGATCATAACCACCACATATTCTTTTTTTTGTCATATTTAACAACTCTTTTCAGAAAAGTGGGAGTATTTCATTACAAAAATAATATAAAAAATGGTTATGATCAGGGCTGCAGTTGAATAAAATATTTATGGAAAAGAAAGTGGGAAATTATTATTAACATAATCTTTTTATGGAGTTTTTCAATTTAGTCCCCTAATAAGAGTATAATACTTTAGTTTTCAGACACAAGGGTTAAATAACAATGGCAGAGGATTTGAATTTAAACACAGTGGAGCTTAGATGATCTACAGTTGTCCACGACTTATCCTCCAAGGCATCTGCTATATAATAATCTTCAGATTTACTTAAGTGTTATTAGTAGGTTACAGCAGTAAGCATTAGTTTGCTCAGTCAATTATGGCCAATTCGTTTTATATTGTTTAATACAGTTAAATAAATAGATAAATGAAAAGCAATTTTTTTTGGATTCCCCCCCCCCCCCACTGTACCGAAAATAATACCGAACCGTGTCTTCAAAACCGAGGTACGTACCGAACCGTGGATTTTGTATACCGTTACACCCCTAATGTTTCTATAACTCTCTCCCATATAACTCTCTCCCATACCCTTAACACCAACCGCTGAAGTGCCCTTGAGCAAGGCACTAAACCCCCAACTGCTCCAGTGGAGTTGCTCAGTGGCCAACAGTGTCAGACTGTGGTTGTACTGGGGCCTAACAAAATTAATAGTTGGTTTCAGGTTGGTTGTCAGTTTGGCCATGGGTAGGTAGGGAATTTATTTTATTTTATTTTTTTATTTTATTCTTTCCCACGGCGACTATGGATAGGGAATTTCTTTATTTAATTAAAATGTTCACAACAACATGGATGCATGTACTCTGCCAGCATGTTTAATATCCATAATACTAAATGTTTGACTAAGATTTCTATGAAAATTAAAAAAAAAAACGGATTTTTTTTTTTTTTTTTTTTTTTTTTTTTTTAAACTCATAAAATATATTGGGTCGCACCTAAATCGGCAGGGTCGGTCGGCAACCTGAAACCAACTATTAATTTTGTTAGGCCTGGGCAGCTCCCAGGTGTGAATGGAACTCTGTGAATGTGAAGCAGGGAGTAGCTGAAAAAGAGCATCCGTGCTCAGCGAACCTACCCTGGGTAAATAAAGATTAAAATAAAAAATAAAAAAAATAAACACTGCAAGAACAGGCTGAAGCAGCAAGTCATTCAAGTAGATGCCGTCCATGGAAGAACAGTGTCCATGAGGGTAATTCCTTGTACTGTATGAACCAGGGAAACAGTGCTGGGGTACCCCAAGTTTGACTCTGGTTCGCTTGACAATTAAGTTTGGGTCACTTCGGTTCCAAGAACAGGCTGAAGCAGCAAGTCATTCAAGTAGATGCCGTCCATGGAAGAACAGTGTCCATGAGGGTAATTCCTTGTACTGTATGAACCAGGGAAACAGTGTGTGCTGTGCTGGGGTACCCTAAGTTTGACTCTGGTTCACTTGACTTAAGTTCGGTTCCTTGAGATGCCTCCCTCCCGGTCTGGCGCATAACGAAGCCACTTCTTGACAGTTTTGCTGTAGTCCTGGTCGGTCAGCTTGGGGTCAAACTGTCGAGCAGCAGCTGATAGACACAAAAATAAAAAAGTGAGGAAGCGAGGTGAGATGATGTACGATGATAAGAGCACCCATCACTTCACACAAGTGCGATTTTTTTTAATCACTCAATTACTCACTCTGTAGGTCTACAGTAACAAGCTACAGTCAGCATCCAGTTAGACTGGACAGGAAAGAGAATTAAGCAATCACCTAGCCTGACACCATCTAGGCAATACAATGTGTATCCATGCACCTCTAAAGCTCACCAATTACGTTGTCCATTTCTTATAGGTTGCACTTTCATCACTTTATTCCAACATAACACTTTTTTTTTAAGTTTTTGCAACAGCATAATTATATTCTGAATCACCAGCATCACCAGCATCACCACCTCACTACCTAAACTTAACCTATGAAGTAGTTTGCAGGGGAGGAAGCTCACCAAACATGCAGGCTTGTAGTGTGGTGTGCTTGAATGGCTTCTTGCTTTCTGAACAACGCTTGTCTTTCTTTCCAGCCCAGTTGAACCCACTGGCCAGGGCGTTGGTCATAGCAGTTTTCAACATCAGTCTGATCAGGTTCTCTGAATTGGTGCCTCCTACCAAAGCCAGGCGAGAAATCTAAATCAGAGAGAAGAAAATGAAGGCCCTGTGTTAGAAACAGCATAACGTTTATTTTATGAACACAGAGCAACCAACTTGTTTATACACACACTTTATGCATGCACTGATATTCCAGCCCATGCCAGTCATTAGGTTTAACCACATTAACCCTCCTGTCCATATGTAAACGGTATATTTGAACAATTTCAAAACGTTTCATAAATAGCAGATATACAAGCTCTAACACGTTTTGAACTAGAAAGTGCTAAACACATGTTTCCCCTGAACAAGACCACACTGAAACGATCTACATTTGATAAATGAATGCAGTTCAATAAATTACCATCTTTTGACGGACTGATTGCTCCATCAGTAATGATTCTGCCTCATTGAAGTCTTGTTCACTGGCGATTGGCAGCTGGAAGGGGAGCATAGTGGTTGTGGTGGCCACCCCGTGTCCCCTGGTCCCACCAGATATGTTGCCCTCAGCCAACTCGGTCTTGATGAACTGCACATCTCTGGATAGATCCTTCACCACGACAAGTAATTCAGCAAGCATTGAATTCATCTTCTGGATGGTAAGGTCTTCAGAAGAAGAGTTAAAATCATTAAGTGAGAAATAAAAATAAGCAGCAAATCACACGAGGAATTACACCATGTCCAATAGACCTGCCTTTCATAAGCTGCCCGTCATCGCCGGCCATCTGTCTACGCTGTGAAACACCAGATTGCCCTGAGCTGTGTCCTGACATCGCTGTAGAAACAAAATCATAGTTATATATTTCACTATAGTTTGACTGCATTGGATCAAACTGGTGGTAGTTCCCTCTAAAATGGCATACCATTTTGTGCATGTTGTGAGAGACCAGGGGGACTGTAGTATTGCCCCGAGCTGCATCCCGACATCCCTGTAGAAACAAATCATTATATTTAAAAATACAAAATCAGTCAAATTAACATACATGTCATAATCACTAACACCGGTTCCTGACAGGCAGCAAGCGAGCGAACTGGAGACGAAATCGCACACGACACTGTCCTGATATGACGCAGCGCGTGTCCGAGTGTGTGTTACCTGGATTCTCGACCAATAAAAAGTGTTTAGGGGCGGGACTCGGCTGCGTAATCGCTCAACTAGAGACACAGCGAGCGAATATTTGAGGGGTGAACGACATCGCTGCTCAGTTCACTGTCGCTCTCGGCAGGTCAGGATAGTCTGATTGAAACGAATACATTTTAATCACTTTTTCTCGCTCGCTCGCGTCGCTCTATGTCAGGAAGGGGTGTAAGGAGTTGTATCCCCGTCTCTCAAAACACTGTTACTGAAAGAGTACAGTATCATACCACTACTTGCACGTTGTCGATCTTGCAGCTGCTGGACATGTGAGGCCTGCTGCTGCTGGTGATACTGTACAATATCAAATCCTGGCATCTCGGCTGAAACACAGTAGGAAATACACAAAGTTATTAGCAAATGACGCTATTGTAATCCCCCATGTGAGAAAATGTTTGATGTCCATTCAGCTGATTTCACGTGCACTGCCAAATACTACTTTAATAAAAATATCAAAGACAATGCGAGACAATACAGATATTTTAAACATGCCAGAATATTATGTTATGAGATTGCTTGATAACTCACCATTATGTTGAGTTAGCGATTGCCGGTAGTTGCTAGTAACCAGATCTACAAAGGGGAAATGTAAAATAAGTTGCGACTCAAACATGGTGGAAATTGTGCTCAATATAAAAGCATTATGTACAACTACACATTTTTATTGTGACATTGCTTGCAAGTTGTGAAGGCTTTGAATTTTTGTAGTGGGCTGGCATGCACATTGTAAACATGTATTCTGTTGCATGCATGATGCCAGCGGCCTGCCAGCAAGCTCCTCACAAGAACACAGATATGGGTTCACTTACTGTTATTTGGATCAGGAGTCTGCAACGAATCTAACTAGCTGTAGATCATGCCACCATCCAAAGAATCTAAAAAAGGTAAGCCAGGGTGAGAATTGAAGATGCTACAAATCATGTTTAAACAGTCATCTAGTTGGCATTTTAACATTCATAGCAACATACCATTCATTGTAGGCTCTTGGCCAACAACTGGAGGGTTGCCGGATCTTAGCGCCTTACGAGACCGGCTCGATTTTGGAGTCTGTCCTACAACATATTTTAGTTGGCATGTTATTCACAATGTATATATTTTGGGCCAACTATAGAATAACTGCAAGAAATGCAGAAGTCCAATCAAATTAAAATGCTCAATTTGTCGGTACATGGTCAGACTAATTTGTTTAACTGTTTATTATTATTATTATTATTATTATTATTATTATTATTATTATTATTATTATTATTATTATTATTATTATTATTATTATTATTATTAACAGTAGCAGTGATCATTTCCAAAGTGCCTATATAAAATAAATGAATTGCATCAATACCTGGGAAACCCACATCAGGTGCTTTGGCAAAACGTTTTCTTTTGGCGTCGCCACTCGAGTCATCAGAGTCCGAGTGCACATACTGCTGATTTGGCCTAAAAAAAAGTATATATATACACACATGTAATAAATGTAGTTATGATACTACGTTTATTAGTCAAGGCTAAAGTCTGAATACATAGGCCCTCAGGCCACTGTATGTTATCCTTTTAGCACTACTTGCAACTACAACAGCAGTGCCATTATTTACAACACCCTAGGGAGAGTGTCCCTTTAACAAAGTGAACACTGTACCTGGATCTTCTTTTCTGGCGGAGATCTCCTTCGTCCTCAGATTCAATTTCAGAGGTTGGACACATAGTTGAGGTGTACTTGGTCTCTCGTTTTTTGGCCTCATCATGGGTCTCTGGAAAGAGCACAGAGAAAATGACAATTAACATATCTGCAGTCCAGTGTTTAACGAAAAAATATATGTACCTCTTATCATATGTGCATCGTCACAATTTGCGTCCTCACTTTTTGTGTATGTGTTGCACGAAATACTCACCACACGTAGTAAGCTCACGTACATCCTTATAGGTGATCCATTTATCATCTGGTTGCAGTCCATCTCGAAGGGCTTTTGTGAGCTTTATGTGTTTAGGGGGCCATAACACAGTCTGGTCTTTAGCATTAAACCAGCTCTCTAGAACTACTGCTGTCCCACCATTTGGGAACTGTACAACTGACCACAGCACCACCTCACCATTCATCTCCAAAGGGCTGAAATGAGAATTTACGGTACTAATAATGATCTCTCCTTACAAGCCATTCCCATACCGTCCTAAACCAGCCACAGGACCAAAGCAATATAATCGTCGGTGTAGGTTATCCAGTGTACATATCCACACAGTTCTCGTCTAGGGCTCCTCGGATGGCGGCACAAGGTTAGGCCGCCCAGCCTGGATAAGCACACTAGCTCGGTACGATGAAACGTTGGTAATGCTGGTCACTGTAGAACGGTAGCCGCACGATACACTATACATAATAGACTAATACTTAATAATAGAATAGGTCGAACTCGACGATACAGCGTTAAACTCTGACACTTCAGCTACCAATTTGCACGCGGTCTCAAGGCTCTATTTTGGGGCAAAACGGGCCCACTTCACAGCACGTTGTATCGTGGTGAAGGCTTCAACTTATTGGGGTAACTAACTGCTGTATCCACCTGCAACGTATTTATACGTAAGGTGAATAATCTATAGTACCAGCCTTATTTCTGTCTGTAGTCGTCGGTGTAGGTTATCCAGTGTACATATCCACACGGTTCTCGTCTAGGGCTCCTCGGATGGCGGCACAAGGTTAGGCCGCCCAGCCTGGATAAGCACACTAGCTCGGTACGATGAAACGTTGGTAATGCTGGTCACTGTAGAACGGTAGCCGCACGATACACTATACATAATAGACTAATACTTAATAATAGAATAGGTCGAACTCGACGATACAGCGTTAAACTCTGACACTTCAGCTATCAATTTGCATGCGGTCTCAAGGCTCTATTTTGGGCCAAAACGGGCCCACTTCACAGCACGTTGTATCGTGGTGAAGGCTTCAACTTATTGGGGTAACTAACTGCTGTATCCACCTGCAACGTATTTATACGTCTTAGCGGTGACTTTGAACTAGACATTGGGGGTATGGCCGTGGCGCCTAGGGGGGTCGCTGTCCAATAGGAGAACGAATATTATGGTCTGGCCTGTACTAGGTAAAGGGATATTCCGTGTATATGTACAAAGAATATACAAGGGATATCAGACGATATACAAATACTATACAATATATCTCAAGTAATAAATATATATATTCGGTTTAATCTGACCCTTTGTAACAGCCGCATCCTAATTAGTCCGCACACATTACATTTTTGAAGCATTTAAAGGAAAACTCCAACATTTTGTGAAATTAGCTTATTTGACATCTTCCCTGGAGTTATAAGAAGATACATACCTTTTTCGTCTCTCTGCATGCATTGGGCTTAGGGAACGCCTGGACAGTTAGCCTAGCTTAACTTCATCACTGGAAGTGGGGCAGACATCTAACCTAGTTCACTACAGTCAGGAAATATACTCCAAATACAATCAAAATACAACTCCCAAACGTTCCCGTAAACATGTTGTGACCTGTGTATTTACCACGTCTCCCAGTCACACAAGTCACACAAGTCTCCCAGTCACACAAGTCACACAAGTCTCCCAGTCACACAAGTCACACAAGTCTCCAAGTCACACAAGTCACACAAGTCACACAAGCCCAAGTCTCCAAGTCACACGAGTCACACAAGTCTCCAAGTCACACAAGCCCAAGTCTCCAAGTCACACGAGTCACACAAGTCTCCAAGTCACACAAGTCTCCCAGTCACACAAGTCTCCAAGTCACATGAGTCACACAAGTCTCCAAGTCACACAAGTCTCCAAGTCACACAAGTCACACAAGTCCAAGTCTCCAAGTCACACGAGTCACACAAGTCTCCAAGTCACACAAGTCACACAAGTCCAAGTCACACGAGTCACACGAGTCACACAAGTCTCCAAGTCACACAAGTCTCCCAGTCACACAAGTCTCCAAGTCACATGAGTCACACAAGTCTCCAAGTCACACAAGTCTCCAAGTCACACAAGTCACACAAGTCCAAATCTCCAAGTCACACGAGTCACACAAGTCTCCAAGTCACACAAGTCACACAAGTCACACAAGTCCAAGTCACACAAGTCACACAAGTCACACAAGTCTCCAAGTCACACAAGTCACACAAGTCTCCAAGTCACACAAGTCTCCAAGTCACACAAGTCACACAAGTCACACAAGTCTCCAAGTCACACAAGTCACACAAGTCTCCAAGTCACACAAGTCTCCAAGTCACACAAGTCACACAAGTCACACAAGACCAAGTCACACAAGTCACACAAGTCACACAAGTCTCCAAGTCACACAAGTCACACAAGTCTCCAAGTCACACAAGTCCAAGTCACACAAGTCACACAAGTCTCCAAGTCACACAAGTCTCCAAGTCACACAAGACTCATGTGACTGGGAGACTCGTGTGACTTGTGTGACTGGGAGACGGGGTAAACACACAGGTCACAACATGTTTACAGGAACGTTTGGGAGTTGTATTTGGAGTATATTTCCTGACTGTAGTGAACTAGGCTAGATGTCTGCCCCACTTCCAGTGATGAAGTTAAGCTAGGCTAACGGTCCAGGCATTCCCTAAGCCCAAAGCATGCAGAGAGACGAAAAAGGTATGCATCTTCTTGTCCAACTCCAGGGAAGATGTTAAATAAGCTAATTTCACAAAATGTTGGAGTTTTCCTTTAAGCGTTTCAATTGGCCAGCCAAACATGTTATCTGTGTACATGTAATATTGTACTAATTGTGTATTTATTAATGAGGTAAGTTATGCCCCGAAATCCGACGTTAGAGTCAGTGTGTCAATATAGTTACTGCACTTTAGCTTTGTAGGGCAGTATGGTTATGCTGTTAAATTAAGTAGTGGTATTGCAATGGCACCATCTCCGTCTGGAGAGAGAAGACATTTGCGCTTGATATAGCGAAGTTTACCTATCCCTATATCTTCTTGCAAGCCACTGACCTTGTATGTACCAATGTATGATGATTCACAGGGATACATGTAGTATGGCTGTTTGTGTCTGTACTTTCTGTAAATTATATATACCTCTTCCTCTGATTTAAGAATATTCTCTACTAATGCAAATCCATCTCCAACCTCAATACAATTGTCTCCTTTCTTTGTGGACAAAGTAAACCGATGAGTGGAGACCTTCCTGTACTGTTGTGAAGAAGTAAACTGTGGGGGGACAGGCCCATCAGTGTGAATATTACGCAAAATTGGATCATCTGTGGGACATGGGGATCCAACATGTGGAATTTCAGACAACCTTTTCACTACCTGTTGTAGAGGCTGATGTGGCTTGCGTAGAAGATGCTTAATTTGTCCAAGATAGTTCTCAAAAGGGAATCCTGAGATATTATCTAGAGTGCCAAACTTCCTGTATTCCTCAGCCAAATGAATAAGCTGGTGTACATTGTACACAATTTCACCTCTTCCATACACTGTCCCAAAGTGTTCAACAAAAGAAACCATCAACTTGTGCGCAAAGGCCAACATTTCCTCAGAAATACTAGGGGACAGCAACAAGTACATTCCAACAGAAAACAACATGAAGTTGTCATACAGCTCACTGGGGAGGGAATCCTTCAAAACAACAGGACCCCAATACAACATGAAGGATCGCAACTCAGTAGCTTTCCAGCGATCTAACTCTGACAGTTCCCTTGGTTTACGGTTAAATTCACAAGGCATGTAGGGACGTAGCTTTAGCAGTTTACCTGAAATGGCTTGTACAGTTTTGGAAGGGACCCTTGTTGCCAAATTCTTCCCCTTTAAGCATATATTAAGCAGTTTCCTTGTAACTCCGAGACAACAGAGATGCATGTAATCAGTTGGAAACATAGAAACCATCTTAACTAAACCTGTTAAAGGGCTCGTCCCATTGTGATGGGCCTCATCAACCATGTCTGAGAAACTGGAGTCTGTCCTAAGTCTGACTTTTGTTTCAGGATATGTCATTTTATTTCTCCATACACCCTCCTGAAAACACTTGTCACAACCAGAATAGCCATTAAATGCCTTGGTCTGCTTAATATAAGCTCTAGCCGGGGCATCACAAATGAAAGAAGAAATCTGTACATCAAATTGCTTGTCATTATAAATAATGCCATTAGACAGTACATTCTGAAGATCTTTGACAAACTGCTCTAGGTACGCAAAAACACTCTTTGGCTTGCTAAGACCACAAAAAATGCCAACAACAAATGGGGACTTTGTGTAGTCACATTTGAGACTTCCAAGTATGGGCCAAAACTGAAGTATAGAACTTTTGAATAAAGGTAAACCATCTATATTAAACTGTAAATTAAGAGTTGTCAGAGTTGCCGGTAAAATCAAACATGCCAACCGTGAAAGCACCCCTTTGACTAAACCAAAATGATAGTATTCTCCCCCTTCAATCTTAGTGGTAGGCACATGTTTTTGTGTTCCTAGCAATGTTCTTCCATCTTTAGGAAGGGTGGGGTGAAACATCTTCAAAAAGGACAGCAAAGATGATAGTGCAACCAGAGAGACTGAATAGGATGTTGCCCAATATTTTAAACTTGTCATGAGGAAATCTTCATTATGCTCATCACTGTCAAAGACATGTTCAGGTTCAATTTCGTCATCCCCAGCTATACTTTCAAAATGTGCATTTGACTCACCTGGTGAGTCAATATTTTCACTTTGATCACTGATAGTTAGTGGTCTGTTTAGTGGCAAGTCTGAAGTTGATAAATCTAGTGGCAAGTCTGATCTAGTTGTTAAATCTAGTGGCAAGTCTGTCTTTGGTAAATCGAGCAGGCACTCAGTATAGGCTGTGACAGGATCTGTGTTCTCTAAAGAGTGATGGTTTGTCCTTGAATTAGCAGCAACAATTAACTTATAATCAGTGAGGATAGCCTGCTCTATCTCTCTCACTAATTTGTTGACTCTACGTCTTTTAGCCCGAGAATAAGATGACATAGTGATGAGGTGCTGTAGTCAATGTAATGGTACATACATTGTGCTATTTACTTGGCTAGAACAGGTCTTTGCTTCAATTGCTGCAACGTGCGGCTTCTTGAAACTGGTACGTGATTCTGGAAAAAGAAAGAAAAAAGGGGGGAGGGTCGACATTAATGTGCTGCATTGCAATGTGCAGGGTGAAACGCTTGCATAATTCTACATTTTGATCAATATCAAGAGAGTCCATTATTATATTATTGTTATATTGTTCATTAGAAAATACCATGTATATAACCAAACGTCTAACTATATAGTCAATGTAATGGTACATAAATTGTGGTATTTACTTGGCTAGAACAATTAAGTCTTTGCTTCAATTGCTGCAACATGCGGCTTCTTGAAACTGGTACGTGATTCTGGAAAAAGAAAGAAAAAAGGGGGGAGGGTCCTGATTAATGTTCTGCATTGCAATGTGCAGGGTGAAACGCTTGCATAATTCTACATTTTGATCAATATCAAGAGAGTTCATTATTATGTTATTGTTATATTGTTCATTAGAAAATACCGTGCATATAACCAAACGTCTAACTATATACTATCTGTATGTCATGCATGTCCCTCCCTATGCCATAAATGTCATCATGTGTATGTCATAAATGTCACTATGAATTGAAAATGGGGGACCCTGATGTAAACGAGACAAAAACGTCTTTCTCTGGTCTGCATCCCCTTAACAATTGTGTGTATTGAGCCATATTGTATTGTACCCCTTCTGCAATCTGTTAAATAAAGTTTTCATTCATTCATTCAACATTAGCAGGACCAGTGGCACGCCAAACAGCCTGCAAACTACCTGGCGTTCTATCGCCATGCTCTAAGACAAACTCTAACCTTAACCAACTTAGAAAGAGTGCCTAAGCTTAAAGGGGAGATGAAGCATATAGCGATATAAACATAGTCATAGCATCAAATTAGTATTTAGATAAGCCACAGAAAAAAATCACGTTATAAAAATAAGCAGTTTCTAAGAAAAAACGATTTGTTATGTGAAGCGCTTTATCAACATGGGCGCCGCCATTTTGTTTGGTGACATCACCGTCGCGGTGCATTTAGCTAGCTGGCTACCTAGCCGCAGCCGGGATTCAAAGCCAACTAACCGGCTAACCCAGCTCGCTAAATACTGCATGTAGCTAGCAGAACTGTAAAATTAGTTTGAACAGCCAGGAGCAATACAAAAAGAAACATGCGGTCCCGTTGTCTGGTAGGCAACGTTGCATTTACGGATCCACGTGTTTACTAGGCCAGCTAGCGCGTGCTTCCTTGACTACTTCCTGTTCACCCAATAAGCATGCTTTTGATTGGCTGAGTCGCACAACGTCATTCAGTACCAACGCACGCAATTGGACCACGCAATTTCTATTCGTTTGGCGCTAGAATATTTACATCGAAATAACTTAAACAACCGTACGATTCCACTTGCACACTCTCCAGAGTTATATTAAGCACACGCTAACGAATATTCATGAATATTTATCTTAGTTGACGTATATATATATTTACCTACCAAACTGCAGCATAAGCACATGCACAACGCCGTCAAGATCCACTGGTCACACTCACAATAACGTTATTTTTCACAGAACACAGTTAAGATAAAAGTAATATAGCCAAAACTTACTGTAAAGCACTCAGTAGAATCAAATCCGGGGGATCCAGACGTGCTGTTCTGTTGCCATGCAGTTCACATTGAGAGAGTGCTCAGCTGCATGCTGGGACGTACCATATCTGTTTAAATTGGGGGGGGGGATTCGGATCGGTCCAACGTAATGACGACAAACAGCATACGTTGAACAGCATACGTTGATTCAACATTTATTAGATATTGGCATTTCAATCATTAAAATGCAACCACAAAACAATATTGATTCAATGATATGTTTTCAACATTAGTCAATTGCTTCAGCGGTTAATGGGTGATTCACCATCAATCGTCGACCTTAACCAAAAATCAAGCATGTTGACCATAAATCAACATTGAATTAACACCTTTTGCTATCTGGGTGCAGCGTCCATGTTGGAAACAAAAAAAGAGGAAGGTAGAGTGTGACCATGTCCGGCGTCTTATAGGAGGACGCTGGGGCATGGCCTGGTCAGGTGCATGGGTGCAAATTGTTTGTTCATGAGCACAGTAGGTGCTAGGCGATAAGAGTTATCTCATAATGGCAGGAGCGAGACGCGATGACCAGTATGATATATAACTATCCTTATGGCCCTTTTTTGGAGTATAAAAAGTGGTTGTAGTGTAGAGTTATAAGTGTTTCCCCAGACTTCAGTGCAATATGGTAAAACTAGTGAACAGTAGAATGTAGAGTGATTTTTTATCCAGAATGTGCTTTACTTTACTCATGACTGAAAAGCTTCTTGACAGTTTAGTTTGGACATGTTGTATGTGAGGTTTCCAGCCGGTTTTATGGTCTATTATTACACCTAGGAATTTATTTTCATAAACTTTTTCAATAATCACATAATTTATTTTAACTTGTACTTGAGTATTTAATCTACAGTTTCCAAATAACATAATTTTAGTTTTGCTCAAATTCAATGATAATTTGTTTCTATGAAACAATTTTTTAATTTCTTCATTTCAGATGTGATGACCTCTAAAAGCTGATGGATATTCTCACCAGAAAAAAATTTGTTACTGTCATCCGCAAATAAAATACATTTAAATATATTGGATACTTTACATATATTGTTAATGTACAAGATTAACTGTTTTGGACCCAACACTGACCCCTGGGGGACACCACAAGCAATGTCCAAACATTCAGATTTATAATATCTCATCATTACAAATTGTTGCCTTTTATTTAAATAACTTCTCACCCAATCCAATACTACCCCCCTGATCCCATATCGTTCCAATTTCCTGATGAATATATCATGATTAATAGCTTTTATTTTTTTAGATCAATGAATACTCCAGCTACATGTTTTTTTGTATCTATGGAATTTGTGATTTTATTGAGTTCTATTAATGCTAGTGATGTTGACCGGTGTGATCTGAATCCATACTGGCTATCGGTGAGTAAATTATGCGTATCAATGAATTGATCTAATCTGTTGTTGAAGAGTTTTTCTAATATTTTTTAAAACTGAGGAAGTAAAGAAGTGAAGAAACTAGTGTCTCCAGCCTCTGGACACTGTGCATGCACACGGTTGTGGAGCCTGGTCACTGACACAAAGGAATGGCCAAGGCAGTTAGTCATGTGTCAGGGGGGTGTTTATGAGGCAAAAATAGTACAAAATGCAAACAATGAGGTACAAAATGCAAACTTTTTTTTAAACTGCAAAATGCAAAAATGAGGTATAGATATAGTGCAAATCTTTTTTAAATAAATAGATAAAATATGGTGTAGTGTTAAAAGTATGTCTAAAGTGAATGTTAAAGGTGAGTGTTTGTTTAACCTCTTAACGTGCAACGGCCCGGCCCCCCCCATTTTAATACAATATATAAATCAAATTAAACACCTATATGTTGCCTGTCGATTGTCGTTTCAGGCGACAAAATCCATTCAGCGGTTCTCGAGTTACATGCCGATATGTGAGGCGTGCGCCAAAGTACACGGCAGACTTATTTTTTTTCCCGAACACCACTCCCGACTCCAGAGGCTCTAGTTCCGTCAATCATTTCGCAATCTCGAAAATTATTGGACGGAGTTGCAGTGGCGGCCCCCCCCCCCCCCTGGTAAAGATAGCAGGAGAAGAAGAAAAAGTTTAATTTTAATTTTAATTTTAGACCCCTAAAAAATGTATAAACATGTTTAAAATGAATAATATTTACTCATTTTAAGTATGTTTGTGTTTCAAATGCACAATATAACGTTAATATATCAAATATAAATCATTGTTTTGTGATTCACATGACGTCACTGTCTGATATGAGAGTAGACTACCTCTGAGGCTGGGCGAGATGTATCGTGCACACAGTGGGCGTGCTCTGGTATCATCGCTGTATCATCGCAGCCAATTAAATAGGTCAAGCAAATACATTTCGCCTATCAGTTCATTCAAATATGTGACTGGGCATGGGGGCGCGGGACTTGTTGAGGTAAGGTCCAATTTTTTTTTTTACATATTGTGAAAGTACAGATTCATACCTTAAAAATAAGCCATCACTTGAACATTTTGGTGGGATATTTTTCAAGCTACATCCTATAAATCATGGTGATATCAGTAAACGCATTCAGAGATGAATGGTCTTCGAACTTGTGGAGAGGTTCACACCTGTGATTTAATCAACTACAACCCTACCCAGAATGCATTGTATTCCATGGCCCCCCTCTCTCTGGGGACATTAACACCTTGCATCAGGCTCTTTTGTTATGGCAATGACTCTGTCTTGTGGCAAGTTGTTGTGGCAGTTGAAGTATTTGCCTTGTAAGTCTAAAAGCTAAATGACTAAATGTAAATGTATTATAAGGAAAGGTTAACCTTCTGTAGTGTGGTAGTGAAAGGTTAACCTTCTGTATTGTGGTAGTGAAAGGGTTAACCTTCTGTAGTGTGGTAGTGAAAGGTTAACCTTCTGTAGTGTTGTAGTGAAAGAGTTAACCTTCTGTAGTGTGGTAGTGAAAGGTTAACCTTCTGTAGTGTGGTAGTGAAAGGTTAACCTTCTGTAGTGTTGTAGTGAAAGAGTTAACCTTCTGTAGTGTGGTAGTGAAAGGTTAACCTTCTGTAGTGTGGTAGTGAAAGGGTTAACCTTCTGTAGTGTGGTAGTGAAATGGTTAACCTTCTGTAGTGTGGTAGTGAAAGGTTAACCTTCTGTAGTGTTGTAGTGAAAGAGTTAACCTTCTGTAGTGTGGTAGTGAAAGGTTAACCTTCTGTAGTGTGGTAGTGAAATGTTAACCTTCTGTAGTGTGGTAGTGAAATGGTTAACCTTCTGTAGTGTGGTAGTGAAAGGGTTAACCGTCTGTAGTGTGCTAGTGAAAGGTTTGTTGGAAGCCTCACATACGCCATGTAATGTTGGGGGTCAAGGTATTGGCTGAAGGAAAGGCTACATCAAAATAAAATACTAAATAAAAACAATGGGGGACCCTGATAATAAACAAGAGACAAATCAAGTTTCAAGATTTTATTATCATTTAAATGTGGATGTAAATACATGTAGTGTGGTAGTGAAAGACACAACAACTAGGTTAACCTTCTGTAGTGTGGTAGTGGAAGGTTAACCTTCAGTAGTGTGGTAGTGAAAGGTTAACCTTCTGTAGTGTGGTAGTGAAAGGTTAACCTTCTGTAGTGTGGTAGTGAAATGGTTAGCCTTCTGTAGTGTGGTAGTGAAAGGTTAACCTTCTGTAGTGTGGCAGTGAAAGGGTTAACCTTCTGTAGCTGTGAGATAATTGTTGAATAGATACACAAATGTTCTAGAATGTCTGATTATGACATCATACTGTGACATCACAAATATTTTCGGGCATTCATAACATTATTTTCTACGATGAATTGAAAATGGGGGACCCTGATGTAAACAAGACGAAAGTCCCCGACAAAAGCTTGGATCGAGGGCTGACTTTCAATAGATCGCAGCGAGTGAGCTGCTCTGCTACGCACGAAACCCTGGCCTAGAATCAGGTCGTCTACAAGTGATTTAGCACCAGGTTCTCCACAAACTTGCGATGCATAACAGGAGAGGGGCGACCATCATCCGGCCGCACCCCAACCCCGTCACGAACGGCTTTCCTCACCGACCGGAGCCGGCTATCCCGGGCCAACTTGAAATCCACGGCGCTACGGTATCTTTACGTTTAGAGGGGATTCTGACTTAGAGGCGTTCAGTCATAATCCCACAAGCCATGAACGCTATGAACGCTTGGCCGCCACAAGCCAGTTATCCCTGCTGTAACTTTTCTGACACCTCCTGCTTAAAACCCAAAAAGTCAGAAGGATCGTGAGGCCCGCTTTCACGGTCTTTATTCATACTGAAAATCAAGATCAAGCGAGCTTTTGCCCTTCTGCTCTACGGGAGGTTTCTGTCCTCCCTGAGCTCGCCTTAGGACACCTGCGTTACCGTTTGACAGGTGTACCGCCCCAGTCAAACTCCCTACCTGCCACTGTCCCCGGAGCGGGTCGCGCCCGGCGGAAGCCGAGCGCTTTACTCCAGAAGCGAGAGCCCGCTCGGGGCTCGCCTCCCCGCCTCACCGAGTAAGTGAGGAAACGATAAGATTGTACATTGTAACGTTAACACAGCCCAGCTGTCAACTGTACTTTGTAATGCTATGTTATTTAGATGTATTTAGATGTAAATACATGTAGTGTGGTAGTGAAAGACACAACAACAACAACAACAACAACAACTTACTTTTAACTGTATTAACAGATTCCGTGCTGAATGCCAGCGCAGAAAAGAGTTTACATCAGGGTTTACATCAGGGCCCCCACAACAATAATCTCTCGCTCCGATGAAAAGCCATTTTTTATCACTCCGTTTCCGTATTAAATTAATTAACTTTTTAGCCATTAGGTTGCAAAAAATGCATTCTAACAAATTCGTTCGCTCATAAAATTCTAACTGTGTTTTAATGGTTTTTAATTAAGTTAAAACATGCGTTTTATAACGGCCGTCAAGGCCTCTTTTTTTTAATCTTTTTTATTTAGACACTGCGTTTGTCACACGTTACGTTGCTTATAACTTATAACTTATAACATTAAGATAGTGTATTAACATTGTTATTCTCTCTCTGAGAAAGGAGAGCTAAATTGTGTCTGTGTGTTTTTTAACACCTCATAAGTACCACTTGATACCCGGACAGGCCGCACCCAGCGATAGCCTGCGCGTGTAGTTTTTCCACCTCATGAGAGAAAATCCTTGTGGAACTATATAACAATAATTACCTCATTTACAAGTTGTATTTAAGTTTGCAAATAAGGGCAAATAAGGGAACACATTAATGACAGTTCAAATATGTAAAAAAAAATCAAGATTTCGATTTTTAGGATTTTCTGAACAGCAAGACGATTTTTCACTTAGCCACATTTCTCTCTGCCCGAATCAAATCGGGTTTGGTCACGGCGAGTCACATATGATGTAATATGATGGAATCGGAGCGCGTTTTCTAGCGCACCAAGCAAGCAGGGTCCTTCCGGATGATCGGATCCTTCCGGCAGTCCGGAGATTTTGCTACCTTGGTGCAGCTACAGATGCAGCACTGAAAAATCAAACCTCTGCTGCTCCTCTGCTGCTGCTCCACCACTCCACGGGCCAAACTGATTTTGTGACTCCTATTGTTCTGGACCGGGCCAGATTTCACACCTCCACTGCCTCCCACAGTGTATCACTGGGGAGACTTTTTCATCTTAAATTTGTATTCGTCCCAAACGCCCCAGCTCCATCCGATTCCTTAGCTTTTTTCACTATTTACTTATCATACATTGCAACACTAATAGATGGGCAGTACCCCAAGTCAGACTGCCCATATACAAATTATCTTGGGGATCTGAGGGCAGTAGCCCTGACCCCCTCCCTGGGGGAACACCTGAGTGCTAGTTCTAAAGTGGCAGAGGAGCAGCAGAAGGGCAGCAGACGGGATCTGAATGTTCAGTGCTGCATCTGTACCAGCTAACAACGGTATGGACTGTTTAAACTTTACAGGAGTTTCTTTTTGAGTTGATTTAAAAAAAAAAGTGGATTATGGCTTGTTGTGGACTGGACAGCTGAATATCTCGCCCCATTCAACTCCTGTGATGGTAAGTAAGTCTTGTAACGATAGCTTGGATTCCACGTCATGCTGTGTGTGTGTGTGAGAGAGAGAGATAGAGGGGGATACTAATTAATTTCGCCACAGTGGGGCATAATCACCCGGGACAATATAATGGTAACTTGTTTAAGGCGAGACACTACAGGTGAATAGGGTAAAAAATGTAACTAATAGATATCACAATGAAACTTCCCCAGTTGATTACTTATATTAAGACAAGACTTTTTTGTATTACAAGTTTTCTGAAATTGTATGTTTAAATATGCAAATGAGGCATGATCTACTTAAATATGCACAATTCCATGATAGAAATCTGAACATTGGATAAAGCCATTTTCAAAATGATAGTTTCATTTTGTTGACATATTAGAGCCAAAGGTTATTACAGAGGGGATTTTGGATATCTCTTTTTATCACTCCATAAATCAGAAAATACTCCATTCAGTAAATTTTTATGGTAAAATTCCATATTTCGCTATGTTTTTAGGAATAAAATGTGATATAAATCAGGGTATGAATGTGATATCAACTAACCCTTCTGTAAATACCTTCAAAACATAGATATGAATAGAACTGGAAGGTTTGGTGTATGTGAGTGCTACTGAAGTGGACATTTCTGGCTCAGAGTATGAGGAAAAACTCTTAAAACTAATTTTTGGGAAAACACCTTCAAAGTTCTGTATTGTAAAATGCCATACTTTCTTTTTTTAAACAGATATTTACAAACACAATACCTAATCAAACCATTAGTAATAGACAACCTAAACACATGCCTGATAACTGAATAATAATAATAATAATAATAATAATAATAATAATAATAATAATAATAATAATAATAATGATGTTATTGAACTGAACAGAACTACACACAGGCTACAAACAGTGTAGTACAGTGTAGTACCCCCTAATAGGCAAAACATATTTGAATAGATATCACTATGAAACTCTCCCAGTTTGTTATGTACATATAAACTAAGAAAAAATATATTGCAAGTTTTTAGAATTTTATGTTTATATATGCAAATGAGGCACTTCCCCATTAAATATGTGCACATTTATGGATGCAATAAGGCAAAATGAAGTAAAAATAAACAACTAAATGTGTGTTATTGACGTTTTATTGTCACTAGTTTCATAGAAGACATGTTTAGGAAGCAAAATATAACAAAATCTCAAAACCAACAAAAAAAAGTATATTTGCCTATTCACCTGGGGTGTCTCGCCTTAAAATGACAAGATATACATCTGTGATTATTATTGGACGGATGTGAAAGAGAGAGAGAGAGAGAGAGAGAGAGAGAGAGAGAGAGAGAGAGAGAGAGAGAGAGAGAGAGAGAGAGAGAGAGAGAGAGAGAGAGAGAGACCTGGGCGTGCGTGTTTGTGTAGGGCTATTGGAAACGTGGCTGCATTGACTGACTGTGATCATATATTGATTGATGGCAATGGTGATAGTTGTACTCTACCTACTTAAATATTCGTACCTTGTGGTTTCGCCGAAGCTCTGACGTGCACAGTAGGCTACTCAGTCTGTGGTTTCGACAATGCATGCCTAGGTACATGTTTGCAAAATGTTTGGTATAGCGCCCCCCCCCCTGGAGAAGAATTTACCAGCCGCCACTGCAGAGTTGTAACTTGTACCGAATGAGTGTGGCTTTCCAATGATACCTCACATGGGATGAGCGAATCAGCGATCTAGGTGAAAAGTCACAAGCGAAAACAGCAAGAGAAAAAAACGCGGAATGCATTGGAGTCAATGAGAGCTTTGTCTTTTTTTTCTCTCAGTTTACCAAAATAGCTCATAATCACTTTTTTTTAACAGATTTTTATTAAATTTGGACATGTACTACACAATAATTCAGGCAGGGTGTTTCCCAGCTCATACATATTTTTTTGGAAATACTATATTTGGATATTGCAACTCAAGTTCAGATCTATGTTACTCTATTTCATTAGTACTAACATATCTTTCTTTATTGAATCAGAAACTTCAGAATGTTATCTTTCAAAAGAGACCAGGCTTATGCATGTGCTATAAGGATAATGTATAGTATTTTGGTTTGCAAAAAAAGTATGCAGTCCTCAAAAACGAAAACAAAAATGGCCACCTTTTGGGGCGCCTGTTACAAGGATAAAGTCAGTGTGTGCAATCTGGATGTGTGTGCAATGAATGTAGATGGATGGGTTCAGTTGGAGGCGGTTGATGTCACACCAGCCTAAGGGTGCTTTCACATGTAGTTTTGGTGGACTCGGTGCGGTTCTGGTGGTGAAGTTGCAACATTGTTGCATTCATCATTTGGTTCGTCTGCATTCACACAGCAATTTGTCAGGCGCACAAAAACTATCTGAACAATGTCACACGGTCGAAAAGGACACTCGTCTATTGGACACAATGGAGAGTGGAAATCCCTCCCCTTCAGGAAGTGAAATGCGCACAAACTGCGTGAAGCATGATAGTAGCAGTAGCAGAGGCGTGGCATTGATTCATCGTTCGATATATATTATATCGATTTTATTTGGTCTTCTGCCCATATGTCGATCAGGGCTTTCACTTCGCCCAAGTCTGTCCACGAGACATGTTTACACAGTGTGCTTGTTTTGCAGTACGCCATGGTAATAATAATAATAATAATAATAATAATAATAATAATAATAATAATAATAATAATAATAATAATAATAATAATAATAATAATAATAATGATAATAAGCAGCTGTGTTTTTTTCTTCCTTCTACCCCAAGATGCACAGTTAGATAGATATATAGATAGATAGATAGATAGATAGATAGATAGATAGATAGATAGATAGATAGATAGATAGATAGATAGATAGATAGATAGATAGATAGATAGATAGATAGATAGATAAATAGATAGATAGATAGATAGATAGATAGATAGATAGATAGATAGATAGATAGATAGATAGATAGATAGATAGATAGATGGATGGATGCAGTGTGCTTGTTTTGCAGTGAATGCCGCGCCGCGGTAATAATAATTATATACCCAAGATGCATAGTTTATCAGTTGACTTCCTACGTTTGGTCCGTGTTTGGTCCGATGAAGCGAACCGAGACCTATGTTTTTTGGGGGACCAGAGTTCGCGTGTTTGGTCCGCGGACCGAGTTCGACGCGCATTCACACAAACCCAAAAAAGCGGACTATCGAATTCTGGTCCGATAGTCCGGACCAAACAGCTCTAGTGTGAAAGCGACCTAAGAAGCTCTCCACCAGGATTCTGTTCTTATCTGCATTGTTGTCTGTGATATAACTGACAGTCTGTGAACTTGTCTTGTTCTATGCGAGGTTTGAGGCTGGTAATAACAACACCAGCCTACAAGCCACGGAAATGAGGGGGGGGGGGGGGGGGGTCTGCTGATGGAGACTCGGTGTTCAGGGTAACAGAGCATGAGGTGAGGCGGACCTTTAAAAAATTGAATATCAGGAAGGCAGCAGGACCGGACGGCATCCCCGGCCGCGTCCTAAAAGTCTGTGCCCCGGTATTCACTGACATATTTAACCTGTCCTTAGAACAGGCTGTCATCCCCACCTGCCTGAAGAAGTCCACTATTATCCCTGTACCTAAAAAATCCAAGCCTGCTTGCCTTAACGACTACCGCCCTGTAGCTCTCACCTCCATAGCCATGAAGTGCTTTGAGAAGCTAGTAAAGGGCTACATCTGCTCCTCCCTCCCCATCAACCTGGACCCCCTGCAATTTGCATACCGCCCCAACAGGTCCACGGAGGACGCCATAGCCTATGTGCTGCACACAGCAGCATCACACCTGGACAAGAGGCAGGGGAACTATGTGAGAATGCTATTCATCGACTACAGCTCGGCATTCAATACCATAGTCCCCTCCAAACTCATAGCCAAGCTCAGGGACCTGGGCTTGAACTATGACCTCTGCCAGTGGGTCTTGGACTTCCTGACGGGCAGACCCCAGGTGGTGAGAGCAGGCAACCGCACCTCCTCATCCATCACCCTCAACATAGGGGCCCCCCAGGGCTGTGTTCTGAGTCCCCTCCTCTACTCCCTGTACACACACGACTGTGTGGCACAGCGGAGCAACAACACAATCATCAAATTTGCTGACGACACAGTAGTGGTGGGCCTGATCTCTGCAAACAACGAGAGGGCCTACCTGGAAGAGGTCAAGGTCCTGGCGGGATGGTGCCAGGAGAACAGCCTCTCCCTGAACGTCAGCAAAACAAAGGAGATGATTGTGGACTTCAGGAGGTCGGGGGTCAAGGACTACAGCCCCCTCAGCATCGACGGGGCACCGGTTGAGAGAGTGAACAGCTTTAAGTACCTCGGAGCCCACATATCCGAGGACTTGACATGGACCACACACATTGACAGTGTTGTGAAGAAGGCACAACAACGCCTCTACTTCCTCAGGCGCCTAAGGAAGTTCCAAGTCAGTCAGAAGATCCTTAAGAACTTCTACTCATGTACAATAGAGAGCATACTGACTGGCAACATCACCTCCTGGTTTGGGAATAGCACTGCACAAGACCGAAGCAGACTACAAAGAGTGACACATTCAGCCGAACGCACAATTGGAGCGGGGCTCCCCACCCTCCAGAACATTTACAACAAGCGGTGCAGGGGTAAGGCTAAGAGAATCATCAAGGACTTGTGGTATAATATATCCTCATGTAAATATATCCCCCTCCCCTGTGTTCCCCTTACCTGTGCCCCCCCCCCCCTCTCTGTGGAATAATCACCCCTCTCCCCTGTGTCCCCAAACCTGTACCCCCTCCCCCCCATCTGACCTTTGATATCAGAGATGAGGACCAATCATTGATATAGGTATTTTGAGCGATTAATAAAAGAAAAGGGTGATATCTTCCCACATCTCTGATATCAAAATAACACAGACCGCAGTCCAGTCGATCATGTCATGAATCATGTATGTAAATAATTCTATTAATCATGTATGTAAATAATTCTATTTTAAACTATTATCCCCACTTTTACCTGTTCCAAACAATCCTGGTATATTATACATTAATCTCACCCACATTATAAGAAAGAAAAGTGAGTATTGTGGTATAATATATCCTCATGTAAATATATCCCCCTCCCCTGTGTTCCCCTTACCTGTGCCCCCCCCCCCCCTCTCTGTGGAATAATCACCCCTCTCCCCTGTGTCCCCAAACCTGTACCCCCTCCCCCCCATCTGACCTATCAAATGGGACCACACACCCCCTTTGTTGAACTATAAAGGGCTCTTCCCGACCACAATCAAGGTCTTACCTGGGTAATTTCAGCTGATCACCTGGGGCGAGAGCCTCAGCCATTCTCTCTATATATTCTATCTGTTTGGTTAATAAACCTTGTTATTATCCAAGCCTCGGTTGACTGAGACATTCTTCATCAGGATATCTACAAATATCCCACAATTGGCGTCTACGAACTTGTGACGGACTTTTTGCGTCCTCCCGGCGTGCTGTATCATTCAACTATACAGAGAAAAGTGAGTATAATAGGATGGTCGACAGAAATGTATGGAAGGAATTAAAATCTTCCCGCTTTTCTCTGTGCCAGGTGAATATTACAGAATGTTGTCCAATATTGAGATCATGGCTGAGTAGAATAATGTGCATTAATATATCTGATCTGTATTGAGAATCGTTACCAGGGCGCGCGTGCACCTGGGTCCTTATCAGGAGGTTCTGAAAGGATGGGTTATATGTGCTAGTCCCAAAAAGTTTAGGCACAAAGGTTGAGGTGCTATTCCTGGTCGAGTCGGAGCCGACCGAAAGCTAAGGCACACACAGGTTGTTGGATTGCTACCCCTAGTCTAGCTGATGCAGACTAAAAATATAGGCAACAAAATAGATACGTGAGCTTATTATGATGTGATATCCTTGGAAAACGCTACTCTGTTAAAAACGTTTAGAAATTACCAGAGTAGCGTCATAATATTCATTGTTTCAACCTCAAACTAAGCCCACAATCTCATTCCTGAAAACGATGTATTTGGATTGAATTAACCAATTGATTAATACAGATAGCGGGAAGATGACCGGCGATGCCTCGGCAGTACGTGAATGTACATTTAACGGGACATTAGTCGCGGGTCGAAGGGACCGAGAGTATGATTAAAAGGTATATATAATCTAATATATCGCTGGTAAATTTCGAAGTCAGGTTCGGTCGTTATGATTTTAATAACGATGTGTAGTTATATATCAAGGGTATAAATGCCTTGTCGCAACAGATGTTGGAACAATACAGATGCTGGCCGACTAAACGAACAAGCGATCCAATACAGACCAGATATATACACACGTTAACTTATATGTATTATTGTTGTTTTGTCTGTTTAAAGTCTCGTTTGTATTTGCGTGCGCCGAGCATTGAGAGACTAGTACCGTTATATAGAGAATAACATTGAAGTGCAGTTCACGCGACATATTAGGATAGTAATTTCCGGAACCGACCCACGGGAGCAACCATTTGGGGAAGTATAGTTTTATCGTTTCAGTTTGTTTACGTTTCACATATGCACAGGCGCGTTCATTCGGTAACAAAACGCTGGTATAGGAATTCCAAGCTATTGAGAGCTCGTTGGAAAAATACTGTATGAATTGCAAAGCGTTATTTCCGAGGCGAATGAGAACGCACGAACGTCGCATGGAGCGATGACGTCACACTATGCGCGCCGTGAAGTGATTATTTTATATTAAACTATCCATAAGCGAACGTAAAGTGTAATGTACCCAAGGCCAAGGGTGCGTGAAATCCACGTGTAGTATATATTTTATTTGTATATGTATGTGCGCGCTGCTATTGGAAAATGTTGAGTTGAGGTGGCGAGATGCGGGTTGCTGACGACACGTAACGGATCCAACCCAACACAACAGCTGTCCCCGGTGAGTATGACAATCATAAAATATAGATGCATTGATTGATTGAAAACTTTATTAACAGATTGCAGAATGGGTACAATACAGCACAGCTCAATACACAATTGTTAAGGGGATGCAGACCAGAGAGAGACTTTAGTCTTGTTTACATCAGGGTCCCCCATTTTCAATACCAGAGTTGTTTACATCAGGGTCCCCCATTTTCAATTTATCAGAACATATTATGACATACATGACAGACAGATAGTCAGTACTGCTACATCTGTACATTTATGACATACCAGATTTGCAAATTCAGTACTTTTTGTGATACAAAAGGAGTCAAGAAAAGGGAGTCATTTGACGTAGAAACTGTACATATACACAACTATCAGTTAAAGCATAAAAAACTTGGGCACAAACAACATAGATCATGTTTAAAAGTAAGATGTTTAGGTTATATTCACTTGAGTTAATGTGTTTATCTAAAGAACCAATGAAAGATAACTAGCCCTTTCCATTGTAAGACATTTTTAAACATGATTCAAAATGTGTGGGTCCACTTTCATATGATGCTTGTGTACATATGCGATATGATTGATAAATGATAACACTATCATTTATCCTAGAACGGGATGGATGAGATCTAGCTAATGTTTGTTGAGCAGACACACCCAGGTCTTAGAAAAGAGTGGAAAATTAACATGTGTTTGTATTTACAGATCTGGCTCTGAGGCAAGATGCAAAACAGTGAATGACTACACCCAAATTGTATCACAAAAGACAGAAAATCCAACAATTTGCATGTCAACCGAGAGACAGTGCAGAGCTGAGAGACAATCGATTGACCATTTGGAACAAATCTGCATCCAAATACCCACATGTAAATTTCTTCAGAGTGGGCACTTGGGAGACAAAACAATGCAAATGCCTAGAGAGGACTCTGACCACACCTAGAGACGACGATAGCAGACACCATTGGATGGGCACTTGAAACCCACAGAGTATGCCTACACTCTGACCACAGACTTGGTGGACCAACAGAGAACCACTTAGTTAAACATGAAATCAGACACAAATGATGATGTTGCAGTCATGAAAGTCTACCTAATTCCCATACTAACAATAACTAACCAGTTGTTTTCATCATCTCTTTTCAAGAGACACACGAATTAGAGATATGAATTCTGAATAAAACCAAACAAAGTAGAAGTGCCTGAGATGAAAGATCAATGATGAAAACAATTTAACATACTATCCCCCTCCTTCTATTCTCTGCTTAACCACTAACTCCTTGCAAATTTCAAGTACTGTCCATGACTGCAAAATTATCAACCACCAAAATTGCAGCACAATTATCTAAATGTACAAGATATCAACAACATTGATCATTTAGCTGACACTTTTATCCAAAGCGACTCACAGGTTCTGTACGACAGGACATCAGGCAAGGCACACCTCTATCAGCTGAGTAACAATGGTCATCAAAGTGTTGAGTGCTACAGTGTAGATTAGTTTATTAGGACAAATGCATGACAGTAAGGTTAGTTAGGGTTAGATGATAAGAAATGATTGTTTTTCATGCAAAAATTAACTGGCTACCTAGATTTTATGTTTTTTCCCCACCCTAAGCCATGATGAGCCACACTGAGATGTGAAGAACGCCAGAGAAGTCGTGGCGAGGTAAGTATCCTGAGGTACAGCCAACGCATCCTGAGGTAAGATCAAATTAAAATTTGACATCACAGACTATGAAGAAAAATAGCTATTTTATCTGATTCAAGATTTGGCCATTCATTTACTAATTTTATTTAAAGCCTAATGATAAGATTGTAGTGAATGTGACCTTCTTGACGTAAGGAATCACTGCTAATGCAATTGGTTTGCATTTCCTATTGTCAATTAAGTGATTTTATTTACAATGAATTGAATTAATCCCAAAATGATTTTCCACTTTAGCAGAAAGGCGTTGAATCATTTATGTGAGGAGTTTTCTAAGGCAGTGTTTATCACCCTCAGATCACGAATTGGTGAGAGGACAGGACGAGTGAGACGACGCGTGACATAAACCACGAACGACGGCAGGACCAGACAGAGAGGAACACAACCCAGTGACCTGAGCGACCCACGACAGCATACTACCAGGGACGCCGCCAAGGAGCTGCGGACACAACCAGAGGCGACGACAACAACCGTGGGAGAACCATCCAACCCAGCCCACAGACATCCCCAAGAAAGTGGAGCAGGGGACCACGAAGGAGACTGACCAAGGAGACACTGACGAAGAGGAGATCAACCTTTTGACGGCCTCCGCCCCGGCACTGCAGACCACGACAGACCGAGATCAAGACGGAGTCTAACGTGGCTCTGTCAGACCACGGCGGGGAGCTGATCGTGGAGTCGGACAGCGGGATGGTGATCCACGAAACCCACGGCCTGGAGTGCAGCGAGTGCGGCGAGATCTTTGGCAGCATCGCCGACCTCCACCAGCACTTTGAGATCCACAAGGACATCAACCCGTACATCTGTGTCCACTGTGGCGAGAGCTTCGCCGTGGAGGCCAGCCTCAAGCAGCACATGAAAATCCACACGAAAGAAAAGGCGTACGCCCCCACCGGGGTCGAGATGGTCGGCAAGGGCGTCATCGACGCCTTCAACCTCAAGTCTCACCAGATGCCGGAGAAGCCCCATCAGTGCTCCGAGTGTAGCAAGAGCTTCGCGGCGGCCATCTATCTCAGAGAACACATGAAGATGTACTCGGATGACAAGCCGTACAAGTGCACCCAGTGTAGGAAGAGCTTTGTACGCAGGAGGCATCTGAAGAAGCACCAGGAGCTCCACACACGCGAGAAGCCGTACACCTGTGGCCAGTGCAGTAAAGGCTTCACCACATCCTCCAGCCCCAAGCAACACCAGAAGACCCACGCCGTGGGGGTAGTAGGGGACAAGCCCCATCGATGCACACAGTGTGCGAAGTGCTTTGCAACCGCGGCTAACTTGAAGGAGCACAAGAGGGGGGTCCACTCGGGAGAGAAGCCGTACAAATGCAACATGTGCCGGAAGAGTTTCGTTCGCAAGCGCCACCTGAAGAAGCAAACCCATCACCTGCAAACGGGAACTGAAGTCCCCGACCATCAAGGTGGATTCCCATGACAAGATTGTCATCCGTGTGAGAAAGAGCGTCCTACTAACTAGCCACTACACCGGCGGGCCCTCGCCCTCCATCAAGTGGTACCGCAATGACTAGAAGAGGACAGCGAAACCAGCACAACACATTCAAAAAACGCCCTGACCACCATGTCTCTGGGCCTGATGGGAGCCAAGCGTGAGCACAGTGGCAGACATGTGGTGGTGATGGAGAGCAGCGCAGACAAGTGACCCTTGACAGGGAATGGACGGCGACCAGTGAATATTCCCGACTGCATCGTCAAGAAGAGACACATAGCAAATGAGACATGTGGACCAAGAGACTTCTGAATACACATGGTCCAAAAAATGTTATGTATTTATTTACTTTTTACTGTCTTACTGCCACACGACAGGCTCACAGAAACATCAACTGAATGTACGATACGTTCAACACACAGCAGGTCACCACAGAAGGACACATCCCCGACCGAGAACAGATGATCAACACTTCACAGCAACTGTCAGATGCACAAACAAGAACTGTTTCACAGAGTTCATATGTATCTGGAAAATTATTGACTAGGAATATGATGAAATACAATCAGTAAGATTGCATTAATCAATTTTATAATGACAATGAGAAATGATCACAGAGTCACATTACAAAATGGTATTGTTAAACAGGGCAGAACCAGTTGGATTGTTCCAAGACACCAAGTTTGTGTTCAACATTGATAGTATGCACCACAGAACAATGCATAACGATTATCATAATCACCTTTTATATTAACCACTAGGGTTTTCAATTTTATTTTGACACATTAGCCACTAAGGTAATGTCTATTGTATGTATTTATTTAATTTGTATGTGTTACTGTTTGGCCCTGCCACACGACCGACAGAGAACACCTTGTCAACAACGACGCAACATCATTCAGATTAATACCTTCACAAGCAGGAAACTTTTCACACAATTGTATGTATCTGCAAAACGATGAACTAGGGATGTGATGAAAAGAAATCAATGAGAAAGCATTAACAATGGTTAGTAATAATGAGCTAAAATGTATTGCTGAAGGAAGAAGTGACCACATGATCACATTACATCACATTAGAATTACTTAGGTTACAAAATTGTATTGTCAGACAAGAAAGAATCAGTTGTTTTATTCTTTCATAGAAGAGGACATGTAACGTTGTTTTGCACCTGTATGGCGATGCATAAGACGTTTTATCTCCTCATTTATAGAGAAGAAATGGAGAAAATTGCCTGATTCTAAGTAAAGACCAACAAAGCTGACACTCAAACTCAGATTAAATACAACTGGATCCTAAGTAATTTCATCAAGAATCATCACAAAATGTGCAAAAATATATATATATATTTGTGAACAGTTTCCCATAAACAATCATGTTAGTTTTATTAACCACCAGGTTAACGGTTGTTAAAATGTTTTTGTACACATTAGCCTTATGTGTAAATCCGATTCCTAATAATTATGAACACAATTTTGTTTTTTCACCCTGTGCATTCTGACCACACAGACAGTGCATGTATTTAATTGGTTTATTACGATGCCTGTATGCACAACGATCACATTAGCTCCCCAGAATCACGACATGAACGACTGAAGGTATGCCAAGATATTTGCACAGCGATAGCTTCTAATGATTATGTTAATTGTTGTTTGATATCAGAGATGAGGACCAATCATTGATATAGGTATTTTGAGCGATTAATAAAAGAAAAGGGTGATATCTTCCCACATCTCTGATATCAAAATAACACAGACCGCAGTCCAGTCGATCATGTCATGAATCATGTATGTAAATAATTCTATTAATCATGTATGTAAATAATTCTATTTTAAACTATTATCCCCACTTTTACCTGTTCCAAACAATCCTGGTATATTATACATTAATCTCACCCACATTATAAGAAAGAAAAGTGAGTATTGTGGTATAATATATCCTCATGTAAATATATCCCCCTCCCCTGTGTTCCCCTTACCTGTGCCCCCCCCCCCCTCTCTGTGGAATAATCACCCCTCTCCCCTGTGTCCCCAAACCTGTACCCCCTCCCCCCCATCTGACCTATCAAATGGGACCACACACCCCCTTTGTTGAACTATAAAGGGCTCTTCCCGACCACAATCAAGGTCTTACCTGGGTAATTTCAGCTGATCACCTGGGGCGAGAGCCTCAGCCATTCTCTCTATATATTCTATCTGTTTGGTTAATAAACCTTGTTATTATCCAAGCCTCGGTTGACTGAGACATTCTTCATCAGGATATCTACAAATATCCCACAGACTCCAGCCACCCGAACAACTGCCTCTTTGAACTGCTGCGGTCAGGCAAGCGATACCGGAGTCTCAAGGCGAGCGCAGAATGACTCAGAAGAAGCTTCTATCCCCAGGCCATCAGGCTGCTCAACGAACAATAAACACTACACAACAACCATCAAATGCACACAGCACACACATCCACACGCACACACTCACTTTAAACAAACAAACACACTGCAGCACCCACTCTCCACACTTTAGATCACCCAAACACACTTTATATTTATTGATAAAGGATTTGCACTACAACTCGTACACCTTACTGTAAATTGTACCTAAATTGTACCTCATCCCATTTCTGCTTTGCACTATATAGTATTGTATATTAGTACACTGCATAGAATATTGTATATTATATGGTAACTCAGTTACGTCTATTCTGCATCGAACATCGTACATATGTCTATACTGAACACTGTGACTTCATTTTTTACTTCTAATTTACATGCTATACTATGTTATTTCATACTTATCTTGTCTAGCACAGTCTCTGGAGCGTAACAGTAAGAATAATTTTGTATAAAAGTATTCTGTACTTCTGTATGACAACTATTAAAGAAACTTGAAACTTGTCCTTGGCTGCTCACAGTTCATTTGTGAGCTCCTTTTAAACGCCCTCAGTGTCCCCTGCCATGCAGGCCCTCTCTCTCCTGTTCAGTGGGTTTTTAATGTCCCTATTAAGTTCCAATCCATTCATTTTTAGACTTTAGACCATTCGTTTGGGGTCACCTGGGTAAAATGAAATGAGATATAATGGATGTGCCATAAAAAGCAGACAATCAATCACATTGCTTTGTCATATTACACACCGTTCTTGGTATCTGACTTTAGTATCGTGGAAATTCACAGATACTGATATCCTGCTTCGGGCCTGGCATCTGGTACCGGTATCGGTGTATCCCTATCATCTCCACCTCCTCCTCATGGTAACTTTCAGAAGAACCTGTAGAAGGAAGATAAGGACACAATCTCATTTACAGAGAGCATGGCAGCAATGGTACCGCCACTCGTCACAGATCCGCCTCTAACTCTCCTGAAATCCAATTAGGATCTCAGACAAACACTAGAACTTATTCTGAAAATAAATCAAATAAACAAGCTCATTTATAGGGTAGCCTGCACTTAAAACTGCTTTAACTTCATGGCAGAACTTTCTTTAATACCCCTGCTGCCCGCCCTTGTCCCATCAAAAGTCTATAATTTACTTGCTTCTACCAGACAGTTTAATTGCCATTCAAGTCCCACTGCAGATTAATAGAGAATTAATTATGAAAATGTCTAGATAGAACACCAAACCACGTTTTAAATGTCTAAGCATTATCTAACCAAGCTATTCTTATTCACACAGGAAAGTATAGACAAAAGTTTGGACTGCAGGGGACTTTCCCCAGGGACTTGGGACGTTTTGAGGAACAGTGTTTGCACCGCAGGGTCTAGGGTGTAACAGACGTTCAGTGGACATTATACAGGTTTTACCCCCAAAAAGCCCCTGCTGTGGGGGTAGGTTTTAATTTTTTTAAGTGCAGGAACTTGCAGCGTTGAACATTCTGAATGGTCAAGTACTTTATTTCAAACAGCGTTTTCAAAGATATGCAGCACAAACCCTTTATTTTGTTCAGTTTGATCAGTTTTTTTTAGTTCATTGATCTATGCATTTGTAGGTTACTTAAAACCTCTTAACAATCGCCCCCAAAAGTGGTCATTTTAGTTTTCATTTTTTGAGGACTGCATACTTTTTTTGCAAACCAAAATACTATACTTTATACAATAATTATACAATAAAGAAGATTCACTTTTAGTGCTAATGAAATATGTATATGTACAATGTTCGATGCAGAATAGAAGTAACTGAGTTACCATACAATATACAATATACTATGCAATACTAATATACAATACTATATAGTGCAAAGCAGAAATGGGATGAGGTACAATTTAGGTACAATTTACAGTAAGGTGTACTGAGGTATGGGTTGTAGTGCAAATCCTTTATCAATAAATATAAAGTGTGTTTAGGTGTTCTAAAGTGTGGAGTGGGTGCTGCAGTGTGTTGTTTGTTTAAAGTGAGTGTGTGCGTGTGGATGTGTGTGCTGTGAGTGCATTTGATGGTTGTTGCATAGTGTTATTGTTCGTTGAGCAACCTGATGGCCTGGGGATAGAAGCTTCTTCTGAGTCTTTGCCATGAGACTCCGGTATCGCTTGCCTGACCGCAGCAGTTCAAAGAGCCAGTTGTTTGGGTGGCTGGAGTCCTTGATAATTCTCTTAGCCTTACCCCTGCACCGCTTGTTGTAAATGTTCTGGAGAGTGGGAAGCCCCCCTCCAATTGTGCGTTCGGCTGAACGTGCCACTCTCTGTAGTCTGCTTCGGTCTTGTGCGGTGCTATTCCCAAACCAGGAGGTGATATTGCCAGTCAGGATGCTCTCTATTGTACATGAGTAGAAGTTCTTAAGGATCTTCTGACTGACTTGGAACTTGCTTAGGCGCCTGAGGAAGTAGAGGCGTTGTCGTGCCTTCTTCACAACACTGTCAATGTGTGTGGTCCATGTCAAGTCCTCGGATATGTGGGCTCCGAGGTACTTAAAACTGTTCACTATCTCAACCGGTGCCCTGTCGATGCTGAGGGGGCTGTAGTCCCTGACCCCCGACCTCCTAAAGTCCACAATCATCTCCTTTGTTTTGCTGACGTTCAGGGAGAGGCTGTTCTCCTGGCACCATCCTGCCAGGACCTTGACCTCTTCCAGGTAGGCCCTCTCGTTTGCAGAGATCAGGTTCACCACTACTGTGTCGTCAGCAAATTTGATGATTGTGTTGTTGTTCCGCTGAGCCACACAGTCATGTGTGTACAGGGAGTAGAGGAGGGGGCTCAGAACACAGCCCTGGGGGGCCCCTATGTTGAGGGTGATGGATGAGGAGGTGCAGTTGCCTGCTCTCACCACCTGGGGTCTGCCCGTCAGGAAGTCTAAGACCCACTGGCAGAGGTCATAGTTCAAGCCCAGGTCCCTGAGCTTGGCTATGAGTTTGGAGGGGACTATGGTATTGAATGCTGAGCTGTAGTCGATGAATAGCATTCTCACATAGTTCCCCTGCCTCTTGTCCAGGTGTGATGCTGCTGTGTGCAGCACATGGGCTATGGCGTCCTCCGTGGACCTGTTGGGGCGGTATGCAAATTGCAGGGGGTCCAGGTTGGTGGGGAGGGAGGAGCAGATGTAGCCCTTTACTAGCTTCTCAAAGCACTTCATGGCTATGGAGGTGAGAGCTACAGGGCGGTAGTCGTTGAGGCAAGCAGGCTTGGATTATTTAGGTACAGGGATGATAGTGGATTTCTTCAGGCAGGTGGGGATGACAGCCTGTTCTAAGGACAGGTTAAATATGTCAGTGAATACCGGGGCCAGTTGGTCGGCACAGACTTTTAGGACGCGGCCGGGGATGCCGTCCAGTCCTGCTGCCTTCCTGATATTAACTTTTTTAAAGGTCCTCCTCACCTCATGCTCTGTTACCCTGAACACTGAGTCTCCATCAGCAGACCCCCCCCCCCCCCCATTGCCGCGGCTTGTAGGCTGGTGTTGTTATTCCCAGCCTCAAACCTCGCATAGAAGGTATTGAGATCATTTGCTAAGGAGATGTCACTGTTCAGTTTGAGGGAGGTGCCTTTGTAATCTGTCATCGTTTTGAGGCCCTGCCACATAGCTCTGGAGTCAGCCTGTTCAAACTGAAGTTCAATTTTATTCTTGTAGCGCCGTTTTGCTTCTATTACTGTCCTCCTTACGTTGTATCTCGCCACCTTGTGGTCATTCATGTTGCCTGCCACGAGCCCGGCGTTGTATGCTGTATCTATCTAGGTCGTCCTCGGACGGGCCCTCCATCGGTGCTTCCAGTCATTCCGATCCTCCATGCATCTGGCTAGCTCGCCGGTGCTTTCTGTTCCCGCATCTCTCCTGAGTATGTCCACGTAGGTTAATGTGGGACGTCCTCGTGATCGATGCCCGTGTGTTGGTTCCCACAAGTTTGCTGGTTGGCATCTCATGGTGTCTCTGGCATGGTGACCTGCCAGCCTCATTCTCCTGACTGCCACTTTATCGCTCACCTTTAGCACCCCCTCATACAAGATTGCATTAGTGACATGCTCATCCCTGTTGATGTTGAGCACCACGCGCATCATTCTGGTGTAGCACCCATCCAAGGACTTCTGCAGGGTGGGCTTCAAGGTCCAGCATCCACTGCCATACAAAAGGACAGACTCAACTGTCGCATGAAAGAAGTTGAGCTTGATTTGACGGGGGAGGTTGGATTTCCACACACTGGTCATGCCGTTCAGAGCCCTCCACGCAAGCGCCTTCCTCACTTTAAGGTCTTGCTCGGACGAGTTGACCCACGAGCCCAGGTACTTGAAATCACTGACTTCCTTTAGAGCAGAGCCTCCTGTTGTCCTTAGAGGTGGATGATCCGGGAGGATGTTATACATTATGACCACGGTTTTCTTGGCATTTAGCCTAAGGCCAACCTTGGCGCACTCTGTCTCCACTCTGCACAGGTGTTCCTGTGCCTGCTCCACCTGGTTGTATGCTGTGGTGCACGCTTTCAGAGCTTCACGGACGGATTTGTCTACCCAGGGCTTTTGATTTGGGTAAACTTTAATTGTGGTAGTGGGGATTGTTTCTTCCACCAAAGTACGAACAAAGTCCAGCACTGTCTCCGTGTAGTCATTAATGTTATCTGTGTTGTCACGGAACACGCTCCAGTCTGTGCATTCAAGCGCAGCCTGTAGCATCTCCTCTGACTCCACAGACCATTTCTGCACCTCTCGCGAGACTACCGGGGCACGCTTGATTCTTTGTTTATATTTTGGGGAAAGAAAGATGGCCGCATGATCAGACTTCCCGAAGCCACTAGCAGAATGAGCCTTGTATCCACACTTGAATTGTGAGTAACAGTGGTCTAAAATGTTACCGCCTCTGGTGTTACAAGTCACATGCTGATAGAAGTCCGGCAATAGTCTTCTCAGATTGGCGTTATTGAAATCGCCCACTACTACAATGGCGGCGTCAACGTTAGCTGCCTGGAATTTATTTACCTTGTCGTGGAGCTTCGAGAGCGCGTCACCTGTGTTCGCTTGTGGTGGAATATACACTCCGACCAGGATGATCGACGTTAACTCCCTCGGGAGAAAGAAAGGCAGACACTTGATGGATATATATTCCAGGTTGGGGGAGCAGTGGTTCGAAAGCTCTTTCACGTTGGCTGGGTCGCTCCAATTGTTGTTCAACATGAAGGCTATTCCACCTCCCCGCTGCTTGCCGGATTCTGCTGTACGATCCTTGCGGTGGATGAAGAAGTGTTCGGCCGGTTGGATAGCGTGGTCTGGAACGTCCGGCGTCAACCACGTCTCGATGAAGCAGAGAACATTACAATATCTAACGTCTCTTTGGAATTGAATCCTTGCTCTGATGTCGTCCAGTTTATTGTCTATTGATTGTACATTGGCTAGCAATATTATACTGGGTAGTGGCGTTCGGTGTCGCCTGGTTCTCAATCTGTTACGGACACCCGCTCTCCGTCCTCGTCGCCTGGATCCTTTGTTCCGTGGGTCGAGGTATGGTCCTGATGTTCTCAAGATCTCAACAGGCAGCCGCCAGTACAACAGCACCGTTGTTGACTAGCCCTGTCGGGGAGACAGTAGCGGATAACATACCGGGACCGAAGACGACTAGCCCCGAGAGGGTGACAGCAGTCGACGATATAACGGTAACGACGGGGGCAAACACCGTGAGAGAGAAAGCAGTTGAATTGGAGAAGAACATTTCCGTTAAATCCACTGTGTTCCCCAATGCTCCTACAACCTCAACTGATACAAACAGGGAAGTTACACAACCCGATTTCAGGTCTCTGACTAGCCTGATAAAGGATCAGATGGACGCTTTCAAATTACACATCGACGAATTCAAAGTACACATCGATGCTAAATTCGAAGAGGTTGAAAAAGCGGCCACGGAACAGGCCGGGCGAATCACTGCAGTGGAGAACACGGTGCAAGGAATTACATTGAAAGTACAAGAGAACGAGAAGACTGTTAACGATGGATTCACAGAGGTAGCGGAGGAGATAAAACAAGTGGAAAAAGCGCTTCTGAAGAAAATACAAGACATCGAAAAGGAAGCAATGGAGAGGCGGCTCGAGATCGAACGCTACTACCGTAGAAATAATATCCGTATTGTGGGATTGGATGAATCAGTCAATTGCACAGACAACTTATTTCCAACTGTGTTAGCAGGAATTCTAGGTACACATATCCTACCCACAGCGCCGTTAGTGGACCAATGTTACAGAGTCGGTACACAAGACCAAAAAGGCAACGGGCCGAGGGTTATCATTTTTACTCTGCGCAAGACAGAAATAAGAGATGCGATCATCAGAGGGGCACGCAATCAATGGGGGAAACTGAAATATGGTGACAAACCAGTGTTTTTCTACAAGGATCTATGCAAGGAGGCCATTGCTCTACGTGTCCCCTACAAGGATGTGCTGCAGAGATTATACAAGAGAAATCTTAAGCCAAGCCGTAGGTACCCGGCCCTCCTATCCATCTTGGGGAAAAATGGTAATAGGCTCGGATTACACTCGCCTAAAGACGCCGATGAATACATGAAGAAACACGAAACTGGGTCCCCGGGGCCGGTCGCAACATAGGCTCGAATCAGAAGATAAGCCTAATCATCTCTCTCTTTTTCTCAATTTTTTTACTCTTTGTATTTTATTATTTTTATTAGAATGACTTTACCACGGCTCAACAAAAGCAATAGCTGTTATGCATGTTGGCAACACTGAGGCACAAAGTGTTTAATACGGATCGATAGGCATTATATTTATAGACTTCTGGTCTCTGAGGAGGCAACAATCCGATATTGACATTGGGAACACTCTGGAATATTCTAGACTCTTCTCTCGACTACCCGGGGCACAATGGAATATGCTGGAAAACACTAGTAGGTCACAACTCATGGGTAGGAAGATTATTCTGGAACATAACAGCAGTGTTTACGGATTTACAAGGGTATTCTACAACCTTCTAGAATATACTGCAATCATACAATGAAGGCCTGTAACTTTAACATCCGGTATTTATATGCATATGATCCAGTGACGGAAGCTCAATAAGGTTTTAAAAACATCAGCCACATCTAAAGGTATAAGCATGACAAGGTTATTCTAATATTTTAAACAATTACTCCACTGCTTTAGGGATTTGCATAATTTAGCTCTAAAAATGTTTTCTTTTTTTTTCTTACTTATTTTTTCTCTGTTGAGTTTTATTTTAATTCTCACTTTTTTATGGTGTTAGTATTTTTCTCCACTATTTTCTTTTTTTCTGATGGTTCCAACATAAGTTAGTAGAAGGTTCAAATGAATATATCAATGAAGGTATATTTTTCATTTTTCACACTATTGTTATTACATTAATGGGAAGGCGCAAGACCAAAAGTGACATTCTATTGAATTAGAATGAAAGTTTTAGATCCTATGGCAATTAGCATAGGAAGATTATGGTTATTAAGCTCAATTTGGGCAACCCGGTGGCTTAAGGGAGGGAGTCATACGCGTAGGATGTGTCTATGGAACACAGTCCTGTACGACTCCTGGAAGGAGGGGGACTTAGGGGATTATTATTTGTATATATGTATGTTTTTAAGCTCGGCTCTCAACGGGACCTCAATAGTTGGATGTATATCTATTGTAGCTTTGCACTCCAGAAGCATTACCAACAACTACACAACAACATGTATAGATTATGGCTAGTTTGAATATAATGATCTGGAACACTGGGGGAATAAATAATCAACACAAACGCAAAAGCGTGCTCACACTGATGAAAAAAGAACAGGTTGACGTGGCTCTGCTAAGCGAAATGCACATTTTAGAGAAAGACATAGATACGTTAGCGGACAACACATATCATAACATTAGTCACTCTTCCTTTGGAACGAGAACTCATGGAGTTGCCATAGTCGTTAGACGGAAGTTGAATATTGAATTGAAGGGAGTATGGTCTGATGCAGATGGTCGGATAACTATAGCTAAGATTGTACACAAGAACAGGAAAATAGCGTTGGTAGTGGTATACGCCCCAAATTTGTACGAAGTTAGTTTCTTCACTACACTTACCAGAGCAATGTTAGACCTTCCTGAATACTCATTTATAATTGATGCGGATTTTAATGCCATTTGGAATCCAAGGATGGACAAATCTTACCCCTCCTTTTCCAACGAACAAAAAAATGCATCTAATGCTTTAAAGCAGGGCTATTCAACTGGCGGCCCGCGGGATGATTCTGACCGGCCCGCCAAAGATTACATGATAATAAAAAAATATCAAATTTTTTTTTTTTTTTTTTTTTTTTTTAATATTTTTTTTTTTTTTTTTTTTTTTTACTTTTTTTTTATGTCAACGTTAACACGCACAATTGAGCCAAAAGTCACTCAATTAATGACAGATTTCATTGATAAATTGAGGGAAAACTTTGCAAGTTGATTTGATGAATTTGACATGTCCAGATAATTGATGCATTTTGTGAGCAACCCATTTGCCAATGTAGCTGCTATTTTCACAAAAGGACAAGAGTTCCTTGCATCACTTCACATTGATGAAGGTCTCCTGCAACTTGAAATAATTGACATGCAAGCATCATCTGCTCTGAAGCAGGCACTTGAGAATGAATCCACCACAACATTTTGGATAAAGTGTATTCATGTCAAGACATTCCCCAAAATAAAAACGCTGGCAATATCTGTGCTAACAATGTTTGGCTCAACATACACCTGTGAATCCAGTTTCTCTCACATGAATGCCATTAAAACAAGCAACCATGCCTCCTTGACAAATGAGCATTTGCATCACTGTTTGCGGGTAGCCCTCACTTCCTATGAACCCTCTTTCTCTGCCATTGCCCAGTCAAAGAAGTGCAATCGCTCTCATTAGATGTGTGTATGTAGGCTAGGCCTGTCTGCCCCCCACCCCCCTGATGTTTGAGAGTTAAGAGTCGACAATAAGTGCTAATAAGATGCTGTGATTTGCTGTTGTTGCACAGACATGAAGCACTTTTTCATAAGCTCAGCTGCACTATAAATGTGTTTTTTTGTTCAAGTGTTGATGTTAGAATGTTCATATGCACATCATGCACTTGTTTGTTTTTTATTTTATTTTTATATTGAAATGTTGAAGAGGAGATGTTGCAGTTGTTGCACATAAATGAAGCACTTTTTTTGAAAAGTATACTACTTTTGCAATGTAGTTAAAGGGGATCTTATAAATGGCCTTTTTCAGTGTTTAGCATTGTTTCCTAGCTATGTGGACTTATATTAATATGATCTATGTCTCTAATTCTCATATTGGCGCATTCTTCCAATTCTCCTCTCACAATATTCACCCTCACTGAACTGAGTCATCTGAAAATGTGCTGATTTGTGATGTCAGAGAGACACTGCTGCATGATAATCAGCTGAGTTTCCACACAGTTCCCACAGTGGTTGGAGCCCAGGCTCAAAACGTGTTTTTGAGTACTTGATTAGAAATACAAAACAATTAATTAAAAAAAAAATATATTACAGAGGTGTTCCATAAACCCACAGGAATTGTGTAAAAGTGCCCAAATAGTGAAAGAAATAGTAAAATAGTTCCCCTTTAAATAAAAGTTGTGAAAATGTGGTTGCGTGTTGTGTCAAGTGTACATATATTCATAGCACGGGGAGGCGCCGTGGCAGTCCGGCCCCTGGCCCCTTGGGTTTCTGACAATGTGGCCCCCTGAACAATTTAGTTGAATAGCCCTGCTTTAAAGGATTGGTCGAAGATTACAGGTGTAAATGACTTATGGCGATCACTCAACCCCACGACCCGGAAGTACTCTTGTCGATCTGCGAGACATAACACATTATCCAGAATAGATTATGTTTTTGCATCCCCGAGACTATTTGATAACTATGATGTGGAAATGATACCCAATGCATTATCAGATCCCTGTTATTTACTCCTAAAAGGAACATTTGGTATACTATCATCCCGAGCCCCAAGATGGCGATTTAACTCGATGCTGCTTAATAACAAGGAATTCATTACACAAATCAAAGAAGCTCTTACAGTATTCCTACGGAGGAACGCAAACTCGGTGCAGGACCCTAGAATATTATGGATGTCGGTAAAGGGAATGATCAAGGATTTCACTGATAGCTTTTCCTCCAAAATACGCAAGAATCGATGCTCAAAACTGGCTGAACTGGAAACGCTTTATTCAACGTTATTTAATTCTTTACAATGCAACAACTCGGTTCGACTGGAAAATCAAGTTAATGTACTAAAAAAAGAGATTAACGCCATATACAGACAACAATCTGAAATACAAATACGCAGCGCAAGACAACAGCAGTACTCTCAAGGTTCCAAACCAAGTCACCTATTAGCTATGCGATTAAGAGTTAACGCAAAATTTGCAGATATAACTACCATTAAAGCACAACTAGAACTTTTTACAGACCCTAAAAAAATAAACGCGACATTCTAAGAATTCTACTCCAACTTGTATAAATCAGAAACGACCTTCGATCAAAACAAAGTGGACACATATCTCAATCAAATTAACCTCCTTAAACTTTCAGAGGATGATGCTAAACAGTTAGAAACACCGATCACACTAGAGGAACTCAAGAAGGCCATATCCGAAATGCAAAGTGGTAAGGCTCCTGGAAGAGACGGTATCCCACCAGAAATGTACCTCTCTTGTTGGGACATAATTGGACCCTTATTACTAAATATGATTTTATACTCAGTCAAGGAGGGGAACTTCCATAAGAACGACAATATAACATAACTCATAACAGTCCTCCGTAAAAAAGACAAAGACCCCACCGAGTGCGGTAGTTATAGACCCTTAAGCCTCCTCGGAACCGATATCAAACTGTACTCTAAGGTATTAGCCATCAGACTACAAAAGCATATGACGTCTTTAGTTCATCCGGACCAAACTGGCTTCATAAGAGGCCGCTTGATCACTGATAACATAAGACGATTACTACACGTACTAGATGCTAACAAGGACGACACCACACCTAAGGCGATGCTGTCCCTGGATGCAATGAAAGCTTTTGACAGGTTGGAATGGTCGTATCTATGGGCAGTATTAGAAAGGATGGGGTTAGGAAAAGGTTTCATTGATATGATTAAAGTATTATACAAAGACCCATCGGCCATGATTACAACAGGTATAATCACCTCTGGAATCTTTCCGGTATCACGCTCAGCTAGACAGGGTTGCCCTCTTAGTCCCGGACTATTCGATCTATCATTAGAGCCTTTAGCACAATATATAAGACAATCCCAATCCATAGAACCAATCGTAATCAAGGGCACACAGCATAAAATTAGTTTATATGCGGACAACGTAATACTGTTCATGCAAAACCCCAACACCACATTGCCTCATCTGCTCAAGTTGATTGAGGACTTTGGAGATTTATCGGGATTTAAGATAAATTGGCCGAAGTCGGCTTTCCTTCCACTTAACGCCCCTGCAAAAAAAAATATAACCCTCCCAGAAGAGATACCTATGGTAAAACACTTTAGATGTTTGGGAGTTGAAATATTCCCTACCATAAGTCAAACGGTGAAGCACAATTACATAAAAATCCAAAACAAAATCAAAGACGACCTTGACAGGTGGTCAAAACTTAAAAACTCAGTACAGGCACGGGTATCAATAATTAAGATGGACGTCCTACCTAGAATCAACTTCTTCAGCTCAATGATACCGTTACCCCCTCCAGAGGGTTACTGGAAAAAATTACACTCCTCCATATACAAATTTATTTGGAATAACAAACCACCACGTATAAAAAGATCCACCGCACAGAGAAACAAAGCAGACGGTGGTATGGCATTTCCAGATTTTTTCCACTATTTTAAGGCGTACACTTTAAGACCACTGACAACATGGTTTGATCCCCAAGCATTAGTATCCTGGAGAAATTTAGAAGAAAATATAGTAGCTCCACATAGACTGAAGGACATAGCATACACAAAATTATCAATTAAACAATGCAAACGGAAATTTGGCCCCATAATTACTCATGCGATCCGGATATGGCGTGAAACACAAACTAAATATTCTAACCCACATAGATGGCATAATCATACTCCCTTATTCAATAACAATGCACTCTTGATTGGAAAACGACCTATAAGATTCCCTATATGGGAAAAGCAAGGCATACACTCATTAGGAGATGTTTTCAACAAACAGGGTTTTTGTAGCTATGAAGAAATACGCAAAAAATGTAATCTCACCGATTCCACATATTATTTTTACGCACAGTTATTGTTATGTTTGAAGGCTCACAGTGTTCCATTAAAGATACCAATTGTACACCACAGATACCACAAATTATTCTATGAAAGAGAGACATCGAGAGGTTTTGTTTCAGATTTTTATCATCAATTACTAACGTCCGCGTATGAAACCTTCCACCTAGACTCAGTCTGGAGGAGGGATATACCAGACCTGGAAAAAGATTTTGATTGGCAAGAAGCCTGGGCAAATGTTCGATTTACATCAAGGAACCCGGACCATCAACAAATCAATCTTAACTATATTCACAGGACATACTTGACTCCTATAAGACTGAACAGAATGGGTCTTAAACAAGACTCCAAATGCTCCTTATGTACAAATGGGGACGAGGGGACATTTATGCACATGTACTGGGACTGCCCACCAGTTAAGATATTCTGGAAAGAAGTGACCCAGCAATTATCAAATCTCTTAACTCTGAATATACCTGTACACCCCTCTGTCTTACTGCTGAATGATGTTTTTGAGTGTGCAGTACACCCACAGCTAAAGAGATTGGTTTTATCGGGTATCACAGTGGCTAAAAAGCTGATAGCATCACAATGGTTTCAACCGGAAAAAAATTGCCGGAAGGTCTGGATTATTACATATCTCAATGTGATTTATCAAGAAATATCTACAGCAAGAATTTTGGGTCTCAACTAATCCAAAATGACAATGTGGTTAGAAGTGGTGGAGAGAATAAAAGCTAGCATATAATGGTAGACGAGGGATAATGGATGGATTATCCAATGGGGGGTCCGGGAGGGGGGGGTACAAGCTAGAGCATATGTGTGTAGGGTAATAGATAGCAGGTATTAGGGGTATATCCTGTATAAGACATTTAACTAATTGGTGATTTCAATGGATGTGCACTGTTAATTAATGCTTGTATATCTTATCGTGTGTTGTCATGTTTGTTTATATGTTGGTAAATTTCCAGTAATCCAATGTCTATGAGTGACTGACGGTCATACACATTAAATGCACCTACAGTTGGTACAAACAAAACTCTTAAAACTATAAATATTAACAAAAGTAAGCACAGTCTCGACGGAGCGCACAGATAGGCAGCCAGAAGTAGTATTTCCTTAAAAATTGGTATGGCTGAAAAGACACGGTGGGTCCATAGCCTGAAGTCTTGTGTAGTACATGTCCAAATTTCATAAAAATCCGTTCAGATAATTGATTAGGAGCGATTTTGGTAAACTGTGTAGCGGTCCTGGTTTCCTTTTCCTCATAGACTTCAATTTATTCTGCATTTTTTTCTCTTCCTGTTTTGGCTTGTGACTTTTCACCTAGATCCCTGATTCGTACATCCCCAGGTGGTGTATCATTGGAAAGCCACACTCATTGGCTACAACCCTGTCCAATAATTTTCGGGAGTGGTATTTGCGCAATACCGTGTACTTTGCGCACGCCTCACATATTGGCTTGTAATTCGAGAACTGCTGAACGGATTTTGTCACCTGAAATGACTATTGACAGGCAACAAAGAGGGCTTTAATTCGATATATATATATTGTATTAAAAAACACCCGAGCCACTAGAGGTCGCCAACGTGCTGGTGGGAAAATCATCCGGAAGAGGGCCCATGTGTGGGCTGTTGCATGTTAAGAGGTTTAAGTATTTAACGAGACACATTCTAATTTAACCAGGCTAGTAGACTAAGAACACATTCTAATTTAATCAGGCTAGTAGAGCCTAGTATCAATGACCTGAAGAAGTAGTTTCAGATGCTCCGCTTCCTACTTCTTCATTGGTTAGTCAACTAATGGGTTGTTTTGGTCTTAGTTGGCTAAGACTCTTTCAGTCACTTAGCTGTTTTTTATGCTCTTTATCCCTCTGGATGGCCTGACAATGAAGAGCACAGCTCTGGTAAACACTAGATTTAAAAGGTCCTTCTGTATAACTCCTTACAGATGTGTTGAGTCATTTGTGATTAGATCGCAAAACCTTGTAACTTAGTTGACTAAGAATTGTCTTAATCGAGGACAGCCTTACTTTTATTATCACCTGAGACAAGGCAACGAAAGGCATACATATATCCATATAGTGATATAGCATAGTTCATACATAGAGGCAATTCAAATATGAATAGAAATGGGGGGGGGAATGTAATGTTTAAAAACCAAAAAACAGCAGAAGGACTGGAGCAATGGTTGTAGGTGAAGTGCCTTGCTCCAGGGCAATGTGGCAGAGCATGTCAGGATTCAAACCAAAGACCTTCCAGTCGTAAGCCTGCAGTTCACTGTCTCCTTAACAGTTGTTAGAATGTTAAAAAGGTGAGCTCATTTATATAGTCAAATAAAAAATGCCTCCAAACTTTTGACAACCACCCCTCCCTCCCTCCCACGCTCCCAGACCTCATCAGACAGATTCCTAGCAGATTGTAATTTCCCCTCAGACACAGGATAAGGTTGATAAAGATAAGAGTGAACGGGCTGCAGGGACAGACGATTTTGAAGCTGCCACTCCACTCAAAATACACAAGAGCTGGATTGTAAGCTAAAAGTAGTCCTTTTCAAGCCTATGCATTTACACAGCGAGCTAAAGTTAATCTTTTAAAAGCCTTAGTATTGAGACAGTGAGCTAAAGTTGATATTTTAAAAGCCTTAGTATTGAGACAGTGAGCTAAAGTTGATCTTTTAAACGCCTTAGTATTGAGACAGGGAGCTAAAGTTAATCTTTTACAAGCCTTAGTATTGAGACAGTGAGCTAAAGTTGATCTTTTAAAAGCCTTAGTATTGAGACAGTCGGCTAAAGTTGGTCTTTATAAGCCTTAATATTGAGTCAGTGAAAGTTGGTCTTTATAAGCCTTAATAATGAGACAGTGAAAGTTGGTCTTTATAAGGGTAAACTAAGGAGTCAGTCGCAGTCAACCAGCACCTGCTAACGGGTCGCACCCTTTAGCTCAGCTGGTTAGTGTGGCCGTCTGTGGATCCTATGGTCCCAGGTTAAAATCCACTCAGTTACATTGGTGGCAGAGGTGGGATCTCACTGCTCTGTGAATCTGTATCCAGGTTCACGTAGCAATGTGGGTGGGATCTTAGTGTCTTAACCCTGGGAAGCCTTGTTAGTGTTGATACAGTGAGCTAAAGTTAGTCGTTATACCCCTTAGTATTGAGACAGTGACCTAAAGTTAGTCTTCATAAGCCTTAGTATTGAGACCGTAAGCTAAAGTTGGTCTTTATAAGCATTAGTATTGAGACAGTGAGTTAATTTGATCTTCTTACTATTGAGACACTGAGCTAAAGTTGGTCTTTTTAAAGCCTAAGGCCTAGATCCACAAAGAATGGATTGCACGATGCTAATTGCACCCCTACTTACAATTCATTATGAATTGAAAATGGGGGACCCTGATGTAAACAAGACGAAAGTCTTTCTCTGGTCTGCATCCCCTTAACACTTTGAGAGCCAGCCGTGTTTTCCTTTTTACCCCCTTGAATGCCCACATCCACGCCAATGTTAACGTTAATATCGCCTAATCTATGTTTTAAATTATGGCTATGTGTCTAATCTGCCCGTCGCTTATCAAAGACTCATTTTCCAATCAACATTGTCGTAGCAGATTGTTTTTTTATCGCTTCATTTCCGTTTGATTTTGAAAATCACTCGTTTTCGTGGAAAAAACAACACATTCTATGATAATCGCCTTTTACTGGAATATTCTAGAACGTTGTAATTTTTCGGCCTATTTATGAATCGTTTCATAAATCTCGGGCGTGGCATGCAAAGTGTTAACAATTGTAATAATAATAATTTATATAATAATAATGCAGGACCTGTTGCAGAAGTCTTTATTCGGCATGCAACAACACTCAATGTTTTAGTGGCACACAGCGGTTAGTTTTAGCACACACACTGGAACACACACGCATGCATTGTCTCTTTAGGATCGCCGATGCGATACTACTCTGCGCTTAACCCACCCCGTTGTCCTTCCCCCCAAGGGCCGCCGGGAGCAGACGAGGGTTGCGGTGTGAGCCACGCACGGGGACCATCCAAGTGCTCCTGCCCGTCTTCGTCACGGACACAACAGCGTTAGCGATCTGTTGTTGTGCATGTGTTTCCATTGGGTTTCTCTTATCGGGGGGGGGGGGGGGGGGGGGGGGCCCTTGCGAGCACGGGCAGAACATGAAAACTCCACACAGAAAGGCCTGGGAGATCACCCACCTGGGTACCTGGCATCGCGGAAACCTTGTCCCCAAGCTGGAATCGAACCCTGGACCTTCTTGCTGTGAGGCGACAGTGTTACCACAACGCCACCGTACTTTATTGTATTGTACCCATTCTGCAATCTGTTAATACAAATACTTAATTAATTTGCAAATAATTTATTAATAGTAATAAAACTAAAATAAAGATGTTTTCCAAAATAACTACACCTAACATATTCTTTCTGAATGACATTATGATGTTTCAGGCCCACAGACAGCGCTGTTTGTTGTGTGTAGTCACTACATCCTGGTGCCAGGCCTGGGTTGACATACTTTAGGGCACTATTGACACTTTGTTGTTGCAACAATATCAGGCAGTTGTTGCAATCTACTTGATACAATTGTTGTAATGTGTGCATGTGTGTGTGTTTGTGTGTGTAGGGTAATTATAAATTGCAACAATCCACTACCAACTATATTACAATGTATGTTTCCATTCTCTCTCTATCATACATCTAATTTCAAATACAATTTACTTGTAGAGCCCAATAGCACATGGTATTGTCCCATTGGCTGTACAAGTCAAGAAGAATACTTAGTATTTATTTTCTTTCATAATTGATAAAGAACACAACAACTAAATTAAATCCAAATATGCAGCACTCCCAGACTTTCCCCAATGAAGATAAGGAACGACTCACTAAAACCTAGCATATATACATGTAATGAAACACATACATACATACATGGTAGCAATAGTATCTAAGGTGCATAAGAACATTTTAAAACATTTTAATAAATAGAGCTAAGAACAACAAAAAACCATAGGAAAAGGAGGGCTGGTATGAAAATATCTCTCTCTCCCCCTCTCTCTCTCCATCCCTCTCTCTATATCCCTCATTATCTCTGTCTCTCTCTATTTATCTATATTTCTTTCTTTCTGTCTCAGTGACATCAGAATAGAGACAGTGAATCACAGGAAATTATGAAAAATGTATAGTTTGACACACACACACACACACACACACACACACACACACACACACACACAGCCATTCATTTACACTGTCTGCCGATCAATGGAATGCTGTGTATGTGTGTGTGTCTGCTGCCTGGCTACCCATTACTGTGCAATGACATCAATATCCACAAATGAATGAATAGCTAAGGGCCTGTATCTGGCAGAGGGCATCAGGGGACGTATTGTGTGGTTCTATTCTAATCTAATACATCTATTACTCTGGGAGACAACACAGTATACTACTAACACTGATCTACATGCCATACTGTTTACTACACTAATAACACTGATCTACATACCATTATGTTTACTACACTAATAACACTGATCTACATACCATACTGTTTACTACACTACTAACACTGATCTACATACCATACTGTTTACTACACTAATAACACTGATCTACATACCATACTTGTTACAAAGGGTCAGATTAAACCGAATATATATATTTATTGCTTGATATCCCTTGTATAATATTTGTATATCGTTTGATATCCCTTGTATATTATTTGTATATATACACGGAATATCCCTTTACCTGTGTACAAACCAGAGTAATATGCGCTCTCCTATTGGACACCCCCCCCCAGGCTCCAGGCAGTCTCGTACTCAGACAGGTGCAGTGGGTGAGTTTGGGGCATGTTACAACATGCCTTTGGCAGTGTAGTGTTTTCAGGACCAGAGTGACCAGGTTGGCACTAGATTGTCACTTACGTATAAATACGGCGCAGGTGTAAACAGCAGCACTTCGTTCATTACTAGTAAAGCCTTCACCACGAGTCAACGACCAAGTGAAGTGAGCAACCTTGCGTCAAAATAGAGCACTTAGAACATGTGCGAATAGGATAGTAAAAGTGTCAGAGTTTAGTGAAATAACGTCAAATTCAACCTAGTTTAATGTGAAGTATAGTGCACAGGAGAATCTACACCGGCGATTGCAGAACCATTTCTGGTTGGATTATATTGCTTTGGTACCGTTACCGCTGGAGGAGAGTACCGTGGAGTCCACTATCGTTTGGGATTTACCCCTGTGAGGATCATCACTCGAGCCCGCCTCTAGGAGGAGGCTGGCTGGCTGTCGTCAATGCTATTCGAGCATCTTGGATTACAACTGCTGCTTTGTCTGCCGATCAAGGGAGTACATGTACCGACTCCCGTAGCTGGAGCCTCTTTATTCCTCGTTGACCCAGACTTTGCACCCGAACATTCCTCTACCCTGCCGGCCTTACACCCGGAGGGAACCCCCCAATGTCTCCAGCTGGTACTAGTGTGCCTTATATAATTGCTATGCCACAGGTGGCGTCAGTTTAGACCCATCTTACTATTCTCATTGTACGCTCTTGACCTACTTTACGTGTGTTCTTCGCCTTACAAGCGCGAGTATAATTCTCAATCTGTAACCTAACGTTGCTTGCTCTGATAATAATAAATACCCTCCAAATAGAACTTTATGTGTCATTGCCGTATTCTTGTGTGGGTGTTCACCATATATATTCATGTACTGTATGGCCAGTAATTAAAGTACATAACTAGTAGTGGTTTACTATACCATACTCTTTAATACAGTCAGGGAATTGTACCCCTCAGTTACAATTGGTCCTTCGAGCCGGAGGGTATCAGTGTAATATTAATATAATATTGATATTAACCATGGCCAGCGGTGAACACTCCCCAAGCGGCTCTCCCAAGCTAGAACGCCCGCAGCGCAAACGTCAGCCACCTCCCTATCTGGAGGAATACGCTGTCAGTCTAATACCTAGCTTTAAACAGACGTTAAATGCGGATAAAGCGGATAGTCAAAGCATGTCAAATCCTACCGACCAGGCGACCCTGCCAGTAGAGACCCCAGTGGGTTCTAACGAAAGCTCACGGGGGGGACCAGGGGGGACATGACATGACTATACCCCCAGACAACGTCAACGGGATAGTCCCCGGAGAGCTCCAGGATAAAGAAAGCGCTCCAGCGACAGAACCCGACACACCACCAGAAGAGAAGCGCGCCCAGGAGATGGACCTCGAGGCACGCCCAGAGAACAGATCTCCAACGAGCACTGTCAGAAGCCGATCACCTCCGTCAGTGTCATCCCCCAGCGAGGCGGACCAGATGCTGGCGCAGGCCTTCATCGCCACCCTGGCAGCCTCCACCGAACGCGATCGACTTCAGGGTGAACGCGATCGACTTCAAGCACAGACGCTTAGTGAGCGCGAACACTCTACCATGGAAAGAGAGCGCCTCCAGGCTCAACAGACGAGCGGGCGCGAACAATCTGCAGACCAACGAGAGCGCCTTCACGCGCAACTCCAAGCGCAAGCCCTTAGTGAACGCGAACACTCTGCAACCGAGCGAGAGCGCTTCCAGGCGCAACAAAGGAGTGAAGACGACCGCATAAGACTGGAGACCAGACGCCTTCAGACGGAAGAGAACATTGAAAGAGGCCGCGCCGATGCACAGCGCGCCGCCGCCAATGCACAGCGCGACGCCGCCCATGCCAGCGCCAATGCACAGCGCAACGCCGCCAATGCACAGCGCGACACCGCCAATACCCAGCGCGAAGCACAGCGCGACGCCGCCAATGCACAGCGCGACGCCGCCAATGCCCAGCACGAAGCAGAGCGCGACGCCGCCCATGTCCAGCGCGAAGCAGAGCGCGACCAGCTGCAGGCGCAGATGATAGAACAATTGATTGCCATGGCGACACCCCCTCTCTCCGCACGGAGCTCCCGGAGATCATCACGACAAGGGTCTAGGGCACCTTCCCCTACCCGGCCCAGCGACCCGGGACCCGGCCAACAGAAGGATCCTGTCTACGTCTCCGGGCCCCCTCCCCGACCGGTCCATACGAGACCCAGCCACCGGGAAGAACCGGCCTACGTCGCCGAGAGACTGACTAGAAGACTCCAGGACCTAGAAGAGGAAGAGGAAGAGGAGGAATGTCAAGCCCACCAGCAGCAACGTACTCTGGACCAGGAGGCCCAGTACAGCCCCGACCAGCAGCAACGTACTCTGGACCAGGAGGCCCAGTACAGCCCCGACGTCAGCCCCGAGTCACTGCACTACAAACCCCCGACCCAACTCACGGGTGAGTTTGACGTACAGTCAGCACCGAGGAACAGCACCTGGGTACCCGGCCCCGGGTACCCACCAAGTACCAACCCACGACAACACGTACAGGGAGACTCGCCCAGGAGGCCTCTTCCCCTACGCTCACCAATGTGCCAGCCATCCATGGTATCGTACCTTGGCACACCGACGTTCCCAGACTTTACGCACGAGGACAGATCACAGTACACGGAATTACGGATGTGCTTGGAGACTATGATGTCTGACGTCCCCGATGAGTCGTACAAATATGCCATCCTCCTCAAGCACCTCAAGGTGCCCAGAGCGCATACTATAGCGCTGGCATATTCCAACTCAAGTACCCCATACTCCGCGGCTCTAGTGGCCCTCGACCAGCGTTATGGACGCATATGGGACTATGTGATACAAGAAATAAGAGATATCGACCGCCTCCCCCCAGCCAAGGACAATAGAGCATTGGATGACCTCTCTATCAAGGTACAATCCCTGGTAGGGATGCTGGCATCCCAAAAGGAGAAAGGGAGATATGAACTACAGTGCGCCGAATACAAGACACTGAACCCCGTCCAAGTTGATCAGTGGCGTGAGGCGGCCCAGGCGGGCGCCGCTCACCGCGCATCACTGTGCGGGGCCCACCAGCAGAAAATCCAAGGCAACCCACCAACAGGAGTGCTCCACATAGACCAGCATAGCGGGACCCCCCGAGTGCTCATCAAAGTGGTCAGAGTGCTCCTGAGCTACGAGGACAAGGTCCTGGACACTTACGCCGTCCTAGACGATGGGTCTGAAAAGACTCTCCTCCTCGCTTTCGCCGCAGCCCAGCTGGGCCTGCGGGGTGCCAAAGGAACAATGACAATCCGTACCATTAGAAGAGACCAGAAGACCATAAAGGGTGAAAATGTCTCCATCACGATAGCAGCGGTCGAGCAGCCCGAGAAGCAGTATAGTATCACTAACGTCTTCACCAGCCACGACATAGGCCTGTCACAGTACACCTACCCCATCCCACAGCTGATGGCGAAGTACGTGCACCTACGCAGACTACCTATACCGCTCATCGACGGCGCCACACCGACCCTGCTCATAGGCTCCGACCACGCGGACCTCATTCTCCCAATTGAGGCGGCCCACATCGGACCCAAAGGATGCCCAGTCGCGGTTCAGACCCGACTGGGGTGGACGCTCCAGGGCCCCCTCTACGGACTTGACAGTCAACCCACGTCTACACGCTGCCTGCACACAAAGGTGAGCGACACAGGCCACTCTCTCGTACAGCCCGTTGAGAGGCTATTGACATTAGACGAGAGGCCTGTGAGAGAACCGTGGGCCCAAGAAGAGGGAGTTCCGAACTCCACCCCCCTCAGCTGCGCTCCAAGCGACGTAGCTGACCTCGAGTCCAGCACCCCACACGACTTCTTGATGGGGAGGCCGGAACCGGCCCCTCCTCAGACGGGGTACAGACCGAACAAGAGGAACAGACGGAGGATGTGGAGACACAGCCAAGCACAGATCAACCAGTCTCAGGCCCGCTTCCTCCTAAGCTCCCTACCATCCCTTCCAGCCCGTCAGAAGCGGGTCAAGGACAGGGACAACTTAAAAGTGGACACAGTCGTTATGATCATAGACCAGTCACTACCCCGAGCTGCGTGGCCGGCCGGCCGCGTAAGCAAAGTGATCACTGGTGCCGACGGAAAGGTCAGAGCGGCAGAAGTTATTGTCCAGGGACGGACCTATACCCGACCCGTGGCGAGGCTGATAGAGTTGCCACGGCTCCCTGACTCCCTTGATGACGATCATGACCCACTGACTTTGTAGATTGCCCTACTCCCCACAACAGACATTGAGTAGTTGACAGGACTATTAATCTGTCTTCACTTTAACTAATTAGGTGCGGACTAATTAGGAGGCGGCTGTTACAAAGGGTCAGATTAAACCGAATATATATATTTATTGCTTGATATCCCTTGTATAATATTTGTATATCATTTGATATCCCTTGTATATTATTTGTATATATACACGGAATATCCCTTTACCTGTGTACAAACCAGAGTAATATGCGCTCTCCTATTGGACACCCCCCCCCAGGCTCCAGGCAGTCTCATACTCAGACAGGTGCAGTGGGCGAGTTTGGGGCATGTTACAACATGCCTTTGGCAGTGTAGTGTTTTCAGGACCAGAGTGACCAGGTTGGCACTAGATTGTCACTTACGTATAAATACGGCGCAGGTGTAAACAGCAGCACTTCGTTCATTACTAGTAAAGCCTTCACCACGAGTCAACGACCAAGTGAAGTGAGCAACCTTGCGTCAAAATAGAGCACTTAGAACATGTGCGAATAGGATAGTAAAAGTGTCAGAGTTTAGTGAAATAACGTCAAGTTCAACCTAGTTTAATGTGAAGTATAGTGCACAGGAGAATCTACACCGGCGATTGCAGAACCATTTCTGGTTGGATTATATTGCTTTGGTACCGTTACCGCTGGAGGAGAGTACCGTGGATTACATCTTGGATTACAACTGCTGCTTTGTCTGCCGATCAAGGGAGTACATGTACCCACTCCCGTAGCTGGAGCCTCTTTATTCCTCGTTGACCCAGACTTTGCACCCGAACATTCCTCTACCCTGCCGGCCTTACACCCGGAGGGAACCCCCCAGTGTCTCCAGCTGGTACTAGTGTGCCTTATGTAATTGCTATGCCACAGGTGGCGTCAGTTTAGACCCATCTTACTATTCTCATTGACTTACGCTCTTGACCTACTTTACGTGTGTTCTTCGCCTTACAAGCGCGAGTATAATTCTCAATCTGTAACCTAACGTTGCTTGCTCTGATAATAATAAATACCCTCCAAATAGAACTTTATGTGTCATTGCCGTATTCTTGTGTGGGTGTTCACCATATATATTCATGTACTGTATGGCCAGTAATTAAAGTACATAACTAGTAGTGGTTTACTATACCATACTCTTTAATACAGTCAGGGAATTGTACCCCTCAGTTACAATACTGTTTACTACACTAATAACACTGATCTACATACCATTCAGTTTACTACACTACTAACACTGATCTACATACCATACTGTTTACTACACTACTAACATTACAGATGTCTTTGCATTTTAGCATTTTAGAATTTTTTAGAATTTTGTACTTTATAGTTTTGTATGTTGTATAGTGTTATTGTGTATATTGTGTTTGGTCTGTATTCTTTTAACTTTTTTATTTGCGCATGAAGCACAATCTCAAAGGGGGCTCATACAGAACCAAGCATTTCACTGTAATGTAGGCCTACATTATTATGATGAATTGAAAATGGGGGACCCTGATGGAAACAAGACGAAAGTCTTTCTCAGGTCTGCATCCTCTTAACAATTGTATGTACTGAGCTGTACTGTACTGTACCCATTCTGCAATCTGTTAATAAACTTTTCAATCAATCAATCAATTCAATCAATCAATCAATCATGTACCTTAATGAAAAGTCACTAAAAAGTAGTAATGGAGATGCTGAGATAAACAACGTTGACAGCGTCTATGACCTACATTTTTCTACCCTGCTTCCCCTTTTTATCTCAACTACACGTCCGTTAGTCAGGTTTGCTTTGTGGGTTATTCATTTCCACTATAGATTTGCTCGTTTGCTAAATTCATTTGTGATTGTTTATAGCTTGTTAGCTTGTCGGTTAGCTTCCCGGTGCGCTAGCATAGAGGCTTATCCCGGCTGGCGTGGTCCACTGGTTTGTAGCTCATAAGCTAAAACATTATTCACGGGAGCTAGATGAGGTGCCAACGTGGATCTGGGATGGCAAGGCCACCCACTCTACATCCTCAGCTATGTTCCAAGATCAATGGCTTGTTTTGGGGGTGAAGCCAAAGGCTCTGAGATGTTACCCCATACAGGTCCATGCTAACGCCTGGTCAAGCACTGTTCTACCCCGCCTCTCGAAAAGGAGATCCTGCAGCTCGCAAACAGGTTCCAGGCCATAGACCTGGGAAATCTCTCCTTGCCGGGGGGCCCGACGACCCTTCTTCCCGCCACCTCAACCCTCAGCCACTGCTTCACTCCAGCTCCAGTCCCAATGGTCGCCTCACAGTGACAAGTTCCAGGAGGTCCACAACATCTCCAAGCACTGAGCCCCTCTCTGTACTTGATGTGGGATCCTCCATGGTCCCATATGTCGCCATCCCCTAGGCTGAAACCTGCTGCTACCCTGGTGATAAGGTCCTAGACCTCAACAAAACAATAAGTCCACTGCTCAACGAGTACCCCTCTGCTACGACAGTCATCGTGCAAATCAGCTAATTATACCAAAAAAATAAATCAGAACAGACAGACTTCAAAACTCTCATAAACACTCTTCTGGACACAGGTAGAACATGCATCATGTCGGGACCCTTCCCCTCCCGTTGCTACTGGGACATGAAGTATAAGCATAAGAAACCTCCATGTGTGGCTGAAAGGATCCCGTTCATGGACAATTGTACAACTCTGTCTGACAGAAACAAGTTCTTTGCCCCAGACCGTCTGCATCCAAACAGGACTGTTTCTCTCCTCCTTGCAAGGGACATGATCCTTGCCATGAAGTCCTGTCCGTCTTGTCCATGATATGTTTGTTGTTTCAAATATACATGTCATTATAAATAATAGACCTACAAGCCATAACTTAGGGATAGTGACTAATCATCAGAGTAGCCTAGTAACGGTTCAGACTACAATTTGTATATCTCTAACTATAGTCCTGCTGCACTATAGCAGGTTAACCCTTTCACTAACACAACCCTAACCCTAACCCAATTACACTACAGATGGTTAAACATTTCACTACCATACTATAGAAGGTTAACCATTTCTGTGAGGATTGGTCCGATTCCGCACGCTTCAAGGTACCAATTACCTTCGCGCACCTGAAGTGAGTTCTAATCAGCTCGGTGGAGCCCTTATATACTCTGGTGTTCCTAACGTTCTGTGTCGGGTCGTTTGGATTACCACTGGCTGCTGCTTGTTTCCTCCCGTGTTGTACCTCGTCTGTTTTTCTCCAGGACGTCTATGGAAGTCGCCGCTGTTGCTTTTCTCTGCCATCCGTTGGATCTGTGCCTCGTTGCCCGCTTTGCGCAATTGCGCCTTGGTGAGTTTTGGAACGTACTTTTTGGATACTCTGTTTTTCCTCGCATCTTCCTGACTCGGGACCTTTCTGTTTTTTGTGTGTTTGGGTAACACTGAAGATGTGCCGTTTTTGTTTGTACTGGACTCAGCTAAACTTGTGTGTTTGGCAAAACACTGAAGATTAGTCACTTGTGTTTATACTGGACTCAGCTAAGGAGGACTGGACTGCCTTGTATTCCGTTCGCTTGTTTGTTGACAATACTCTCTCTCTCTGTTCCTCCCAGAGTGGATCTTCAAGTAGCTGCAGAGCCGCAGAGTCAGAGGCGCAACGCCACAGTGCCGTCTCTGCTCTGAGACGAGCTGCAGAGCCGCAGACAACTCTGCCAAGAACATTCCCCACTTGTGCTTTTTGTTGTTTTTGCTATTCTCTGTTATTGGAAATAAATACGCCCTGGTTTTTGGCTAACTCTGAACTACCTGTCTGTGCCGTGCTGTTGGGGTTGGTAACAAACCATAACATTACGACCCGACCATGTCGACCCCAGCCGACATAGACAGAGTTAGGGCAGCGTTGGCGGTCCAGATCGAGTTGACCAACGACCACACTCAACAGTTAGGTGCGGCTGCGGCTGCTGTGCAGGACCTCCGGGCCCAGGTCCAGCCTATTCAGGAGTCTCTTAACACTCTGGCCACCCAGCAGACAACCCAGGGTAATCAGCAGGCTGATATTCTGCACCAGCTACAGGCTCTCAGTGCAGCATTTAACACCCTGCTTTTAACCCCACCTGTCCCAGGAGTCCCAGCCAGATCACCACTCACCGCCGCGACAGACCCCGCACCTCCCGACCTCGCACCTCGGGAGCCCCGTCTCTCCGAACCACGTTTGTTCGACGGTAACTTCGAGGATTGTGCCACATTCATCATGCAATGTGAGTTGGTTTTCCTTCATCAACCCAGCCGATTTACGTCAGAGGGAGCCCGAGTAGCTTACATGACTAACCTGCTCACAGGCCGAGCAGCACAGTGGGTTACTGCTTCCTGGTCTATGAGGGCTGATTTTTGTTTTGCCCTACCCAGACTTTGTGGCAGAGCTCCGAAGGGTTTTCCACCACCCATCTCGTGGCCAGGACCCAGGAGCTCGGTTGGGCACCTTCTGGCAGGGCAGTGGCAGTGTCACCGACTACGCGCTGGAGTTCAGACTGGCCACAACCAAGAACGGTTGGAACGATCGGGCGCTTCATCTCACCTTCCTGAGGGGGCTCAACGACGCGGTAAGGGACCAGCTCGCGACCCGAGAGGAGCCCGATTCTCTCGAGGGCCTAATCAGCCTCGCTATTCGCATCGACAGACGCCTCCGGGAGAGAAGGCGTGAGAGAGCCCGACTGGGACCCCCAGACGTTCCCCAGACCCCCCGTACTCGTGACAGTACTGCTGTCCGTCCTGCTCCCTCCGCGACTGGTGGTCCTTTCCCCTCCCGGTCTGTGACCAAGGAGGAACCCATGCAGCTGGGACGAACACACCTTAGCCAAGCTGAACGGGAGTCCAGGCTCAGGTCCGGCCTTTGTCTCTACTGCGGCCGGGATGGACACCGTATCTCCAATTGCCCTACCCGGCCAAAAGACCAGGCTCGCCGGGACCCCGGGAGATCCTGGTGAGCCGTTTTTCCTGTTCCCACACCCGTGCACCACCTAACCGTCTGACGAGCGTCACCCTAGCCTGGGCGGACCAACGGGCGACGGTGGAGGCACTCATTGACTCGGGTGCTGATGAGAGTTTCCTGGACGTTGAGTTTGCCACCCAGGCCAACATTCCACTTGAGGACCTTGAGAGGCCCTTGGAGGTTTTCGCGCTGGATCAGCACCGCCTGGCTGACATCACTCAACGCACCTGTCCTGTCCTCCTCACCATTGCTGGTAACCACGTTGAGAGACTCGAGTTCTTTATTACCAGTTCCCCTCTTGTCCCAGTAGTCCTGGGTCGGCCCTGGCTCGCGCTGCATGAGCCCCACATCGCCTGGTCCTCCGGCACCATCAGGGGGTGGAGCTCCTCCTGTCATGCCCAGTGTCTTCAGGCGGCATCCAGTCCTTCGCCCCGGAGTTGTCCTTGTGTGCCGCCCTCGGACCTCTCAACTATTCCCCCCGAGTACCACGACCTCGAGGAGGTTTTCAGCAAGTCCCGGGCTCAGGCCCTTCCGCCTCACCGGCCTTACGACTGTGCCATCGACCTCCACTCAGGGGCCCCCCTTCCCGGCAGTCGCCTCTACAGTCTGACCGTCCCTGAGAAGGCAGCGATGGAGAAGTACATCTCTGAGTCCTTGGCAGCAGGCCTCATTCGGCCCTCTTCCTCCCCGGTGGCGGCCGGTTTCTTTTTTGTTGGGAAGAAGGATGGAGACCTTCGACCCTGCATTGACTATCGCCAACTCAATGAGATCACCATTAAGAACAAATATCCTCTTCCTCTGATGAACTCCACCTTCGAGCCCCTCACCCAGGCTACCGTCTTCACCAAACTGGACCTCCGGAGTGCCTACCATCTGGTCCGTATCCGAGAGGGCGATGAATGGAAAACCGCCTTCAAGACTCCCAGGGGTCATTACGAGTACCTGGTGATGCCGTTCGGCCTCACCAACGCTCCGGCGGTATTCCAGGCGCTCATGAACGACGTCCTCCGTGACATGCTTGAGGAGTTTGTGGTGGTATACCTGGACGACATCCTCATCTTCTCCAAGACCCTCGAGGAACACGTCCAGCATGTCCGCCGTGTGCTGGAGCGCCTCCTCCACAATCGGCTCTTCGTTAAGGCAGAGAAGTGCCGTTTCAACTCCGACTCTGTCGATTACCTAGGCTTCATCGTGGAGAGCGGCCTGACCCGAGCTGACCCTCGCAAGATCCGGGCCGTGGAGGAGTGGCCGGAACCCACCTCTCGGAAGGAGCTACAGAGCTTCCTCGGGTTCGCAAACTTCTACCGGAGATTCATCCGGAACTACAGCCAGGTGGCGGAAGCACTTACCAGGCTGACCTCTCCCTCCCTGCCGTTTGACTGGTCTCCAGCGGCCTGCGCTGCGTTCCGTTCCCTCAAGAAGAGGTTCACCACCGCCCCGGTCTTGCTCCACCCAGACCCCAAGAGGCAGTTCATTATGGAGGTGGACGCCTCGGATACTGGACTAGGGGCTATCTTGTCTCAGCGGTCGGCGACGGACCAGAAGGTCCATCCTTGCGCTTTCTGCTCACGTCGTTTCCTTCCTGCCGAGAGGAACTATGACATTGGCAATCGGGAGCTGCTGGCGGTAGTGGCTGCCTTGGAGGAGTGGCGTCATTGGCTGGAGGGGGCCGAGGAACCGTTCACCATTTGGACGGACCATAAGAACTTGACGTACATCCGTGCATCCAAGCGCCTCAACGGCCGGCAGGCAAGGTGGGCCAGCTTCCTCAGTCGGTTCGACTTCTCGCTGACCTTTCGCCCTGGGTCCCGCAACACGAAGGCCGACTCTCTGTCCCGGTTACACTCCAAGGGGGCTCCAACCACTGAGGATCCGACTCCCATCCTCCCAGAGGCCAGGGTGGTGGGTGTGGTCACCTTGGGCATCGAAACCGTGGTCAGGCGTGCCCTACGTTTCCATCCCGCTCCCAGCAACGTACCCGTTCATCACCTCTTCGTCCCCGACTCAGTCCAGTCCCGGGTTCTCCAATGGGGCCATACCAGCCGGTTTGCCTGCCACCCTGGCGTTCATCGCACTTTCTCCTTCCTGGCTCGTCGATTCTGGTGGCACACCATGAGGAACGACGCCAAGGAGTTTGTTCTGGCCTGCACGGTCTGCGCCCGCAGCAAGGCCTCCCACCAGGCACCCTCCGGGCTATTACAGCCACTTCCCATTCCGAGCCGCCCTTGGTCCCATGTGGCGTTGGACTTCATCACGGGTCTTCCATCGTCCCAGGGAAACACGTGCCTTCTGACTGTGGTGGATCGGTTCAGCAAGGTGGTTCACCTCGTGGCCCTTCCCAAGCTTCCTTCAGCTTCCGAGACAGCGGACCTCCTGACAAGCCACGTGTTCCGCCTCCATGGTTTCCCCCAGGACGTCGTCTCGGACCGGGGTCCCCAGTTCACTTCCCAGGTATGGCGGGCCTTTTGCAAGGGATTGGGGGCAACTGTCAATCTTTCGTCTGGTTATCATCCCCAGACCAACAGACAAACAGAGAGGATGAACCAGAGCGTGGAGTCTGCTCTCCGTTGTGTTGCCGCCGAGAGACCCGCTTCCTGGAGCCGGTTCCTTCCCTGGGTCGAGTACGCCATCAACTCCCTGGTCAGTTCCGCCACCGGCCTCTCGCCATTCGAGGTATCCCTGGGCTACCAACCCCCTCTTTTCCCTGCACAGGAGTCGGAAGTGGCAGTTCCCTCCGTGCAGGATCATCTCTACCGGTGTCGTCAGGTCTGGGAGATCACCAGGACTGCGCTGCTCCGGTCATCGGAGCGCGCCAGTAGTGGAGCTGACCGACGCCGGATCCCTGTGCCGACGTACCACCCTGGGCAGAGGGTATGGTTGTCCGCCAAGGATCTTCCGCTTCGATCCTCGGCCAAGAAGCTTAACCCCCGGTTCGTCTGCCCTTTTGGGATCCAGAAGGTGCTCAGTCCCGCGGCGGTGAGTCTTAAGCTTCCTGCATCCATGCGCATTCACCCCGTTTTCCATGTGTCCCGGGTTAAACCTGTCTCTCTCAGTCCCCTGATGCCTCCTGCTCCGGATCCGCCTCCTCCCGAGATGGTGGACGGACACCCCCAGTGGAAGGTCCGTCAGCTCATGGACGTCCGACGGCGGGGACGGCGGTTCCAGTACCTGGTGGACTGGGAGGGATACGGTCCGGAGGAATGGAGCTGGGTCTCACGCCAGCTCATCATGGACCCCGCCCTGATCACCGACTTCCATCGGTCCCATCCGGGGAGGCCGAGGCCGGGCAGGTCGCCGGGTGGCTCCCGTGGAGGGGGGGGGTACTGTGACGATTGGTCCTTTTCCGCACGCTTCAAGGTACCAATTACCTTCGCGCACCTGAAGTGAGTTCTAATCAGCTGGGTGGAGCCCTTATATACTCTGGTGTTCCTAACGTTCTGTGTCGGGTCGTTTGGATTACCACTGGCTGCTGCTTGTTTCCTCCCGTGTTGTACCTCGTCTGTTTTTCTCCAGGACGTCTATGGAAGTCGCCTCTGTTGCTTTTCTCTGCCATCCGTTGGATCTGTGCCTCGTTGCCCGCTTTGCGCAATTGCGCCTTGGTGAGTTTTGGAAAGTACTTTTTGGATACTCTGTTTTTCCTCGCATCTTCCTGACTCGGGACCTTTCTGTTTTTTGTGTGTTTGGGTAACACTGAAGATGTGCCGTTTTTGTTTGTACTGGACTCAGCTAAACTTGTGTGTTTGGTAAACACTGAAGATTAGTCACTTGTGTTTATACTGGACTCAGCTAAGGAGGACTGGACTGCCTTGTATTCCGTTCGCTTGTTTGTTGACAATTCTCTCTCTCTCTCTGTTCCTCCCCGAGTTGATCTTCAAGTAGCTGCAGAGCCGCAGAGTCAGAGGCGCAATGCCACAGTGCCGTCTCTGCTCTGAGACAAGCTGCAGAGCCACAGACAACTCTGCCAAGAACATTCCCCACTTGTGCTTTTTGTTGTTTTTGCTATTCTCTGTTATTGGAAATAAATACGCCCTGGTTTTTGGCTAACTCTGAACTACCTGTCTGTGCCGTGCTGTTGGGGTTGGTAACAAACCATAACACTTTCACTACCACACTATATAAGGTTAACCCTTTCACTACCACACTGTAGAAGGGTAACCCTTTCACTACCACACTAACCTGTTAATCTGTAGACCGTTTTCGCCTAAAGGTACATGCCTAAGTAAATGGAAGATTGCTCCACTTCTGCAAGGTCAATTTGCATGTTCTTGGTATCTAGGAACATCTAGGGACCTGCGGGTATGTATTTCCAGTGTCAGAAATATTTGGTCTGTTACTAGGCTGAGTAAATTGTAATGAATAAATTAATTATGATTTATGATTTTTGCATCTTTGATCATGTTAAATCTGCGGGGCACGAGAAAATGCTCACTGAGCTCATTCGCCACCTTATTGAGATCATGTGTAAAAAAAATCTAAGCAAATGAACTGCGGGAAGATGATTAAACAGAAGGATTTGTAGATACAGTAATTAATGATAATCCACTTTAATTATAAATTCATATTTGACCTTGAACTTGACCTTATTATGGCCAAATCATACATCTATGGATATGGAAAATGCTAATCTTTCCAATGGCAGGGTTGAATCTGGATTTAGTCATTTCTTGCGGTTTTTACGATAATTTGCATTTTCCGATAAATTTGTATTTCCGATAAAACATATAAAACATCGGTAAAAATGAAAATATACACTTTGACTACTGTTTTTGATAGGGTTATGTTCTTTACTCTTGGCTACAAAAAAAATATTTAAAAACATTGACCTCTTAACATCCAAGAGGTCTTTGCCGACCTCTAGTGGCTCGGGTGTGCATTTCTTTTATTACAATATATAGATCGAATTAAAGCCCTATTTGTTGCCTGTCGATTGCCCTTTCAGGTGACAAAATCCGTTCAGCGGTTCTCGAGTTACATGCCGATATGTGAGGCGTGCCCCAAAGTACGCAAAAGTACACATTACCACCCCCGACTCCCGGGGCTCTAGCTCCGTCAATCATTTGGCGATCTCGAAGATCTTTGCACAGGTTTGTAGCCAATGAGTGTGGCTTTCCAATAATACCCCATGATATGATAATTGGGGATCTAATACGGTCTCTATTGATCGATTTATGATAAAGAAAAGGCTTAACAGGCTACCACTGTAGTGTGGTAGTGAAAGCATTAACCCTTTGTAGTGTGGTAGTGAATGGGTTAAGTCAGCCTGCTACGCTGTGACTCATATCTTCATACGTTCCGTTATGTGCTTTTCTTTTTCAAGCTCCTGTTTCATTGTCTCCTGCTCCAACTGCATCATCACTCTTTCCTTTGCTCAGAAGTGAATCCCTATCATGGACGCCCGGCAGCTCTGAGTCGTCTGCTCCCTCCATTAGAAACCCAATCTCTTCCAACTTCACCAACACAACAGCCTCAACACTGTCCTTGAGACATTTGTTGTTTTCAATTTTGTAATGCTCTGCCTTTTTTTTCTTACAATTGCTCTTTTGTACACGTCTCTAGCAAAGCTGTCAGGAGAATGAATAAAGTCCTCTACCTTTTCACAAATTTTAACCTCTTATGCATCGGACGGATCGACGCACTTGCGCGCACGTCGCAACACTTTGCTCTCGTCTGTCGGCTCCGGCTGCGTTTTCGCCAATCAACCAATACATAGTTGGAAAGTCAAATGTGCCGCCTTTCGATCGTCACCACATTCAACCTATTGCGTGATTACATTCTCAAGTTACAAGATGAAACATCCGGCGAGCGTCATTTGACAAGCTGTTCGGACGAGTGACGACGTCCGGTTGTGAGCGGTCCTGAACTGACCAGTTATCGCTGATGGCGAAAATGATTGACCACTGTTGTAGCCAAGGAGCGTCTGCTCCGAAAGCGATCCCAGACGGGCGCTGACAGTACGGGAAGGTGACACTAGAAGACGAAGAAGCCCATTGTTTTGACGAGAGCCTCTGAATGAATGGGAGCTCACTGGTACACACATTACAGAAACCTTTGTAAACCATTCATTTTCAGTGGGATTTTTATAAACTTTGGACCTGTACTACATAAGACTTCAGGCTATGGGACCATTATGTGTTCCAGCTCATACCTCTCAGCTGGAACTTAAAAACAGGCATCTGGCAACCAGTAAAAATAAATGTGAGTACACAAAACCTTTACTTCAGTGTGTTAAAATCTCTGGTACTCTATTTCATTAGCACTCAAAGTGATTTTTCTTTATTGTGAATGTTATGCATGCATTGGATGCACAACACTCACCGTTCAGGATTGCACTACATCAAAACCATGGGCATCGACTCAATAACCCCCCATGAGAACCATCTTCTTCTCCTTCCAATGGACTTCCGATAGACTATGGTTAGTGCATTGCTGCCATCCACGGGTTGGTAAACACATAACATAAAAATAGGGAAACAATGTCCAGGCACGCACTCCAGGTTTTGCCAAATTTATTGGCAGCCTGAAATCATTAGTCCTGTTTCCTGTTTGCTGCACCTGGAGATTGCTCTTCTGCTGCTGTTGTCGTTTTTTTATGATATTTTCTCAGTTTTTAAAGATTTTACGTCAATATAAGCTTTATTCTACTGTTTGTAGTAGTAAAGTGATTTTAAGTGAAGGGTCGTTGTGGATTGATGGTTAAAAGAGAAGATACCTGGAGGATTCAGTTTTGGGCCTACCTGTGGTCTGTACTGCTCAAGCCTTGGGCCTACCTGAGGTCTGTACTGCTCAAGCCCTCTAACCTGCTGGGATGCCTCCCAAAACCGGTGACAAGGTGGTACCTGAAAAGGCTGCTGATAAACCACTGCCCAAGAAACTACTACGATCTAATCAACCTTGGTCGGAGAGTGTGGGTGAGTCGGGTGGTGTCGTGGAGGTGGATGCAGCACTGTTGGAATCAATCAACGCTAGACTAACCAAGTTGGATATCCTTGACTCATTACAACATGACATCCGTGAGTTGAAAACCAGCTTGGAGTTTAGTCAAAAGCAGATTGAGGACTTGATGAAGGAAAATGCCTTCCTTAAGGGTGTGGTGAAGGAGGTACAGCAATCTGCTGTCTCTCTCACCTTGGAGAAGAAGCATATGAAAGAGACCTTACTGGGAATACAGTGCAGAGAGATGAGGGACAACTTGATTTTCTCTGGTATCAGTGAGGACAAAGCTGAGGATAAAACTGAGCCGGAAAAAATTGTAAGAGACTTTATGTCAAAAAAACTCAAACTGTCCCCTGAGGTGGTTAGGGACATAACCTTCTCAAGGGTTCACAGACTGGGCCGACCTGTTGAAGGAAAAAACAGACCAATTATAGCTCGGTTTGAGCACTACAAGCATAAGGAGTTGGTGAAGAGCCGTGGTAAGGAGTTGAAGGGGTCCTCTCTGTGGTTAAATGACCACTTTCCTGTGGAGATCAATGACAGGAGAAAACAACTGCTTCCTATCATGAGGGAAAACAGGGCCCTGAATCACAGAGTGGCTTTGTCAGTCGATAAACTGTACATAAATGGACAACTGTATAGAGACTCAAAGGTGACCCCCTGGCTGTTTTAGATGGAGGATGTTGTGTTTTCATTTCATTTTTGTTTTTGTTTTCTATACATTTCTATGACTACATCCAATACTGATATACCATGCATTAAGTTAGGCCTTCACAAGGGCCTGGTTTTAGCTCATGTGAATGTATGTGGAGATGATGTGGATTTGACACAGTGGATTCTTGAACATGAAAAAATGAAACTCAAAACATTTGAATACACTGAGCACAATCTACATGATATAGAAAATGATATTGACCCAGACAATAATATATTCTTCAACATCAACGACAACTGCTGCTACTATACTGAAGATCAGTACAACAGGACAATTAAGACAGTTAACAAACTATCAATAATTCACTTCAATTCAAGAAGTCTGTACGCAAACTTTAACAGCATTAAGGAATACTTAAACCAGTTTACACAACCATTTAACATAATTGCCATTTCAGAAACTTGGATGAACGAGGAAAAGGGAATGGATTTTGAAATGGTCGGATATGAACTCAACTATATGAACAGAAAAAATAAGAGTGGTGGAGGAGTGGCTGTGTATGTGGATAATAACTTGAATTATAAGATTGTAGAAAAAATGACAAATGTGATTGATAATTTATTAGAATGTATAACAATAGAAATATGTGTAGAAAAAAAGAAAAATATAATTGTGAGCTGTATATATAGAGCACCAGGTTCGAATATTGAAGTTTTCAAGGACTGGATGGAAGAAATGTATATAAACAATAATCAAAAGGCTATTTTCATCTGTGGGGATTTTAACATTGATCTTTTAAATCCAAACAAACATAAAATGACTGAGGAATTCATCAACACATTGTATAGTTTGAGCCTTTATCCAAAAATCACAAGACCCAGCCGAATCACATCCCATTGTGCCACTCTGATAGACAATATATTTACGAACATTATAGAAAACAATACAGTGAGTGGATTACTAATAAATGACATCAGTGACCATTTACCAGTTTTTACAGTTTATGACAACAACTACACAGAAAACAAGCAGGACAATAAACTACAATTTAAACGAGTAAGGACTGAAGAATCAATGAACGCTTTCAAAAATGATTTGCTACTACAAAATTGGGAGATAGTATATAAAGAGGATGACACTGATAAAGCATATGAAACATTCTTATCTATATTTAACTTACTATATCACAAACATTGTCCAATAAAAGAATATAGCAGTAAACATAAACACCCAGACAGCCCATGGATCACAAGGGGATTACAGAATGCATGTAAAAAGAAAAATACACTATATAGAGAATTTATAAAACATAGAACTAAAGAGGCAGAAAATAAATATAATAAATATAAAAACAAGTTGACTAATATTATGAGAAGATGTAAGAAGGATCATTATAGTAGAATATTAGATAACAACAAATATAATATTAAAGGTGTTTGGAAGATATTAAATGGTATTATCAGGAATGGATCAAGACAAATAAACTATCCTCCGTATTTTATGGAAGAGGATCAAACTATTAGCAATATGGATGATGTGGTTAACAACTTTAATAAATTTTTTGTAAATATTGGACCAGAATTAGCGGGAAAAATCCCAGATCCAGTGACTCCTGAAGACATAAAAGACAATTACATTGAAAGAAATCCTAGTTCAATGTTTCTGGAAGCGGTAGATGAAAATGAAATTATAGAAACTACTAATAAATGTAAAAACAAGACATCTACAGACAGTAATGAAATAGATATGAAAATAGTAAAAAATGTCATTATTGGGATTTCAAAACCACTCACGCACATCTGCAATTTATCATTCAAAACTGGTCGATTTCCGAATAAAATGAAAATAGCAAAAGTCATACCTCTGTTCAAGACTGGAGATAAACACCACTTCACAAATTATAGGCCTGTTTCTCTACTTCCTCAGTTTTCAAAAATATTAGAAAAACTCTTCAACAACAGATTAGATAAATTCATTGATAAACATAATTTACTCACCGAAAGCCAGTATGGATTCAGAACACACCGGTCAACATCACTAGCGTTAATAGAACTCATTGAAAAAATCACAAATTCCATAGATCAAAAAAAACATGTAGCTGGAGTATTCATTGACCTAAAAAAAGCATTTGATACTATTAATCATGATATATTAATCAGGAAATTGGAGAGATATGGGATCAGGGGGGTAGTATTGGACTGGGTAAGAAGCTATCTAAATAAAAGACAACAATTTGTGACAATGAGAGATTATAAATCTGAATGTTTGGACATTGCTTGTGGTGTCCCCCAGGGGTCAGTGTTGGGTCCAAAACTGTTCATCTTGTACATTAACGAGATATGTAAAGTATCCAATATATTTAAATGTATTTTATTTGCGGATGACACTAATCTTTTTTTTTCTGGTGAGAATGTCCAGCAGCTTTTAGAGGTCATCACATCTGAAATGAAGAAATTGAAGGAATGGTTTGATAGAAACAAATTATCATTGAACTTGAGCAAAACTAAAATTATGTTGTTTGGAAACTGTAGATTGGATACTCAGGTACAAGTTAAAATAAATGATGTGATTATTGAAAGAGTTTATGAAAATAAATTCCTAGGTGTAATAATAGACCATAACATCTGTTGGAAACCTCACATAAAACATGTCCAATCTAAACTCTCACGAAGCATTTCAGTCATGAGTAAAGTAAAGCACATCCTGGATAGAAAATCACTCTACATTCTCTACTGTTCACTAGTTTTACCATATTTAAATTACTGTGCTGAAGTCTGGGGAAACAATTATAAGTCTACACTACAACCACTTTTTATACTCCAAAAAAGGGCCATAAGGATAGTTCACATTGCAGGTTATCGTGATCACACTAACATATTGTTTCTGGAGTCAAAGACATTGAAGTTAAATGATCTTGTGGAATTTAAAACGGCACAATTAATGTATAAAGCAAAAAGTCATGCACTTCCAAGAAACATTCAAGAATTGTTCTTTGATAGGGAGGGGGGTTATAATCTGAGGGGAGAACACAATTTAAAGGTGCTAAACGTACGCACTACCATGAGAAAACACTGCATCTCAATATGTGGAGTGAAACTGTGGAACAGTCTTAATGTGGTGTTAAAGCAATGTCCAAACATGAGACAATTCAAACTGATGTATAAGGAAATTATGTTCACAAGGTACAGGGATGAAGAAGGGACTTGATATTCACAGGTGTTTACATTTTTATTTTGTTTCTATTTTATTTTATTTTATACATATATAGTTTTTGTTTTTTGTTTTGCATATATATATATATTTTTTTTTCTTTTCTTTTCTTTTCTTTTTTTATGTTTAAAATAGTACACTCATTTGAGTAGTGGAAAAGGGGTAGGATTAAATAAGTGTATACTTCTTCCTACTCCTTTTCGAACATGCAGATTGAGTTGTTTTTCTTTTTTGTTATTGTTTGTTGTATTCATTGCATGTTCGAAATAAAGACTTCAAATCAAAAAATCAAATCAAATATCATGACGTTTCGGTGTGAACACACCTTCTCATGCAAGCCATTCTGAAGAAGGTGTGTTCACACCGAAACGTCATGATATGATTTCAGGCTGCCAATAAATTTGGCAAAACCTGGAATGCGTGCCTGGACATTGTTTCCCTATTTTTTATGTATGATATCAGAGGTTATAGCACCCAGTGTCAAGTTTAGTGAGGTGAGCGCGTTCTACTACTTTTTTTCACTTTAAACACATAACACACAATGAAAGGATATAGACAACATAAAGTCTTAGTTGCTTCCTCCGCAAAATACTTATAGCTACCAAAACAAACAAATCAAAAGAACCAAGAAAACTACAGCCTACGGGCAGGAAATCCTCTCTTATTATTTCCTCCAGCTGTTGTGCAGAAAAGTCCTTTACTTTTATAGGTCCTGTGCATTATAAATGGCTTTTTCCAGTGTTTAGCATTGTTTTATAGCAATATGTATTCTTTGTATAATATAGCATTGTATAGCAGTGTACATAAAGACCCAGTGCCTCATCCGTAGCTAACAGTGTACTGCACTACCACAGGACCTAGCATGTCCTACCATGCTCTGTAAATAACTCATGTACAGATACCGATATGCCTACTTTGTTTACTTGTTTATTGCACTATGTCGCTCTATTGGTTGGACTCTATTATTATTATTATTATTACTTGTATTATGCACATCGTTGCGGGCGAGACCCCCCGCGTTTCACTGTATACCTGTATGCCGTGACAAATAAAACTCTTGTATCTTGTATCTTGTATATGGGGTTAGTATCAATGGGTCTGTGTCTCTAATTACCATATTGGCGGATTGCTCTAATTCAGTTGAGACAATCTCCTCCTCCAGTGAATTAGGTCATTCTGATTTGACTCGCAAGGTGACGTAGCAAGGAGCTGATGCAGCTGATTGTGATCTGATTGTCTCTGTGGTTGTAGTCACCGCCCATAATTCGCTCAACAGAGCGAGTGGATTACTTCCTCAAACAGGGTGCCGCAGAGTCCAAAAGACAGCAGAGAACGAGCAAGCGAGAGAGGGAGAGAGAGATAGAGAGGGAGAGAGAGAGATAGAGGGAGAGAGAGGGACGCGCAGGACTTTGCAGGAGTGTGTGTAAAAATGTGTGTGAGAGAAGACTCATCCCCGCGGCGCGCCGGCGCACACACATTTTTACACACACTCCTGCAAAGTCCTGTGCGTCCCTCTCTCTCTCTATCTCTCTCTCTCTCTCTCCCTCTCTATCTCTCTCCCTCGCAGTCGGGAGAAGCATATCACTGTCAAATATCTTTGCGCATGCTCCCACGCGCATGCCCGTATTCAGATCCGTACAATAATAATCACAGAGGTATATATTGTCATTTGAAACAAGTTACCAATGCATTGTCCCGTGGGATTATGCCCCCCGCAGTGAAATTAATTAGTATCCCCCTCAATGTCTCTCTCTGTCTGCCACTCGCAGACTGTGTGGGTGACTGTCTTTCAAAGCGCTTATGGGCGGAGCCCATCCAATAACCAGTGTTGGGCAAGTTACTTAAAAAAGTAACTAGTTACAGTTACTAGTTACTTCTTATTACTTACTCAGTTACAAATTATAAAAGTAACTAAGTAACTATTGCGTTACTTTCAAGTAATTTCTTTACATAAACAACATACACAAATCTAAACTATTTTAATGTTGCTGTGGGACAAAGTGAGACTAGCCTCCAATCAAATACCATGTATGTAGATATTATAATTACTATGTTTATATAGTGGATCATACAAATACAAACACAATAGATGTTTTGGAACTTTTGATATGTATTGCCCCTCAACAGGCCACAACTGGGCAACATTAAATTATGCTTGTTAAGCACTATACCAAAAATAAATAACACAAAACACAAAAACCACGGTTCGGTACGGGTTTTCGGTACAGTGGGGGAAAGTTTGGCTTTCCATGTTCCACTCAGGGGTGATGTAGTGTGCAGTAACTAATTGTACCTGTAGGGCTGTCAACGAATATTCTATATTGAAATTAATAATCGACTTGTAAATTTTTTTTAAAAACATTTATTATATTAGATTGTGAAAAAACAGCCCCCGGTGGGTGGTCGTTAGTGGTTAACATACAGTTGTATTCGTTCGGTACACTACACAGCCGTTCGGTACGGTACGGTACACACTGAAACGGTTCGGTTCGGTACGGATACGCATACCTTTACACCCCTACTCGTTACTGAAAAAACTAACGCCGTTATTTATTTAAGCATTACATCACGCGCAGGAGTGGTTTGTGTTTTTTTTCACAAATCACGACTGCAAGTGGTGTAATGCTTTTATACAACTGCCACATTCATCCAACCTTATTGCTATACAATAAACACACATTAATCGAAGATTTATTGAAAAAAACATCCGCCACAAAAAGTAGTTCCCACAACAACAAAAAAGAGAAGTTGCCTCCATGTGGAAGCAGCTCGGAAGTGCATCCAACCAACTAACACATCCAACTGTCTTTCAACTAAGACATCCAACCAACTAACACATCCAACTGTCTTTCAACTAAGACATCCAACCAACTAACACATCCAACTGTCTTTCAACTAAGACATCCAACCAACTAACACATCCAACTGTCTTGCAACTAAGACATCCAACCAACTAACACATCCAACTGTCTTTCAACTAAGACATCCAACCAACTAACACATCCAACTTTTCTTTAGTTTTTAATTATGAAGTTAGCGGTTGTTATTGGAATGATTGATTGATTGATTGAACATTTTATTACCAGATGCAGAATGGGTACAATACAGTACGGCTCAATACACACAATTGTTAAGGGGATGCAGAACTACTTTCTATAGAACTTCATTCTTAGATGCTTCTATAGAAAGTAGGTAAAACAAATTAAAAAGTTTTCTTTGCCCTATAGGAAAAAAAAGTTTTCTTCGCCCTATTTTTTTATTTATTTTTTTAAACCTACTTTAGAGGGCCTAAACTTAACCAGTTGGAAACCAGGCGTACATTAATACAATTAGCAATCAATCAATCAATCAATCAATCAATCAATTCAATAGGCCATGCTCACTTAAAACAGCGCAGCACCCAGCTGCTTCTATGTCTCTCAGTCTGACTCTCCTCCGCCGTTGCAGACAGGAGTGTGTGTGTGTGTGTGTGGAAGAAGGAAGAAAAATATTTAAAAAAATTGCTAATAATCAATCCGCGATTTTTCTTTTGTTCCACAATGACTCATGACCCATAGATTACACAATCCAACATTGTGTAAGAGACTAAGACATTCGCCGTGACAGAATCGGTTTTTATTTAGTCGTTATGACGCTATCAACATATCCATTTGTAAAGATTATTGTCCGCCATCTTGTTTTTTTTTTAAACTCGTATGCGGAGTGATAGTGATTCGGTTGTGGGCGGGTCCTGGGACCAAGAACTTGGAATTGTGACAGATACATACGTGGAAATTGACTGTTTCGGCCAATCAGAATCGAGAAATTTGCATGCCGTTGTATAAAACGACGTTACTCCCATCACTGCCAATAACAGCCTGAAATCCTGAGGCTGGAAAATGAGGCTTTTGAGTACTTTATTAGAAATATAAAACAATGATTTTTATTTATTTATTTTTTTAAACCTTACAGATGTGTTCAATAGACTCACAGGAATTGTGTAAAGTTGCCCAAATAGTGCAAGGAATAGCAATGCACGTCCCCTTTAAGGCATTTTTGAGCTGCAGTGTCTGTCACACATTTAACTTGTTCTTCACACAAACTATGCCATCTTGCTGCACTTAACACACCTCGACAGAGGTCTCCTGCACACTGAGGCCATGTGTCAATGTTCAGCACTGCAGGGGAATCGGTACAAAGGGTCTCACCGGGAAACTTCAGTTTGCGATTCATCCCTTTCAACGCTCAGCAACACTGACAAGCTGTGCTCTCTGTCCTTTATTGTAGTGCGTCAGACGCCTCGCTTCAATAACTCCTCCAGAGTCTTCAAATCGCTCAACGTCCCAAATCGAATGACACAGCACAAACGACACCTTTCACCTATTTTTCGTAAGGCAAAATTCTGAACCTGATGTTTTCCTGCCATTGTTCATTTCAATCGTAAATTCTCATCTCTTTCACTTTACCTAATATCCCTTCCAACCACTCCTGCACTTCAAACGAGTCTCCTAAAACACCATCTTCTAAATTGCCAATTAGTGTCACTCCAACTCGCATGACCTGATCCAGTTCTTTAGTCCTTTTACTCTCTTGCTTCTCACACAATCACAATCATTCTTCTTGCTGTCTTCCACTCATCCTAATTCCTTCCTTCTAACTGGAGGTGGACTTGCAAACTCCAAAAAAAGACATCTATTTGACAAAGTAGATATTCAGGGCTAAATGGTCTATATTCACAACTACATGGTCTATATTTAGGGCTAAATGGTCTATATTCAGGTATAAATTGACTATATTCAGGGCTAAATGGTCTATGGTATATTCAGGACTAAAAGGTCTATATGGGCTTGATGCAATACCTTCCATTCGATTGTCATCATTTTTAAACCTCCCTCTACCGTCCTAGCGATTTCCAATTGAGTTTAGCTCAAACTTTAGTCGATGCCTCCTCCTACCCATCATTCTTGGATCCTCCTCCTTGGCCAGTCTTCCATGCACCTTCCATTATCCTAATCTAGTCGAAAACTGATCATTTCAAACAAATGTATTGTCCCAAAGTTACCTTTCCAGACATGCAAAAACATTAATCTCCTTTTTCTCTCAATTTACTGGTGGATTGCGAACAACTGGGTACATAACACTACCTACTGTTATATACAATGAAGGGATATGTATAACATCAATTATCAGTTGCTTCCTCCAGATAATACTCCCTAATTAACAAAACAAAACAAAATTAAACCAACCAAACAAACAAACAAACAAAACAAAAAAAGTCCTCTCATAGTATTCCCTCCAGTTGCTGTGTCCTTCACCTTACGATACCTTTGAGTTGCGGACATGATCACTTCTATTTTCTGGCTGTCCTTTGCTACTTCCCCGGTACAGTTAATCATCATGGCTATAAATGCCAACAACTGTCCTTTTCCCATCCAGATAGACTCTTGCTCCTCTCTCTCAGACTGTTTCACCTGCCTAGGCTCCCTGTCCTCCACCTTCTTCACTGCCTCAGCATTTGACACGCCATCAATCACCCTGATTTTGTTTACCTCAATTTACCCAACTTTCCCCGGGCATTCAGGAGACCCGGATAACCTCTACAGTTCACAGACCTGGTTCTTCACACGACCCTGAGCCACATGCCGTCTCGCTGCATGGAAAGCACCTCTGCAGAGGTGTCCTGCACACTTAGGCCAAGCGTCCAAATGTTTGACATCTTCTGCACGGCAGGAGAAACCGTGGAATTCTCTCTGAATTCTCTCTCCTCAACTTGTGCCTGTTATCACTCCCTTATGTTAGGTATGATATTTCAGGTTTTTTGCTAATATAAGAATATCCATAAAAGCAATATCTATAAATCTACCATATCTATCTGTCTATAATTATATTTTAAATTACTTAAACAGTGTCTACAATGTAATTATCTACTGTGTTAAAGCTGATGCTATGTTAATTGTATTCTGATGTGTATTCACACAGGGAATTCCACACAACGGCACCAGAGTGTCTGTCTTCTAAGAATGTTGAGCTCAGTTGTAAAAACAGTTTGAGAGACCTGCCTTTTTTATGTGACATATTGTATTATGTTTTTATTGTGTGCTTTTATCTTTTTTGTTGTTTCCCTTATGTTGCGGGATTTGTACAGCACTTTGGTCAACTTTGTTGTTTTTAAATGTGCTCTATAAATAAAGTGGATTGGATTGGATTGGAATTGTAATCCAACCCTAACTATCTGCAATACCTATTTCTTATTCACTTCTTGAATAAACCTTCTGAAAGATGTTTCTACCTAAACCTTCTGAAAGATGTTTCTACCTTTCATTATTGGATATTATTGATAACCATGACAATTTGTATATTGAATATAATCAGATATACGAGTCAATTTGTGTAACGTTCAGGGTTCTGTCCTACTTTAGGACTAGGAATCCTACTGTCTGTCTGTAGTACTACACACTGTTGTTGGGTTTTGCACTAATTGTATGTCACCTCTGGATGCTGTCATTGGCTGTCATTCTGGCTGTCACTAATTGATACCTTGGTATGTCAGGAATGTGGCCTTATAATGACTCCTGTTCTCTTTCTCCCTGCTGGAGCTTCAGATATCCCTACATGCAGATTTCCCAGAACGAGTGCTGATCCTATTAGTTCTGTTCTCTGTTGACGCCTTGCGTCCTTCGTGTATTCTGCTATCCTGCTCAATGTGTTCTCGCAATAAAGAGGACACACATGTTTTGAAGAGCAAACCCTTCTCCGTGTCTTTCTTCCTCGACCATTGGAACTCTAACCCTACCTGCAATCGTAAGAAATTTGTGTGATGGAATATTCCAGAATTTGGATGACCCAACATGATTATTTGACAATTTATACGTGAGAAATATTTCACAATTTGGATGGAATATCCCACAGTTATGAGTCATCGTGAGTCATGCAATGTACAAATAAGCACAAATAACACAGATATAGACTGTGAAAAGCTAACATGCTTTGTAACGCTGTGTACATGGCGCAAAATAAACATGTAGAAAACATACCTCACTGGCCACACATAACCAAGAGGGGAATGAGTCCATTTGAGCAAAAATTGAACAAGTGGTTCAATATCACAATATTACAGTATTATATTAGAATATCACCAATATTACACAATATATAAACATTCTAGCTTCACACATCTTCTTGGAGCTTGGAGGCGAGTGCAATAATATCAAACAGGTGCTTTCAACGTGAGCCTAACCTGTGCAACACCTAAAAGTGTCCCTGTGCTACATGAAAATGTAAACAAACATCTTGCATAGTCTTAACCTCTTAAGCCCTAGCCATATTTTCAGAAGATCCGCCTAAAAGTACATACCCAAGTAAATGGAAGATTTCTCCACTGAAGATTTTCTCCACAATGTATCCCCAGTGTCCGAAATATTGTGTCTGTTACTATGCCTGAGTAAATTGTAATGAACCAAAGGAGAGTATCAATTTCTTTCTTTATTATTATTTTTTATTTGATGGTGAATAACACCATGCAAACATTGACCAAAAGTGAGAAATGTTTGTAGATACAGTACAGCATTTTGCCATCTGGACACATGCAATTTTAAATATGAATATATAATATATAATATCAGGCCTATAAATTACCTTATTATGGCCAAGTCATACATCTATGGATTGGGCCAAATCTCCTCTTTCCAATGGCAGAGTTCAATCTGGATTTAGTAGCACCAGGCACCCGTTACAGGGCAGCAAAGACTGTGAATGCTTTCACGATTTCATGAGTGCTTCTTCTTCTCGCATCTAAATCGTCCGTTTTCCGGTGCAATGTGGATTTATAAGCTCATATTTAGCTGATAACACATAAAATCATTGGTAAACAAACATAGTGCTGAAAATAGACACTTTGACTGCTGTTTTTATAGGGGTAGGGTCTTTACTCTTGGCTACATTTGAAAAGTAAACGCAACATTACTTGATCTATTTATGACGTGAAATAAAACTGGTACAGGTACCGGTTAATACAAACAAATAGAAAATATTCAATAAAATAAATCACAGAAGAAATATGTAAACAAAAGTATGAAATAATGACACAATATTTGTGTCAGTTATACCCATACTTCAGTTGTCAATCCACTCCCTTCAGAACTCAGCAATGCAAGGCTGTGGTTGTTTTGTTATGTTTTCTTTTCTAATCAGGAAGGAATTTGCGGGGGAAGTGTGTCTCTGCTCTCTCCGTCCATTATAGTGTCGGACGGCTCGCTTCTCTCAATAACACAATCGATTGGCAATGGTCAAATAACACCTTTCAACAGGCGCTTCTTCCTTCGGGGCAAACGTCTGAACCTGATGTGTTCCTAGCTTTGTTAAATTCAACGTCCGTCTCTGCCGTTCCAACGACACAAACCTAACAACGATCAGACCACTCCTCGTTATCCTTGTTTCTTTACTTTTCCTAATTTCCCTTCCAACCCACTCCTGTACTTCAAAGGAGTCTCGCAAAACACCATCTGCCAAATTGCCGGACAGCATCTCCAGATGGAGGGAAAACCACAAAACGCTCCAGGCTTGTTCATGTAGGCCGTCTCACAGGTGCTGCCGATTAGACACCATAGACACCAGCCACATCTCTCTAGTGACATGTCTAGAAGTAGAGCATAATATGGACTAGACCTAGACGAGCAGAAACAACATGGCTCTGGTAAGAGATCAGACCTGTGACACTCCATCTCTCTCTTTCCATATCCCTCTCTCTCTCCCTACCCCCATCCCTTCCTCTCTCTGTCCTTCTCTTTCTGCCTCCACCCCCTCCCCTCTCTGCTACGATTTGTCTGATTGGTCAGTCCTGTTGATCCAATCTGAGTTAACACATTCATGGCCATTGGGGCCCGTCTAATCCCACTGAGGCCAGCTTTTTCATTACAAGGTTTCACTGTGCGTGAGGTTGTTTGTAGAGCTAAATCTATATTTTATATGATTGCTATGTGTCCATTGTCATTGTCAATTGACAGTATAAACCTTACCTTCAATATGCCATAAAGAAAAAATTTTTTCATCAATACGTTCCCATTTTATAGCGTTGTGACTATGAACTATATACCGTAATGTTCTAGGGTAATTCCTGCAAAACTAGTTATAGGGCGCTAAGCTAATAACGTTAAATCGATTTCCGTTTCGGCCCTACACAAGCTAGAGTTAAAAATCTAAATGCATATGATCGGTATCATGGTCCACCATGAATGCATGAAAGGGGGGGGGGGGGGGGGTAAGTCGTTTATGATTATTGATTACCAATAACGGCATTCGTTAACGCAACATCATACGTTGACCGGGTGGATGGCTATGAGAACAAGGCCCGATCAAGCTGAAATTGACGTCAAATCGCTCTTACCTGTGGCCGGTTAAATTCCAAAAAGAATTTCTCAGTTATTGATCACCATCTGGTAGATCGATATGTCCATTGGATGATGCTATATTCCTTTACTGCATACTGAATTCGGCGTCACAATGACTATTCCAGGCGATCGGTTGAAGCCCGTGCTTCAGGCTAACAGAAAACATAACCCGGACTGGAAAAAAAGTGACACCAGGTCTGAAACAAGGATTACTGCATTCTCAAGACAGCGCCACTACCAGATTCTGGCCGGTACTGCACTTTCCGAGTCCCAATAGGCATTTTCCAGCCAACATACAGCTCCGTGACATGGAGTAGGATATTAAAATGGAATAAAAGCAAAAACGAGTTTAACACGTATGTATACGTGGTTGGCCTCCAACGGTCGGATCCCAATAATGTATATATACATGGTTGGCCACGAAACGGTTAAGGTATCTGATGACTCACAATGGATCTGTCTCTCTCTCTCCCTCTCTGTACCATTGTCTTGTTTGTGTCCATGTATTTACGTGTATGTGTGTTTGTGTGTTTATTTTTCTGTGCATGTGTGTGTGATGTCTCTTTCTGAAGCAGTCAACAGATAGGATGTATATGGAGCTCCTTGTTATACTCCATATCCCACAGAGTCAGAGATTTTATTTGCCATGTATGGACAAATCCACATTGGAATACAGGTACAGAGCACACTGTGTCTACAACTAATCCAATACAGGAGCACAGTAGAAACAGTACAGATTTTTTTTTTTAAACACAGACAGTATAAAAGGACAAATGCTAAAGTTGATATCAACATCCCCTAAAGTGCATATCATAGTAAAAGTGCATAATGCATAGAGGCACAATTTACAGTAAAAGTGCATATAATCAAAGTGTGTGATGCACAGACACACAGAAACAGCACTTCCACAACCTGACTAATAACACACAAAATAAAAATAGGATAATATACAAATCTAGCCTTTGGAGTTATTCAGGCTGCGCACAGCACTGGGGAAAAAACTCTTAGTAAACCGAGAGGTAGAGCATGTGATAGAGCGGTAGCGTCTGCCCGACGGGAAGGGGACAAAGAGGCCTGCGGCTGGGTGACCAGAGGGGTCGTTGATAATGTACAAAGGTCTAAGGACCACACAGAATAATAACTGGAGCCGGCTGCACATGAACAAAAAACAGCCTCTCTCAGTAAATGCGTTTAAAGCAATGTCCCACGTAGGTAAGAAAGCCACAACACAAGATGTTTTCCAAATAGTAAATTATATATTTATGGTGATAGGGATTGAAACCTCCACCATAATGCACAAGGGGAAAAGGTAGGGGAGGACAAACAAGACATACATATATACAAACAAACACTTAGTAAATAATATAAATACAATTGTGCCCGTCATGGGACACAAAGAGAAACCACAAGATATCACTTCCAGACAGCTAGACGAGAGGGCAACCTCCTCACTCCATTCTGGAACATGGCAGTGATTCAAATGAGGCGGCCGGACGTGTGTCATTTCCCACTCTGTTATCCACTCATCTCCACTGCCTGCTTGAAGATGCACCAATCAGGTGCAACCAATCCAATCAGGGAGATGAGTGGCATCTGCGGAACAGAAACAGAAGATTAGGAGATGGCACAACATCATGAAGTCACCTAGGGTCTATGTTCTGGTTCTGATAAGATCAGAACCAATACTCTGCGTTGTGAATTGCCCGTCCTAAAAGCCCTGGTACTTTCAAAAGACCATACTGGCCTTGTTCGACGGCAGCTAAGCAGGAGAAATGAAGGAGAAGTTGTCTCAAATCTGGTTTTAATTCAAAGTTAAAAGTGTAATCACAATGGTTCTGGTTCAATTAAAATAAAGAACACAATAGTCGGATCACTAGACACTATGCCGTCTGCGATCCCAACTAGACTAAGAAAGTAGATTAAAGAATGATAGTTGTTGAATTGTCTTTGTTCTCTGTTGATAACAAAGACCGTGTTCTCAGTTCCAAAAGCTTGTTCTCCTCTGCTCGCGCTGTCCTCTGTGTGAAAAGGTGGGTGTGGTCCTGTGTTGGTTCCGTTCTTGTGTGTCCTCCCACCTCCCCATTTTATCCATGAGCCAGAAACCCTGGGCGTGACGTCACCAAGTGACCTCACGCATAGGATTTCCACCCAATCGCGAGCCTTCACAGAGTATTTGAAAGAAGGGCCGTCCCCTGGGGCCCACCAGCTGTCTCCTTTGTTTTCCAATCAAAGAATAGATACCGTCTAAACTAACTTAATACTTTGGTTATTAAACCCAAGATATATATATTCGAATTGAGATTGATTTCATAAACACAGAGATATCATTTTTGAATAGTTTCTCTTGATGCTAAATGAGAATCACAGTAGTTTTATCATTAAGCCCACTTCTATAGTTTTCTAATCATCTTCTTTTAACTTAAATATATATCTATTTTATACAGTTATTATTCAGCACTTTTAGTATTTTCCAATGTAGTTTCAGAAGTGGCTTAATTTCAAACTATGTGATTCTTAATCATAAACATTGCATTTTTCATATCCTTAGATTCAGAATTATTACCACAATATAACAGGACCATTTGTAGTTAATTTTAAGCTAATCTAAGTATAGAAACAGACATTTGAAAGTGTACTTGTGTTACTGGAATGGGGACGCTTTGCTCCTCCCCTACATCTGTCTCAACATGTAGTAATCAGACCAGATGACCTGGCCGCCTGTTCCCCAGGCCTCTGGGTATGAGATAACGGCTTCATGTGATGTGGTCATGCCATTGTTTTAGCTGTGTGGCCCACACCATTGTAAACAATCTGTGTAAGGAAACCTGTTGTCTCTTCACATTCCAAGCTGCTTCCCCCACATCCTGTATAAACAGATCCTGTATCTAGTTCCTCCTAGTAACCAGCTGCTTGAAGACATGTTCTTTTGTCATTCTCAGTAGATCCCAGTATATTTGATTTCCAAATGTTACACTTTGACTGTGTAAACACATGATTTTGATTAGTTACTGAATTCCTTAACCCAAGGTACAGACATCCTTTTCTCTTATCCATTTGAGCACCAGTTTCAGGCAGAATGCAGATCTATGGTTATCAAATACTACTGCAGTCCACACTTGGATAGAGATTAACTATCCTTAATTAGCTAGTATTATATGCTAACCATAGATCCTAACTTCTACTTATTGCTTTCCACTACCTGGATAAAATAAAACATTTTAAATCATACTTGGATATAATACATACGGCATCCCACACTTGGATCCTAAAAAATCAAAACAACATTCTTTTTCTACATCTCTTTCCTATGTATAATTATCGTCACCCATACATCTTTATTTTCAGTCCATTTTCATTCACTGTGTGCAGTGTGCAGTCTTTGACACTCTCTTTCTTACCAGGATCAATTTCCACTGGTTTCCATTGGGGGTGTCAAATTCTGACTTGGAACCAGGGAGAAGGGGGGTCAATGTTTTCTGGCTTGACCTGGCCACCCCCTCCTCATTTCTCAGAGACGGTGCAGATCAAGACTGCTGATCTCACTCTTAATGCTACCACCAACTCTTGGCTTCAAAACAGGGAGGTAGAATCAGAAAGCCAGTTGACTTCCGATCCCTCCCCTTCTTCTGTCGAGGCCTCGTGCCTCGTGCTGTCACTCAAATAGGGGCATGACCCCCTGCTGTATTGGCCTGTTCAGTTGAACCAGGAGCTCTTCTCTCGGATGTCAGTTGCGTCGATCTCAGGTGGGGTGATTAGATCTCCCCTCTGGCGCTGTCACGGCTGTTGAGGAGGTTGTGTTGTCTCCTGCAGTCGTCGCTGGCTCAACCCCCGTTGACCCTCGGAATAGTGGAAGAGGTTTGATTCTCCCCACCCTCCGCCTGGTCATTGATAGGGGCGATAGGGGCTCCACCCCCTCGCTTGCTGACACCCGGTAAGGCCTTGCAGCCTGTCTGTTGACAGCCGGAGCAGTTGATGAGGCCTAGCAGCCTGTCTCCTCGTAGATTTCCTGTCGTTTGGCCTCTCTCGTTCCCCTCCGAAGCCTCAAGGCTCGGTCACTGCGTTGGCCGGAACTCTCAACGCTTGAGAGTTAGGTTTCTCCTGGATCTATTGGTACCCGCAGTGTTGTGGTTCCCCATGGAACCGCTGGGTAGACACTAGCCAGTGTCCTGGATCAACAGTATCGCTGGCGTCCTTGGTCTTCCTCGTACCACACTCTGATGACTGCTGACTCCCCAATCTCCCATTCGTATCCTGCAGTGAGTATATATCGCTTCGGTGGACAACGCAGGTTACCTCTATCACAACAATTGATTGAGAATCCATATTTTTCCTCCCTCAGACACTCTTTACTGGTCTGAGTTTGACAACTTTCTTTTCTTTTCCAAATCATTTATCTATATATTCCATGGCTTCTAGATCGTTAATATTCAAAATTCAGAAAAATTCACATGGCTCTCATTATATTATGCTGTCAAAACAGTATATCCCCACCACCCTTTGATGTGGAATAACATTCTAAACATCATACCTACACGCACGGCAACAAATCACAGTCCGCTTTAAACACACATCTTTCACATGCTCCGCCAGCCTCTAACAAGCCGTCAGAGTCCCCCACAAGCCAATTATCAATTTCACATGTCCACACCCTATACAAAGGCTATTTGGCCAATGGCGACCAAAACCTACTGAGCTTATCAATGTACAGAGAATCATGTTTCCCAACACTTCACCAATCGCGACACAACCCCCAGATCCTAGATCTGGATTCTTAATGAGCGGAGAACAAAACCCTGAACCAGCTCTAGTCCATTCACATTGTTCTCAGCCCACCATATGGACATATACTACCAGTCCTGCTGTGTCGCGATTCCACCCAGCCTGTCAGGTCCTAAGAAAAAATTGAGAAAAGAAACAAAATCAAAGAAAAACATGCCAAAACCACAAATGAAAACAATAAACAAAATTTGTGAGCATTGCTTTTTCAACTCACTCTTAGAAACAAAATTAACCTATCATCTAGGGGCGTAACCACCCCCGTATATACTAAGAAACAAAATGAAAAAATCAAGGCAGGAATTGCTTGTAAAACACTAGGAAAGAAAAATAAGCAGAAATAAAAATAAACGCCTATATCTATTACTCATGATTGTTGATGTTCGTCTATCAATATTTCTTAATTTCTTACCCATGCAGTCCACCCTTTGACCAAACTGATTATTGATCAAGCATGGATAGTCTACTGATCACTAGCTGCCACAGTGTCACATCATTTCACTGTCTAATATTGAATACCTAATATTAACTGTTTAACCTAGACTGGGAATATTTGATTTGATGTTCTTGTTAGTCCGATTAGTTCATGCATCCGTCAGTTACTTCATCACTCCACCCATCCATTTTAGTAACTTCCACTCATGGCCTAATCACCTAACCCCACTATATATTTTTTATTCTATTTTTATTCTAATCAGTAGTATATATTTTTTATTCAATTCATGCTATTTTTATTCTAATCAGTTGTATATATTTTTTATTCAATTCATTCTATTTTTAATACCTATCTATATTCTTTATTCTGCCGGCGGCCTCTGCAGACATGACCTTTGAAAATGACCTATCAGTCCACAGATCCAGCAAACCTGTCCTTGTCTCCTCAGTTGTGGGACCCTGTGGGCCCCCCGCCTGTAATCGGATGGCCCTGGGTTCATTGGGCCCAGAGTCTGTCCTTGCTCTCTGCCATTATCACCATGGCTCTCACCTCTGACAGTCCCTTCCTGGTCTCGCCCCCCTTGAGCCTGTTCTGAGGAGAAAACCACATACCTATTTTGTTCAGCCACCGTCCTTTGAGCCTGCTGTTGGGAGGGGTCTGGAAATTCACCCCGCCCGAGGCTCTCAGCACCCTGTCGAGGCCCCGCTCCCTGTCTGGGCAATGGGGAACCGGGCATTGCTTGATCACGGCGGCCTAATTCCGACGCCCGAAGCATGACCTCAATCACTGTACCATCTAGCAGTACATTCTTTCTCGCCAGTTCTTGCTCCAGTCGCTGCGTCTCGTGTCAAGTCAAGTCAAGTCAAGTCAAGAGTTTTAATTGTCACGGCATACAGGTATACAATGAAATGCGGCTGGTCTTGCCCGCGACGATGTGCAATACAGTGGTACAACATATACTAGAATCCAATAAAAAAAACAGTGGTACAACATATAATAGAATCCAATAAAAAAGAACAGTGCAATAAACAGGTAACATGGTGTGCCATCTCGGTATCTGTACATAGTATTTACAGAGCATATAGGACATGCTAGGTAGCTTTAGTAGTGCAATACACTGTTCCTGTTGTTTTACTAATTTAAAGTGGCCTTTCCTCTGGCCATAAGTGTGCGTGTGTGCGGCATGAGTGTTAAAGTGGCTGCTAGTGTGTGAGCGTGCTCAGCGTGCGTGTCTTGTGTGTGCTTGTGTGTGCTTGTGTGTGGATAGTTCAGTTTTCTGTGTCTCTCAATGTTCATTGTTCAAGGCTCTGATGGCCTGGGGGAAGAAGCTTAGCCTAAGCCTCTCCGTCCTAGTAGCTGGGGTTCGCAGGCGTCTGCCTGACCTCAGCAGCTGGAACAGGCTGTTATTGGGGTGGTGGGGGTCTTTCATTATCCTGCAGGCTCTGGATTTGCACCTCTTGTTGTATAGAGCCTGCAGGGGAGGTAGCGCAATACCCGTGGTACGCTCGGCTGAGCGCACCACTCTCTGTAGGGCCTTCTTGTCCTGTGCCGTGCTGTTCCCATACCAGGCAGTGATGTTTCCGGTCAAGATGCTCTCTACAGCTCCTGAGTAGAAGGACTGGAGTATCTTCCCCGATACTCTGAACTTCCTTAACTGTCTCAGGTGGTAGAGGCGCTGCTTCGCTTTCTTTACTACTGTGTCTATGTGTGTTGACCATGTCAGATCCTCTGAGATGTGGACCCCCAGGTACTTGAAGCTGCTCACCCTGTCCACGGTAGCCCCGTTAATCATCAGTGGTGTGTGTGTCTCCTGCTGTCCTCTCCTATAATCCACGATCAGCTCCTTGGTTTTACCAATGTTCAGGAGCAGGCTGTTGTCCTTGCACCAACATTCCAGTACCTCAACCTCCTCCCGGTAGGCCTTCTCGTCGTTGTCCGAGATCAGCCCCACCACCACCGTGTCATCTGCGAACTTCACTATGGAGTTGGAGCTGAACTTGGCCACACAGTCGTGTGTGTAGAGTGAGTACAGCAGGGGGCTTAGAACACAGCCCTGGGGGGACCCGATGCTCAGGGTGATGGTGTTGGAGGTCTGACCCCCCACCCTGACCGCCTGGGGTCTTTCACTCAGAAAGTCCAGTACCCAGGCGCTCAGGGCGGAGCTCAGACCTAGCTCGATCAGCTTGTCCACCAGTCTGGTGGGGACTATGGTGTTGAACGCTGAGCTGTAGTCAATGAACAACAGTCTCACATAGCCCCCCTTCTGACGGTCAAGGTGGGAGAGAGTGCTGTGCAGTACCTGGGAGACCGCGTCGTCAGTGGACCTGTTTGTCCTGTATGCAAATTGCATAGGGTCCATATCACTGGGGAGGGAGGCACAAATGTGGTCCTTGACCAGCCTCTCGAAACATTTCATGACCACAGAGGTGATTGCCACCGGTCTGTACTCATTTGGACATGTTGGGGAGGGTTTCTTCGGTACAGGGATGATGGTAGACATCTTGAAGCAGGCAGGGACTACTGACTCCGCCAGGGATTGGTTAAATATGGCGGTGAACACCGGGGCAAGCTGGTTTGCACAGGACTTAAGTATGCGTCCTGTTATACCATCTGGGCCAGCAGCCTTCCTGGTGTTCACCTGCATAAATGCTCTTCTCACACTGTGTTCCGACAACGAGAGAGCGCCCCCGCCCCCCCGCGGTTCCCCCCCCCCCTCCACAACAGCCGGTGCGCCAGTGACGTCCCTAGCCAGAGGGCTAGCGGCGACACTGTCTACACCGAACCAAGCGTAGAAGGAGTTGAGTTTGTCCGCAAGAGAGGCGTCGTCGCTCCCCATTGAGGGGGCGCTGACTTTGTAGTCAGTTATTGTCTTCAGTCCCCTCCACAAGCCTCTTGTGTCGTTTTGTGCCATTTGTGTCTCCAGTTTCTCAGCATATGTCCTCTTAGCAAGTTTAACAGCCTTGCGCAGAGTGTAGACTGAAGCCTTGTATTCTTCCATATTTCCTGACTCTCTGCCCAGGTTATAAGCCGCGGTGCGTGAGTTCAGGGCTGCTCTTATAGTGCTGTCCACACAAGGTTTCTGGTTTGGGAAAACCCGCGCCTTCTTTGTGGGGACAATACCGTCTGCAACTGTTGTTATGTAACTCACAACGGTATCAGCGTACTCGCTGACGTCACTGGCGCTTCCTTTAAACATGTCCCAGTCTGTGACCTCGAACGCATCACGGAGCGTGGCCTCTGATTCGTCAGACCACTTTTTTGTCTCACGTGACACGACGACGTCACGCGATCTTTGTTTGTATGCAGGAATTGACCAATCTCCAGCTGTGTCTTCATCAGGTCTCGATGAACTGCCTCATGTCGTTCGAACGCTGCTATAAACGCTCTCTGTTGTCTATAGGTCGACACCTCTTCCCCCATCCCAGCGCTGGCGGTCTGACTTCCCATCTCCGGGCCCCGCCTCTCATCTTGACCCTGGTGCTGAGGGGGGCCTGGACAGGGGGAGCTTGCGGGCTGTGGGCACTGTTCTTGATACCGACCTTGGTTTTGCCCGTGTCCGCCTCTTCGTCTGTTATTCCATCGCGGACCTCCTCCTCTGGGTTGAGGACGATACTCTCCTCCTCGGGGTCGATATTCTTGGTCACAGTCCCTAGATGTATGTCCGAGATTTTGCACGACCAGCACACCACCCTGGCCCTTGCTGACTGGCTCCTCGTCCCCTGGCCACGCCTCTCAGTTTGGTACTGATGGTGGGGGTGGGGGAAACCTAGGCAAGGGACACTGGTGGGCTGTAGAAACTGTTCATGTATTATCTCATACCTGCTGTCGGTCTCTATTCCAGCCGTACGGCCAGAGTCAACTCCCTGTGACTGCTGCAACAACATCGCTCTCCTCAGCTGCTTTCTTTGTCTCTTGGTTGAATTGCAGTCACCTGCAATGGACACTCCAGCGTGGATCGGCTCTGGTAAAACAGTTGTCTCTGGTTCTCTCTCCCCAAAGACCCCCTATGTCGGAGTTAAAGACATTATTTCCAGTCCCTCCATCACGCTCGTCTCATTCGGGGAATCAGCCATATTCAAATCAATCAGGTTAACGTCTCTGCTCAATTCGGTCAATGAAATGTCTGCAGAAGTCGGCATTTCCCCCCCATTGGCATTATTTCTTTTCATCGCCTTTCGTAATCTCTTTTTCCGGTTTTTTGATTAGGGTACGCATTCTATAACGGCCTCCTTTCCTATACTTAAATACAAGGTTTTGTAAAGGCCTGAATATCTTTGGCCATTGTTTCTTCCCTTTTCTTGTGGCATTTCCAGTCGTTGAGATAGACAAATTGTCTACCTTTGCTATGGTTATTGCATCCAAGTCTATCCCATCCCAATCAACAAAAACATCATCACTAGTAAAATCTATCTGGGAAATGTCTGCCGAGGTTCTTGGCTTTCTCCCACCATCGGCCTGACTACTGTTGGCCATTTTTATATTGCTTCTATTAATTATACTATGGGTTAATGAAATAGACTAATTGGCAACTCTCGTTTTTGTTATCTTATTTTTTCTTCTAATTGCTCCTATCAAATTTGGTGACTTTGCTCTATATTACTCATTCACACATGCTCTCATACACTCAAATTTTACCGTTTGGAAAGCAAGTTTCTCTGTATTTCACGCTATTTATACAACCTTGAGTTAAAAATCACTCACACTGGCAGAAAGATTTATTGGTGTAGACAGGAATTGACAAAACGCTTAGTATACTACACCCAGACTTTTAACAGTCCATTGGATCCCCCGTTGGAGTTTGGAATCGTCAGCACTGCCTCTGTCCGCCCTCGAGCAGCTATGAAGAAAGAAAGAAAATAAACACACTTAATTAACAGTGGCATTTCGCTTTCACAATCCATCATTATCTTTAAGCATGGAATGTCGGGCATCTATACTAATATCACTTTAGAGAGCGTTAGTGCAATTTTCTTTTTTGTTATTGTTTGTTGTATTCATTGCATGTTCGAAATAAAGACTTAAAAAAAAAAAAAAAAAAAACGACACAGCCTTAGTTGTGTTCTGTTTGTTGTCTTCATCGGAAGTGGATCTCCCAATCCCTTTGTCATGTTCCTGCTTCACATGACTCTGGGGAACCCTATTTCGCATCAGCCTCTTCCGTCTGTTGATCAATCAGAAATGTGTTATTCACAGCCTATCATTTCTAAACACATGTGCTGGATATGGTAATTTAGTTGCTTAAAATGTCTTCTTTCTCTTAATGAATTTGTAATTCCTTTCTCCTAAAATATTTTAACTCTTATTGCTTTGCAAATGACCATGTGTATATGTAATTCTAACATTTCCTTCTATGTGTAGGTTTATTTACTTCTATCTGAGAAAGTCAAAAAATGTATTCCTCTCATATATCGTATTTTACACTATGTGTAGATGTATTTATCTTTATATGAGGAAGTCTAGAATGTATTTCTATCATCATTTATTTTTACATCACAATATTCACATAATTTACTTAAGCATTACATCACACGCAGGAGTGGTTTGTGACCAATAAACCATGCCTAGGGGTGGTTGTTAGGCCCGAGGCGCAGCCGAGGGTCGTTAGACCCCCCTAGGCATGGTTTATTGGTCACAAATCACGACTGCACGTGGTGTAAAGCTTTTATACAACTGCCAGATTCATCCAACCTTATTTCTATACAATAAACACACATTAATCGAAGATTTATTGAAAAAACCATCCGCCAGAAAAAGTAGTTCCCACAACTCCATGTGGAAGCAGCTTGAAGTGCATCCAACCAAACTAACACATCCAACTGTGTATTATTGGAATGATTGAGAGAAGTTGCCTCATGTGGAAGCAGCTTGAAGTGCATCCAACCAACTAACACATCCAACTGTGTATTATTGGAATGATTGATTGAAAATTTTATTACCAGATGCAGAATATAAAGTAGGTAAAACAAATTTAAACGTTTTCTTTGCCCTATAGGAAAAAAACGTTTTCTTCGCCCTATTTTTTTATTTATTTCTTTTAGCCTAAACTTAACCAGTTGGAAACCAGGGGTACAGTAATAAAATTAGCAATCAACCAATCAATCAATTCAATAGACCATGCTCACTTAAAACAGCGCTGCTTCTCTCTCAGTCTGACTCCCCCGCTGTTGCAGACAGGAGTGTGTGTGTGTGTGTGTGCGTGTGTGTGTGTGTGTGTGTGTGTGTGTGTGTGTCACAGTGTGTGTGTGCGTGTGTGTGTGTGTATGTGTGCGTGTGTGTTTGTGGGTACGCCAGCGTCGGACAGTGTGTGAGAGAGAACGCTGCAGTCTGTAGAAAGTAGGAAGGAAGAAATTTAAATCAATCAATTAATCTATCAATCAATCCGCGATTTTTCTTTTGTTCTAGATTGAGTCAAGACCCATCAATTACATCATCCAACATTGTTTAAAATACTAACACATTCCCCTTGACAGAATCGCTTCATATTTAGTCGTTATGGTGCTTTCAACATAACCATTTGTTGTCCGCGATCCTGTTTTCTCCCGGAGTGAGCCGGGGAGTGATATGTGATTCGGTTGTGGGCGGGTCCTGAGCCCAGGACCGTGGATTGTTGCCAATAAAGACGTGTGAATGGCCAATCAGAATCGAGAAATTTGCATGCCGTTGTATAATCATAATTAATCCACATTCCCCCCGTTTTAACACCTTAATCTTAGGTGCTAAACACCATGCTTTCAACTCACAAGGAATTAAATCAATTTTCCGTGATTTATATCACAGAATCCCTGTGGCTTGGCACAGTGTCCCCCAACCTGTTCATTAAACTACAGGTGCAGACACCACCCCCATCTTGAAATCCCTGCAGACCAATGATACCCCACCGGTCGCCATTCGCAGCCCTAGGCACCCCTTCCAGTAGCGACCTGAAAGCGAAACCCCGGGCTCCCCGCACAAGGATACTCAAAATCCATACAACCACCGCTGCACGTACACAGCACCTCAGACTCAAATTAACAACAGCAAACACCTTCACATAAATACCCACACATAACACGACTCAATGCGCGCAGTGTGGCAGCGAGCTACAACGCAGTGCACACACGACGCATCCACATTAATGCACGCAGTTAGACAGCGAGCTTCGACGCAGCTGTCTATCCCCGCACGCCACGACGCCCGCAGTCCCCAGTGGGGGAGTTGGGAGCTGGCACCCCCGTCGAAATGAAAAGAAAAATTACACCTTCTACGCCGAAATCTAAACACAACCGTGGCCGGCAGGAATCCTACCACTGAACCCCCAATGCATAACAAACCCTGGCACGTCCCCTCCATCATACGCCTTGTTCTCCCACCAACATCGCCATCACAGGCGCAGCCGAGCAGAGCGACCCCTCATACGCAGGTCCATCTGCGTAGAGAGTCCCAAACCTAACCTCAAAGCACGCTCCGACTTACGGCCCACCATCATGAACGCAACACCCAAGACACTGACACGTAGTCTCCCGTGTGCCCCGTGTCAGCAGAGCTTCACTTCCCCGTTAAATCAAGGGACCGGAAGGTGGCTGGAGACCTGGAGAGAGCCAGAGAGTATGGCCCCACCGCTCGCTGCTACAACATCATCGCCCTGACGCTGGCCAATACCACTACCAGCACTAGAAACCTACAGAAAATAACAATAACCTGCACTAGAAACCTACAGAAAATAACAACAACCTGCACTAGAAACCTGCAGAAGATAACAATAACCTGCACCTGAGACCTACAGAAAATAACAATAAACTGCACTAGAAACCTACAGAAGATACCAATAACCTGCACTTGAAACCTACAGAAAATAACAATAAACAATTAACCAAGGTCACCCCCAAGTCAAGCAGGAGAGAAAGAGAGAGCGTAGAGAGCTCGTACCATTGTAAACTTGCACACTTAACTCAGTCCAACTCAGCTGCACACCTAACCTGCATGAGTCACCAGGCCCACCTAACCAACTCAATAACGAGGGAGCGTGAGAAGGAGAAAAGGAGAATAAGAGTGAGCGCACCACAACCACATCGCATTTCCCTAATGCCCACCTGTGCCACCCCAACTGTACCTAAACTACACCTCCACCCCCCTATCACAACGCCCTACGCTTCAAACGCAATACTCCCAACCTACTAATGCCTGCCCCATCCCCTAAACCAACATCTGGGTCGACCTCCGGTCCTGTGCAGGCGTGAGGTGCAGAAGAAACGGAGTCCCCACGAGCAAGTACAGTGTGGTATTTCGGCCGCCTTACCTAAGAGAACCCCTAAAGGTGGTTTCCTAAAAAACTCTGTCTCACAAGCTCCAGTATTTTTACACTCATATAGTCAAGCCTAAAATCCCATTCATTAATATCAAAATAAAAACAATATACATAACCGAACCACCAATAGTAAGCCACCCTAGATCCCAACATAACAAGGTAAAGAAAGAGAGAGAGAGAGAAAGAGAGAGAGAGGGGAGGCGGTGAGGGGGGGAGAGGGAATGGAAGAATGGGAGAGGGGAAGAGGGAGAGAGAAAGAGAGAGAGGGGAGGCGGTGAGGGGGGAGAGGGAATGGAAGAACGGGAGAGGGGAAGAGGGAGAGAGAAAGAGAGAAGAGAGAGAGAGAGAGAGGAGAGGCGGTGAGGGGGGAGAGGGAATGGAAGAGGGAGAGAGAAAGAGAGACGAGAGAGAGAGAGAGAGAGAGAGAGGGAGAGAGAGGGAGAGAGAGAGGGAGGGAAAGAGAGGGAGGGAGAGAGGGGGAGGGAGGGCGGGAGAGAGAGAGAGAGAGAGAGAGAGAGAGGGGGAGGAGGGGGCTCCACTCACCCCTATGACGTCACAACCGGCGACCACTTAGCAACATTAGCTCCGTTAGCGCGGCTAGTTAGCATTAGCTTAGCTTCAACCACGACACCGTAATAACGTTCCCCAACGGCACATTGTCCCGTTTCGCCGCGCGGGCCGACACATCGCAATGTTAGCGCAACATCGCTCCACCCTACAACAGAACTCTAATCCTCTCAAAACGCCAGTGTACAGATTTAATCAAAAAAAATTAAAACATTACAACACACAGGCCATCTCAAACACTAGCTTGACCCCACCGCCTTTGTTTCCGCAGTGCATAGGACGACTTCCGGGTCAAACTTTCCACTCCATTCGATCCCTTAATTCATTAAACAATTACCTTAAACGTGTCGAATTCGAAAATTTTAAAGTGCCATACACATCCCCGTAGTCCCATGATACTTCCGATCGACTACATACACTCGAAACCATGCCGCCCCGTCTCCAGATTACCTCGGACGCCCCCGCAGCTAATGTAGCAGCTAATGCTGCTGCGTTCCAACGGCCCCCGAAAAACCGGCGTTTAACTATTACATTTCCCCACGGCTGTTGGTCATTAAAATTTCATAATAATACAACAATAAGCTCTCACGTTTCGTCAGTCATTCCTAACCTCTAGCAGTCATTCAAACACACATATTATTGCAACACATTACCTCAGATAAAATCCAAACATCCATTCAGATTTGATCTCTTTTTACTTATATCAAAGCTCCTGCGTGGCCATCTTTAAAGATTCACATTTTATGTTACATTTTTCAACAGCTTCCGCGCGTCTATTAAAAATGAGATTAAGAGCAATATTCACTTTAAATGTACTGAATGTTTAGATCACAAACAGCACATTGAAACGAATCGTTATCAAGTACATTTTATTCACCGAATTGCCACGACGGACGCGTACCGGAATATGGTCTATACGTACTAAAACGGATTTCCGCCGACTATCGTTTTCTGTAATCCACAAATCTCCATTTGTAGACAAACTTAGCCATCCTCGTCCCAATCCATTTGACTGACCCCCAACACGGATCGATCTCCATTTAGTTCAGCTGATATTGTCCAGAGAGCTCACCCCCGTTTATTTGAAACGGTGAGCGGCTGCCTCGGCACAACATTTTCAAAAACCTCCGAGATAGCTCCGGAGAGGCCACCCTTTCCATATTACTTCCACGTTAATCATCTCGCGACCCGTAACTCCCATTATCATATCGACGCCCTTCATACTCACATCTTCTAATTACGTGACCCGAACAATGTTGAAATTACAGTATTAACGACACCATGTCCTGCCGATGGTTCAGATCCCCGCTCGTCGCCGTTTGAGAGACGGCTCCGAGCGGAGATCTGCTTCACCCAGAGACCCATAACCCACCCATTTGTTCAGACACGAAAAAATTACCACACCTCATCTGTGCACGTTCCCGGGAAAAACGACTCAGGTTTGTCCATTACCCGGGATACACTCCATCGGACTTTCCTGACACCAGACTACCGAGACCACGATTCAATGGTCATTTCAGGCAGTCCGACTCTTCAATTCGCGAGAAGCATACTAAAAACACCCCCGCCGGCTGATTGAACTAATCAATATGATAACAGTGTTACGCACCCCAACGCCTCATTTATATCCCTCCCCGAGTATATTTGAGGTAATCATTTCTGTCAACCCCAGTTCGAACTGAGCGCCCTCCATGTTCCGCCATCACGGCTTGCACTCGCCTATTTTCAGGTTCTGATGTGTCGAATTTCTCCGGCAGCTGCCCGATGTCCAGTGTAGCCGTAAAAAAATCAAAATCAAGGTCGCTTCACGTTCAAGGGTAACGGCACCAATTTGAAGTCACCTAGGGTCTATGTTCTGGTTCTGATAAGATCAGAACCAATACTCTGCGTTGTGAATTGCCCGTCCTAAAAGCCCTGGTACTTTCAAAAGACCATACTGGCCTTGTTCGACGGCAGCTAAGCAGGAGAAATGAAGGAGAAGTTGTCTCAAATCTGGTTTTAATTCAAAGTTAAAAGTGTAATCACAATGGTTCTGGTTCAATTGAAATAAAGAACGCAATAGTCGGATCACTAGACACTATGCCGTCTGCGATCCCAACTAGACTAAGAAAGTAGATTAAAGAATGATAGTTGTTGAATTGTCTTTGTTCTCTGTTGATAACAAAGACTGTGTTCTCAGTTCCAAAAGCTTGTTCTCCTCTGCTCGCGCCGTCCTCTGTGTGAAAAGGTGGGTGTGGTCCTGTGTTGTTCCGTTCTTGTGTGTCCTCCCACCTCCCCATTTTATCCATGAGCCAGAAACCCTGGGCGTGACGTCACCAAGTGACCTCACGCATAGGATTTCCACCCAATCGCGAGCCTTCACAGAGTATTTGAAAGAAGGGCCGTCCCCTGGGGCCCACCAGCTGTCTCCTTTGTTTTCCAATCAAATAATAGATACCGTCTAAACTAACTTAATACTTTGGTTATTAAACCCAAGATATATATGTGACTCGACGTGACTAAACCCGATTTGATTTGCAAGGGCGCTCTGAAATGAAGAAAATGTCTTGCTGTTCAGAATATCCAAAAAATCGAAATCTTGATTTTTTTACATATTTGAATTGTCATTAATGTGTTCCCTTATTTGCCCTTATTTGCAAACTTAAATACAACTTGTAAATGAGGTAATTATTGTTATAATAGTTCCACAAATTTTCTCTCAAGTGAGGAGAAAAACTACACGCGCGGGCTGTGCGGCCTGTCCGGGTAGCAAGTACTCGTACTTAAGAGGTGTTAACACACAGACACATTATTTAGCTCTCATTTCTCAGAGAGAGAATAACAATGTTAATACACTATCTTAATGTTATAAGTTATAAGCAACGTAACGCAGTGTCTAAAAAAAAATATTAAAAAAAGAGGCCTTGACGCCGTTATAAAACGTGTGTTTTAACTTAATTAAAAACCATTAAAACAAAATTTTTTATGAGCGAACGAATTTCGTTAGGGTGCATTTTTTCCAACCAAATGGCTAAATACATCTAAATAACACTGTTGAAAGCTGGGCTGTGTTGACGTTACAAATGTACAATCGCGCGGCTGCTGGTGCTGCTTGGTGCTTGGTGCTTGGTGTGCAGCGCGAGGCAGGGGAGATGAGGCGCTCGTTAACCCTTTCACTGCCACACTACAGAAGCGCTTAGTAACGCTTCGCCTCAAAGCCGTTTCTGGCCGAATTAGTCATCGAATCTTTAATTTTTTTTTAATTCTTATTCAGAGGTATTTCGTCGAGATTTCATCATTTGTAATGTGGCTGCGGAAATGTGTAGAAATATGGTAAAAAAAACTATTTATTTCTCGATGAAAAAAGCATAGATTATGCTATTACTGTTAATCCTTTCACTACCACACTACAGAAGGTTAACCTTTCACTACCACACTACAGAAGGTTAACCCTTTCACTACCACACTACTGAAGGTTAACCTTTCACTACCACACTACATAAGGTTAACATTTCACTACCACACTACAGAAGGTTAACTCTTTCACTACAACACTACAGAAGGTTAACCTTTCACTACCACACTACAGAAGGTTAACCTTTCACTACCACACTACAGAAGGTTAACCCTTTCACTACCACACTACAGAAGTGCTTAGTAACGCTTCGCCTCAAAGCCGTTTCTGGCCGAATTAGTGATTGAATCTTTAATTTTTTTTTATTCTTATTCAGAGGTATTTCGTCGAGATTTCATAATTTGTAATGTGGCAACGGAAATGTGTAGAAATATGGTAAAAAAAACGATTTATCCGTTTTTTCTCGATGAAAAAAGCATAGATTATGCTATTACTGTTAATCCTTTCACTACCACACTACAGAAGGTTAACCTTTCACTACCACACTACAGAAGGTTAACCCTTTCACTACCACACTACTGAAGGTTAACCTTTCACTACCACACTACAGAAGGTTAACCTTTCACTACCACACTACAGAAGGTTAACTCTTTCACTACAACACTACAGAAGGTTAACCTTTCACTACCACACTACAGAAGGTTAACCTTTCACTACCACACTACAGAAAGTTAACCCTTTCACTACCACACTACAGAAGGTTAACCTTTCACTACCACACTACAGAAGGTTAACCTTTCACTATAGGCGAGTCAATCTATGAAAAAAAAGCACTTAACCCAAAAAAAATTGATACAAAAGGTTTTTCGATGGATTCCGATAGTATTGGGCGTGCTAAATAACATACTAAAAGTCGACCAAAATCGACCCCCCCGAAAGCCGCCATTTCCAAGATGGCGTCCCAGATGGCGGTGGAGATATTAAAATGGCTATATCTCAAATTGAGAATATGGTGCAAAGGATTTCTCAACTGATTCTGGTACCTCTGGGCATGTTCACTAACATACTAAAAATCTAGGAAAATACACCTTCCAGAAAGGCTTAATTTTCAAGATGGCGTCCAAAATGGCGGCAGACCAAGCTTAAAATGGCTATATATCTCAATAGAAAAAAATATATAACTATGATTTTTCACTTGATTCTGGTACCTCTAGACATGCTTGTGAACATACTAAAAATCTAGGAAAATATACCTTCCGGAAAGGCATCATTTTCAAGATGGCGTCCAAACTCGCAGAATGTAACAAGATGGTTGATCTGCTTTGGGAGTTATCGTTCAATTTCAAACAGCCTGCACCTGGTTGGCAGGGGATGATGCACATTATTCATAAGGGAGATGAACATCCAGGGCAGTCTTCAGTGAGATACTTACCAATGATAGACATGTACTCCGGAGACAAAACATGCATTCTGTCAACACTGGAGTTCATTTGTGGTCTGGCATCCAAACACCACCTTGCCCCAGTAGTTACATTTGACCAACCCCTATATTGGAAAGCAGCAGAGATAATCCTAGATTCACCACAGTGCAGTCACCTCAAGTCCTTTGTCCTGCTCCTAGGAGGATTTCACACATTTATGAATTTGCTAGGAGCAATTGGTACACTGATAGACGGTACAGGACTCAAGGACATTCTAGGGGTAGTCTATGGGGAGAACTCAGTAGCCCATATGATGACAGGCAAATCAGTTCAGAGAGCATTCCGTGGCCATCTTCTGGTTGACAAATGTCTTAACCGCATGATAATATCAGAAATGGTAGATGATAGTTGTTACAAAGGGTCAGATTAAACCGAATATATATATTTATTACTTGAGATACCTTGTATAATATTTGTATATCGTCTGATATCCCTTGTATATTCTTTGTATATATACACGGAATATCCCTTTACCTAGGTACAAACCATAACAGACCATAATATTCGTTCTCCTATTGGACAGCGACCCCTAGGCGCCAGCGACCATACCCCCAATGGCGAGTTCAAAGCCACCGCCAAGGCATGTCTCAACATGTCCAGGTTTGCGCAGTAATACGAGACAGAACTGAGGTTGGCACTAGATAATTCACCTTACATATAAATACGTCGCAGGTGGATACAGCAGTAGTTGAGTACCAAAACGTTAAAGCCTTCACCACGATACAACGTGCCGTGAAGTGGGCCCCTTTGCCCCTAAATAGAGCCTTGAGAACCGCGTGCGAATAGGATAGTAAAAGTGTCAGAGTTTAGTGAAATAACGTCAAGTTCGACCTAGTTAATGTGAAGTATAGTGCACAGGAGAATCTACACCGGCGAATGCAGAGCCTTTTCCGGCTGGATTATATTGCTTTGTTACTGTGGCTGCTGGAGCAGAGAACCCTCTACCCCACTGCTGTGTGGGATCTACCCTGTGAGGAGCACCATCGAGCCCGCCTCTAGGACCACAGAGGCTGGCTAGCTTTCATCCATGCTGTCGCGCATACTTGGATTATAGCTGCTGCTTTGTCTGCCGATCGAGGGGAGTATATGTACCGCCTCCCGTAGCTGGAGCTTATTTATTCCTCGTTGACCCAGACTTTGCTCCCGAACATTCTTCTACCCTGCCGGCTTACAACCGGAGGGAACCCCCCTAGTGTCTCCAGCTGACTACGAGTGTGTCTTATGTAATTATTATGCTACAGGTGGCGTCAGTTATACCCATCTTACTATGCTCATGGACTTACGCTCTTGACCTACTTAAGTGTTCTTCGCCTTACAAGCGCAATTATAATTCTCATTCTGTAACCTACCGTTGCTGCTATAATTATAAATCCCTCCAAATAGAACTTTAGGTGTCATTGTTGTATTCTTGTGTGGGTGTTCACCAGATATACCGTGTACTGTATGGCCAGTAATTAAAGTACATAACTAAGTAGTGGTTTAATAATACCATACTCTCAATACAGTCAGGGAATTGTACCCCTCAGTTACAATTGGTCCTTCGAGCCGGAGGGTATCAGTGTAATATCTAATATAATATTGATATTAACCATGGCCAGCGGTGAACACTCCCCAAGCAGCTCCCCCGAGCTAGAACGCCCGCAGCGCAGACGTCAGCCACCTCCCTATCTAGAGGCATACGCTGTCAGTCTAATACCTAGCTTTATAAAGACGTTAAATGCGGATAAAATAAATAAAGCGGATAGTCAAAGCATGTCAAAACCTACCGACCAGGCGACCCTGCCAGTAGAGAACCCAGTGGGTTCTAACGTAACTGACCAAGCTCACGGGGGGGACCAGGGGGGACATGACATGACTATACCCCCAGACAACGTCAACGGAATAGTCCCCGGAGAGCTCCAGGATAAAGAAAGCGCTCCGGGGACAGAACCCGACACACAACCAAGAGAAGAGAAGCGCGCCCAGGAGATGGATCTCGAGGCGCGCCCAGAGAACAGATCTCCAACGAGCACTGCCAGAAGCCGATCACCTCCGTCAGTGTCTTCCCCCAGCGAAGCGGACAAGATGCTGGCGCAGGCATTCATCGCCACCCTGGCAGCCTCCACCGAACGCGATCCACTTGAAGCGCAACAACTAAGTGAGCGCGAACATTCTACCATGGAAAGAGAACGCCTCCAGGCTCAACAGACGAGCGAGCGCGAACACGCTGCAATCGAGCGAGAGCGCTTCCAGGCGCAACAAAGGAGTGAAGACGACCGCATAAGACTGGAGACCAGACGCCTTCAGACGGAAGAGAACATTGAAAGAAGCCGCGCCGATGCGCAGCGCGCCGCCGCCAATGCACAGCGCGACGCCGCCCATGCCCAGCGCGAAGCAGAGCGTGACCGGCTGCAGGCGCAGATGGTAGAACAATTGATTGCCATGGCGACACCCCCTCTCTCCGCACGGAGCTCCCGGAGATCATCACGACAAGGGTCTAGGGCACATTCCCCTACCCGACCAAGCGACCCGGGACCCCGCCAACAGGAGGATCCTCTCTACGTCTCCGAACCCCCTCCCCGACCGGTCCAAACGAGACCCAGCCACCGGGAAGAACCGGCCTACGTAGCCGAGAGACTGACTAGAAGACTCCAGGACCTAGCAGAGGAAGAGGAAGAGGAGGAATGTCAAGCCGACCAGCAGCAACGTACTCTGGACCAGGAGGCCCAGTACAGCCCCGACCAGCAGCAACGTACTCTGGACCAGGAGGCCCAGTACAGCCCCGACGTCAGCCCCGAGCTACTGCACTACAAACCCCCGACCCAACTCACGGGTGAGTTTGACGTACAGTCAGCACCGAGGAACAGCACCTGGGTACCCGGCCCCTGGTACCCACCAAGTACCAACCCACGACAACACGTACGGGGAGACTCGCCCAGGAGGCCTCTTCCCCAACGCTCACCGATGTGCCAGCCATCCATGGCATCGTACCTTGGCACACTGACGTTCCCAGACTTTACGCGCGAGGACAGAGCACAGTACACGGAATTACGGATGTGCTTGGAGACTATGATGTCCGACGTCCCCGATGAGTCGTACAAATATGCCATCCTCCTCAAGCATCTCAAGGTGCCCAGAGCGCATAATATAGCGCTGGCATATTCCAACTCAAGCACCCCATACTCCGCGGCTCTAGTGGCCCTCGACCAGCGTTATGGACGCATATAGGACTACGTGATACAAGAAATAAGAGACATTGACCGTCTCCCCCCAGCCAAAGACAATAGAGCATTGGATGACCTCTCTATCAAGGTACAATCCCTGGTAGGGATGCTGGGGTCCCAAAGGGAAAAATGGAGACATGAACTATATGCTAACTCTAATGTAGAACGAATACTAGAGAAGCTCCCTCCAGCCCGCCAAGAGCGTTTTCGGTGGCAGAGAGACCACCGCAACCCCAACGGCCCAGAGGCATCCCTCCTAGACCTATCTGATTTCCTCGCCAGGGAGGTCAGCAGCCTACGACTGGACACGTTCGTGTGGAGTGGACCAAGCCCAAGAGATGGACCTCGGGGATCTAATGATAACCGCCGGTCAGTGACCGTTATGCACCAAGCCGAATCAGTACCGCAGCACAAGAACCACAACACCCCCTCGACGAAAGAGGAGTGGAAGATTGAATGCCAGTACTGTGAAGGGGAACATCGGCTGTATCAATGTGACACTTTCAAGAAGCTGACCACGGACGAGGTGAGTCAGTGGATCAAGGCCAACCGCCGCTGCTTCCGCTGCGCGCGCAGCCATATGGCAGCTGAGTGCCGCTTAAAGAAGCGATGCAGCAAGTGTGACGGCGCCCACTTGGAGGTCCTGCATGACATCAACAAGCGTCCGCCAGGACAACAAAGTGGGCCCGTCACGGTGATGTATCAGGCCGAGGCGGTGGCACCAGTACCGAAGATCCACCAGACCGCCCCCTGGTGTACCGACTGCTACAGCAGACACTGGGAGTCACGGTGCTACTCGGACGACCGCGAGTCGGCACCACTCCAGAAGATCCAAGGCAACCCACCAACAGGAGTGCTCCATATAGACCAGCATAGCGGGACCCCCCGAGTGCTCATCAAAGTGGTCAGAGTGCTCCTGAGCTACGAGGACAAGGTTCTGGACACTTACGCCGTCCTAGACGATGGGTCCGAAAAGACTCTCCTCCTCGCTTCCGCCGCAGCCCAGTTGGGCCTGCGGGGTGCCAAAGGAACAATGACAATCCGTACCATCAGAAGAGACCAGAAGACCATAAAGGGTGAAAACGTCTCCTTCAAGATAGCAGCGGTGGACCAGCCCGAGAAGCAGTATAGTATCACTAACGTCTTCACCAGCCACGACATAGGCCTGTCACAGTACACCTACCCCATCCCACAGCTGATGGCGAAGTACGTGCACCTACGTCAACTACCTATACCGCTCATCGACGGCGCCACACCGACCCTGCTCATCGGCTCCAACCACGCGGACCTCATTCTCCCAATTGAGGCGGCCCACATCGGACCCAAAGGATGCCCAGTCGCGGTTCAGACCCGACTGGGGTGGACGCTCCAGGGCCCCCTCTACGGACTTGACAGTAAACCCACGTCTACACGCTGCCTGCACACAAAGGTGAGCGACACCGGCCACTCTCTCGTACAGCCCGTTGAGAGGCTATTGACATTAGGCGAGAGGCCTGTGAGAGAACCGTGGGCACAAGAGGGAGTTCCGAACTCCACCCCCCTCAGCTGCGCTCCAGACGTAGCTGACCTCGAACCCAGCACCCCAAGCGACTCCTTGATGGGGCGGCCGGAACCGGCCCCTCCTCAGACGGGGTACAGACCAAACAAGAGGAACAGACGGAGGATGTGGAGGCACAGCCAAGCACAGATCAACCAGTCTCAGGCCCGCTTCCTCCTAAGCCCCCCTCCATCCCGTCCAGCCCGTCAGAAGCGGGTCAAGGACAGGGACAACTTAAAAGTGGACACAATCATCATGATCATAGACCAGTCACTGCCCCGAGCTGCGTGGCCGGCCGGCCGCGTAAGCAAAGTGATCACTGGTGCCGACGGAAAGGTCAGAGCGGCAGAAGTTCTTATCCAGGGACGGACATACACCCGACCCGTGGCGAGGCTGATAGAGTTGCCAAGGCTCCCTGACTCCCTTGATGACGACCATGACCCACTGACTTTGTGAATTGCCCTACTCCCCACAACGGACATTGAGTAGTTGACAAGACGGTTAATCTGTCTCTACTTATCTAATTAGGTGCGGACTAATTAGGAGGCGGCTGTTACAAAGGGTCAGATTAAACCGAATATATATATTTATTACATGAGATACCTTGTATAATATTTGTATATCGTCTGATATCCCTTGTATATTCTTTGTATATATACACAGAATATCCCTTTACCTAGGTACAAACCAGACCATAATATTCGTTCTCCTATTGGACAGCGACCCCTAGGCGCCAGCGACAATACCCCCAATGGCGAGTTCAAAGCCACCGCCAAGGCATGTCTCAACATGTCCAGGTTTGCGCAGTAATACGAGACAGAACTGAGGTTGGCACTAGATAATTCACCTTACGTATAAATACGTCGCAGGTGGATACAGCAGTAGTTGAGTACCAAAACGTTAAAGCCTTCACCACGATACAACATGCCGTGAAGTGGGCCCCTTTGCCCCTAAATAGAGCCTTGAGAACCGCGTGCGAATAGGATAGTAAAAGTGTCAGAGTTTAGTGAAATAACGTCAAGTTCGACCTAGTTAATGTGAAGTATAGTGCACAGGAGAATCTACACCGGCGAATGCAGAGCCTTTTCCGGCTGGATTATATTGCTTTGGTACTGTGGCTGCTGGAGCAGAAAACCGTCTACCCCACTGCTGTGTGGGATCTACCCTGTGAGGAGCACCATCGAGCCCGCCTCTAGGACCACAGAGGCTGGCTAGCTTTCATCCATGCTGTCGCGCATACTTGGATTATAGCTGCTGCTTTGTCTGCCGATCGAGGGGAGTATATGTACCGCCTCCCGTAGCTGGAGCTTATTTATTCCTCGTTGACCCAGACTTTGCTCCCGAACATTCTTCTACCCTGCCGGCTTACAACCGGAGGGAACCCCCCTAGTGTCTCCAGCTGACTACGAGTGTGCCTTATGTAATTCTTATGCTACAGGTGGCGTCAGTTATACCCATCTTACTATGCTCATGGACTTACGCTCTTGACCTACTTAAGTGTTCTTCGCCTTACAAGCGCAATTATAATTCTCATTCTGTAACCTACCGTTGCTGCTATAATAATAAATCCCTCCAAATAGAACTTTAGGTGTCATTGTTGTATTCTTGTGTGGGTGTTCACCAGATATACCGTGTACTGTATGGCCAGTAATTAAAGTACATAAATAAGTAGTGGTTTAATAATACCATACTCTCAATACAGTCAGGGAATTGTACCCCTCAGTTACAATAGTCATGAATTTGCAGCAATGGTTGAACAGTCTGAAGCAATGTATACCTCAATAGTTAAGGGTGAAATGCCATTGGAAACAGTGTTCACATCAGAGACCCTCATTACAATAAATGAAGAGCTGGGAAAAAGGAAGATGGAACTGTGTGCTAGATCCAAAACTAGTCAGTTGTGGCTAAATTACCAACACATGTTAGAAGTTGCTAGGTCACTGATAACAGCAGATTGCACAGGTTCCTGGCTTTTGCACCTACGCGCTGTTTCTGAATGCATGCCGATATTCGCTGCGGCTGGGCATTACAATTACTTGAAATCGGCACACTTTTATGTCCAAGAGATGAGTCAGCTTCACATCAACCACCCAGATGTCTTCAGACAATTTGAAAAGGGTTTTCATGTTATCCGTCGCAGCAGCCAATCATGGGCAGGCCTCAGCTCAGATCTTGTAATCGAAACAACATTGATGAGGTCATTGAAGACTACAGGAGGGATGACACATGGAAGTGGAATGACCGACAATCAGAGATCCCTTTGGACAATGTCAAAGGGCATAACATCAGAGTATAACACCGCAATGCAGGAGTTCTCAAACCAGACATACACAACATCAGAACAGCACAAGGATTCAACAGAGGCAAGGATGAAAAGGGATGCTGCTGACCTGGAGAAGATCACTTCAAAACTTGCTATATGTTCACCTTTCTCTCGAGACTCTTCTTTAAGGAATGTTGTTACAGGTGTTGTCACTGAGGATGGAGTGAACGTGCATGATTATGACTCTGTTGGACGCAACATCATGCACAAAATGATCGGACAGCCGGCATTCACATTTTCATTTAGTAGAAAGGATAAAGCCATAACCCTTGGACAAAAATCATCTATCAAGGTTGCTCCTGATCGAACCATTGATTCTGCACTTCTTTTTCAACGTTTCCTTATTGTCTCCCAAACTGGAGAGCTGTCATTGGAGGAGGTTATGCGTTACGAACTCAGTCCTTTCCCTCCTGCCCTCTTTGAAGCCGGAAACGTCTTTCGCAAAGCTGGTAAACCACAACTAGCGCACGCGATCTGTGATCATGCAAGTGATGCAATCCTAGATTCTGTACCAGAAACGGAGCATTATGTTCTTGATGGTGGTTCACTCCTTCACCGAATACAATGGAAGCACGGACAAAGCTATGGTAAAATTGCACAGTCATATGCAGACTTCACCATCCAACATTATGGCTCAGCTACAACCATTGTGTTTGATGGCTATGAGGATGGGCCATCCATTAAAGACAACACACATCAAAGAAGAGGAAACAATATTCATCCCATTCTCAACTTGTAGGAAGTGATAGTATTCAGTCCCTGCCACATCCGACGGGGATCACTGCCAGTAAAATGTCCTTCAATCCGTTCTCGATAGGAGCGCTTGGCGGCTCTTATTGACCGCTCCAGTGAGTATGTTAAGAGTAAAGGTAAAGTGTCCTCAGTTGTACTAGTATGATGTGTTCATTGTATACAGTATATTATGAGTGCAGTAATGTTGTTGTAACACTATGGGGCGCTCAAGCAAAAGGTAGAGGCGCACATCTGTTTCATCATGCTGAGCCTATAAAAGGGTTGTGTCCACCTGCTCAGCTATCTCTGTCTTCCTCTCTCAACAGCTGCACCTTGAAGTAGCAAGTGCACGCTAAAACAATGTTTATGCCAATGTGAAATAAACCAAGCCAAAAAGGCTAAATAGTTCATCGTCTCTCATCGATTCCTTTCCTCCGAATGCAATGCAAAGATAAGCTGCAGTCATTATTTTAACAGATTATCTAGCCAGTTTATAACTGGTGGCATCCCCAGATAAAAATTTTCCTTAGATCACACAGGTATGGGTCCAATGATCCAGGTCAGGTTTAGTACAGTACATGATTTTATATGCCCAGTATTATGCATGTGAATACCAAACTCCCAGTCAAATGTAAATTAATGAATTAAAATCATAAACATTATTGATATGAATTGAACTGAAAACGCATCCCTGGTTCTTGTCTGTAATACAAGCTAATAAATGGCTATTACAAAGCACAGACCAGTGCCTAATGATAGTTTATTTTTGGTACTGCCCATAATAGCAAACACAACACACAATGAACTGTTGTAATTGTACAAATGTTACATTGGTATGCTTAGGGATAATTGACAGGCCTTTTGAGTTGTATTACAATGTCCGCCAAGAGGCTGGAATCTGCAGTGAGGAGGCGTTGATAAACTTATTAGACGTAATGGTGGCGTGGGTGAGTCTCCATCCAGTTTTGAAGCAATCCCCTGCTCCCTCACACCCTCGTAATCAACTCCCTCACACAGAGTGACCCTCGTCATCCACTCCCTCACACAGAGTGACCCTCGTCATCAACTCCCTCACACAGAGTGACCATCGTCATCAACTCCTGCACACGGAGTGACCCTCGTAACCAGCACTGGGAGTTTTCTTGGTGGCCTGGCCTGCTATGTGGCCTGCATGCCCCCCAAAGGAAACGGCAGGCGAGTGTTTCTAGTTGCAATGGCGTGATTGCAAAAATGAGCTGGCGGACCTCTCAGCAGGACCTCTCATGACCTCTCAGCAGGACCTCTCATGACCTCTTAGGACCTCTCATCAGGACCTCTCAGTAGGACCTCTCAGTAGGACCTCTCAGCAGAACCTCTCAGCAGGACCTCTCATGACCTCTCAACAGGACCTCTCAACAGGACCTCTCATCAGGACCTCTCAGTAGGACCTCTCAGCAGGACCTCTCATGACCTCTCAACACGACCTCTCAACAGGACCTCTCAGCAGAACCTCTCAGCAGGACCTCTCAAGTCGGTCCCAGTGGTCTCCCTCCTACAACAATTTGACCTGACTCCCACTGCCATGCCTCCCACCCACAAAGCAGGCAACTCCTTGGATCTCATATTTTCCCGTAACTCCACCATCATTAACACCACGGTAACTCCCCTACATGTATCTGACCATTCCTTCATATCCTTCTCACTAACTCTCATGCTTAACCGAAAAGTCTTCACCCCAACTCAAACCGTCTCACTCAGACGCAACCTGCCCTCCCTATCCCCCTCCACCCTCTCCTCTGACATAATATCCGCTCTACCTTTGAGTGACACCTTCTCTGCTCTCCCCACAGAGATGGCAACCTCCACCCTCCTCTCAGCCCTTGCAACCTCCTTCGACAAGCTCTGTCCCCTCGTTGAGAAACCTGCCCGCCGTTCCCCACCCAGTCCATGGCTGACGGATGCAGTGAGAGAACAAAGACAGGTCCTGAGAGCAGCTGAGAGGAAGTATAGAAAGTCACGCCTCACTGCTGACATCGACACATATCACAACCTCTTGTTAACATTCTCCAAAACCATTACTAATGCCAAAGCTTCTTTCTTTCACCATAGGATCGAGGCCTCTGCCAAGAATCTTCGCAAACTGCATGCTACCATGTCCTCCCTCCTCACTCCCCCCCCCACCTCCTCCTCCCTCATCTTTTTCTGCCGAAGACTTTGCGATCTTCTTTGAAGAAAAAGTGGAGAACATCCGCAGCTCCTTCTCCCAACCCCCACCCATTCCAAACGCTGAATCGAGAACCTCATCCTTCACTCTGTCATCTTTCTCTCCCATTACAGAAGCCGAGACCCTGACACTGGTAACGTCGAACCGTCCGACTACATGCCAGCTGGACCAGCTACCCTCCCCACTCCTCCAGACCATAGCACCGGACATCCTCCCATTCCTAACTGCAACCATCAACTCCTCACTCAACTCGGGGGTGGTCCCCACCTCCCTAAAACAAGCCAGAGTCACGCCCCTCATAAAAAAACCAACCCTGAACCCCACCGTCATAGCCAACTATCGTCCTGTCTCTCTTCTCTCCTTCCTTTCTAAAACACTTGAACGTGCTGTATCCAACCAACTTACTGCTTATCTCTTACAGAATGACCTCCTAGACCCCAATCAGTCTGGCTTCCGGACTGGCCACTCCACAGAAACGGCCCTCATTGCGGTCACAGAGGCACTTCACTTAGCAAAAGCGAAAGGCCTCTCCTCTGTCCTGATTCTCCTAGATCTATCTGCAGCCTTCGACACGTGTTGGTCAACCATCAGATCCTCCTCGCGGCCCTCGCAGGAATGGGAGTGGCTGGATCTGCGCTGACATGGCTGACATCATACCTCAATGACCGCTCCTACCAAGTGTCATGGAGAGGGACTCTGTCAGCCACCCGCCCCCTCCGGACGGGTGTCCCCCAGGGCTCGGTCCTAGGACCCCTTCTCTTCTCCCTCTACACTAAATCACTGGGTAACATTATCACGTCTCATGGCTTCTCATATCATTGTTATGCCGATGATACTCAACTCTTCCTCTCCTTCCCTCCCTCAGATATCCACGTCTCTGAGCGGATCTCGGCCTGTCTGTCCGACATCTCCGCCTGGATGACGACCAACCACCTCAAACTGAACCTAAGCAAAACAGAATTGCTCCACCTGCCGGCCAAATCCTCCCCCCTGACCGACCTCTCCATCACAGTCGAGAATGCAGCTGTGACCGCGTCGCCGACCGCCAAGAACCTTGGTGTTGTCCTCGACGACCAGCTGAACTTCTCTGCTCACATCGCAGCGACAACCAGAACCTGCAGATTCCTCCTGAGCAACGTCAGAAGGATACGCCCCTTCCTGACAAAAGAAGCCACCCAACTCCTCGTCCAATCAACAGTCATCTCCCGCCTCGACAACTGCAACGCACTGCTAGCTGGCCTCCCGGCCACTGCCACCAAGCCTCTTCAACTCATTCAAAACGCAGCGGCCCGCCTGATCTCAAACCTACCGAAGTCGGCCCATGTCACCCCACTTCTTAGGGACCTGCACTGGCTCCCCATTGCTGCACGTATCCGCTTCAAGGCCCTCGACCTAGCATACCGTGCGGCAAAGGGAACCGCTCCCGCCTACCTCCGGTCAATGGTCTCTAACTACACACCCTCAAGACCCCTACGCTCTGCATCTTCTGGCCGCCTCAGATCTACTCCTATCCAAGCTCCCGGAGGGTCATCAAAGAGAAGCCGCCTATTCTCAGTCCTTGCCCCACAATGGTGGAATGAACTACCCATCCCAGTTAGGACAGCCGAATCCCGTCCAATCTTTCGCCGTGGACTAAAGACTCACTTCTTCAACCATTATCTGAAATGATAAAAAAAAAAAAAAAAATCTAACCCCGACTAACCTTAATGTCATGCACTTGTCCTAATAAACTAACCTACACTGTAACACGCAACACTTTGATGAACATTGTTACTCAGCTGATAGAGTTATACCCTTCTTGCTGTCTTGTCGCACAGAACTTGTAAGTCGCTTTGGATAAAAGCGTCAGCTAAATGACTAAATGTAAATGTAAATGTAAATGACCTCTCAACAGGACCTCTCAACAGGACCTCTCAGTAGGACCTCTCAGTAGGACCTCCTAGCAGGACCTCTCAGCAGGACCTCTCATGACTTCTCAACAGGACCTCTGAACAGGACCTCTCATCAAGGCCTCTCAGTAGGACCTATTATCAAGACCTCAGTAGGACCTCTCAGCAGAACCTCTCAGTAGGACCTGTCAGGACCTCTCAGTAGGACCTCTCAGTAGGACCTGTCAGGACCTCTCAGTAGGACCTCTCAGTAGGACCTGTCAGGACCTCTCAGTAGGACCTCTCAGTAGGACCTGTCAGGACCTCTCAATAGGACCTCTCAGTAGGACCTCTCAGCAGAACCTCTCAGTAGAACCTCTCAGCAGAACCTCTCAGTAGGACCTCTCAGCAGAACCTCTCAGTAGGACCTCTCAGCAGAACCTCTCAGCAGGACCTCTCAGTAGGACCTCTCAGCTGGACCTCTCAGCAGAACATATCAGTAGAACCTCTCAGCAGAACCTCTCAGCAGAACCTCTCAGTAGAACCTCTCAGTAGGACCTCTCAGCAGGACCTCTCAGAACCACTCAGTAGGACCTCTCAGCGGGACCTCTCAGAACCTCTCAGTAGGACCTCAGCAGGACCTCGCATCAGGACCTCTCATCAGGACCTCTCAGCAGGACCTCTCATCAGGATCTCTCATCAGGACCTCTCAGCAGAACCTCGCATTAGGACCTCTCATCAGGACCTCTCAGCAGGACCTCTCATCAGGATCTCTCATTAGGACCTATCAGGACCTTTAAGCTGGACCTCTCAGTAGGACCTCTCAGTGGGACCTCTCAGCAGGATCTATCATGACCTCTCAGCTGGACCTCTCAGTAGGACCTCTCAGCAGGATCTCTCAGTAGAACCTCTCAACAGGACCTCTTGGCGGAACCGCTCAACAGGACCTCTCAGCAGGACCTCTCAGCAGGACCTATCAGTAGAACCTCTCAGTAGGACCTCTCAGGATCTCTCATGACCTCTCAGCTGGACCTCTCAGAAGGACTTCTCAGTAGAACCTCTCAGCAGGACCTCTCAGCAGAACCTCTCAGCAGGCCCACTTGGCAGAACCTCTCAGCAGGACCTCTCAGCAGGACCTCTCAGCAGGACCACTTGGCAGAACCTCTCAGCAGGACCTCTCAGTAGGACCTCTCAGCAGGACCTCTCAGCAGGACCTCTCAGCAGGACCACTTGGCAGAACCTCTAAGCAGGACCTCTCAGCAGGACCTCTCAGCAGGACCTCTCAGTAGGACCTCTCAGCTGGACCTCTCAGCTGGACCTCTCAGCAGGACCTCTTAATAGGACCTCTCAGCAGGACCTCTTGGCAGATTCAACATCTCAGCAGGACCTCTCGGCAGGCCCAGACTGGCCATTGGGCCCGTGGCCTGATCTGCTAAATGGCCTGCAGAAACATTTCTTCCCCTGTTTAAAAAGGGGCCTGACTGGGGCTTTATTTCGCATTATATTTCCCGGCCTGAATGATTCTCAGTCCGGCCCTGCTGGTAATGATGGAGGCTTAAATGTCACAGAGAGTTCATTTGATCTGAGGCCTGAGGGTTTGAATGAAAAGCAAAAATGAGATTGAATTTGTACCAACCGTGGAGATCAGGTCACATTAATTAATTTACATTATTGGTTCCACCACAGCGATCCAGCAAGTGAGTGAGTGAGTGAGTGAGTGAGCGAGCGAGCGAGCGAGTGAGTGAGTGAGTGAGTGAGTGAGTGAGTGAGTGAGTGAGTGAGTGAGTGAGTGAGTGAGTGAGTGAGTGAGTGAAGTGAGTGAGTGAGTGAGTGAGTGAGTGAGTGAGTGAGTGAGTGAGTGAGTGATTGAGTGAGTGAGCGAGCGATTGAACATTCCACAGAATGTTTCCTGTCTATAATGGCTTTACAAAGAGCCCTGCTAATTTAAGTGAGCACATTGACACCTTAATCAGCGGTCGTTCGTCTTGTGTTTTTCTATTTCCTCTTCTGCATAATTGGATGAGGAGAAGAAGAGGCCCCGAGGCCATGGCACGGTGTGAAACTGGAGGGTCTGACTGTGAGTTTTAATGTCCATCTCTATTAAAACCTCATCCCTGGCAGGAAGGACTTACATTATGTTTGACATCATAATAACATGACCTTAATGGAATTACAGCAGCGTTTTAAGACAAATTCACCTCAATTAGCTTCTAATTAAGTCAGATGAGGTGTTGGCATTGAAGTAACAATTTAATTCATATGGCCAATCAAGTTAAGATTAAGTTAAAACTAGCTAGATAAATAATATTGATTATGTGTGTTTGAGATATCTGAAGGGCTGAAGGCTAGGGGCCCTTGGTTTTGGTATAACCAGATTAACCTCACACATACACAAACACCCACTGCCACACATAGACACACTCACATATTCGCTCATGTGACACTCCCCCGCTAACTCACCCACCAGGACATTTTGAGACCACCAATTAATCTAAAACAGGACAAACTGGTGTCAGGGTAATTTGATCAACGCATACACACACACACACACACACACACACACATACATACACACACACACACACACACACACACACACACACACACACACACACACACACACAGACACACACACTAGCTTCATGTGACAGACACTCTCACTCACCCACCCATCACCCCAGACTGATTTGATCACACACTACACACAGACTAATCAGGTGACACCCACACAAAGCACACACACCAAACCAGTTTACCAAACTATTGGCAGGGGAGGACCAGACCCACTTGTGTATTGGAGATAGGACTTAAACAACTTGTTGAGAACAGTAGAGGACTCAGTCTAGTCGAGGCTGGGTCAAGGATCGACGTTTTGTTGCTGTGCTGTGGAAACCTATGGATGTATGCTAAATAAATCACCTTTTCACCAACTGAGCCATTGCCTCTGAAAACCATCTCCAGTCTGAATTATTCTTGAAACCAGCGCTCTCACTCAAATAATCTACATCAGCATCAATAGATGAAGAGTAAGTACCTAACTCTAACCAAGTACACACATGGAGTAAGTACTATCCCAGTACACACATACATTATAATAATAATGCCTGACCCAGTACACACATACATTATAATAATAATGACTGACCCAGTACACATATACAGTATGATAATGATAACTGACCCAGTACACTTACAGTATACAGTATGATAATAATAACTGACCCAGTACACGTATACAGTATAATAATAATAACTGACCCAGTACACACATTTGAATAAGTACTGTCCCAATACACACATACATTATAATACTAATGACTGACCCAGTTCACGTATACAGTATAATAAGAATAACTGACCCAGTACATGTATACAGTATGATAATAATAACAACTGACCCAGTACATGTATACAGTATAATAATAATAATAACTGACCCAGTACATGTATACAGTAAAATAATAGGTATTGACCCAGTACACACATTTGAATAAGTACTGTCCCAGTACACACATATGATAATAATAATAACTGACTCAGTACACGTATACAGTAAAATAATAGGCAGTACACACATTTGAATACGTACTGTCCCAGTACATGTATACAGTATGATGATAATAATAATAACTGACCCAGTACACATATACAATATGATAATAATAATAATAATAATAATAATAATAATAATAATAATAATAATAATAATAATAATAATAATAATAATAATAATAATATTAATAATAATAATAATAATAATAATAATAATAATAATAATAATAATAATAATAATAATAATAATAATAATAATAACTGACCCAGTACATGTATACAGTATAATAATAACTGACCCAGTACATGTATACATTATGATAATAATAACTGACCCAGTACACGTATACATTATGATAATAATAACTGACCCAGTGCACGTACTGTATACAGTATGATAATAATTACTGACCCAATACACGTATACAGTATAATAATAATAACTGACCCAGTACATGTATACAGTATGATAACAATTACTGACCCAGTACACATATACAGTATGATAATAATTACTAGCACAGTACATGCATACAGTATAATAATAATTACTGACCTAGTACAGGTATACTGTATAATAATAGGTATTGATCCAGTACATGTATACAGAATAATAATAGGTATTGACCCAGTACACATACATACAGTATAATAATAGGTATTGACCCAATGCATGTATACAGTATAATAATAGTTATCAGACCTACACTACCTGACTATGTTACCTTAACCAAACAGGTTGCCTCAGACCTACTGACTACTACGTTACCTTAAAGTTCCCCTATCTTATAAATTACCTTTTCCAGTGGTTTGCATTGTTTTCTAGCAATGTGGGGTTGTACCAACACTGACTAGTTGTGAAATTTCTACCCTGTCCAGTTTCTTCAGTACAGCTGAGACAGGAACCTCCCCCACTGAACCAAGACATTCTGAATTTACGCCGATCTGTGACGTGTAAGAAATCTGATCTGCATACCTCAGCTCCTTCTGTGCTTGTAGCCACCGCCCACAATCAACAATTCGAGGAAGTTAGTGTAACATTGAAATTATGAGCAAAACGGGCAAGTAGCGAATACGTCCTTGCACTCATTTGACACACACACACACACACACACACACACACACACACACACACACACACACACACACACACACACACACACTAGACTCTCATAGACACACACACTCACACACAAACACATATAGACACACACACACACACTAGACTCACACATACACACACACACACTAGATTCTCACATACACACACACACACACACACACACACACACTAGACTCTCTCACACACACACACACACACACACTAGACTCTCATAGACACACACTAGACTCTCACACACAGACACACACACTAGACTCTCATAGACACACACTAGACTCTCTCTCTAAGTGGATCACACAAACACACAGAGACACACACACACACACACACACACAGACACACACACTAGCTTCATGTGACAGACACTCTCACTCACCCACCCATCACCCCAGACTGATTTGATCACACACTACACACAGACTAATCAGGTGACACCCACACAAAGCACACACACCAAACCAGTTTACCAAACTATTGGCAGGGGAGGACCAGACCCACTTGTGTATTGGAGATAGGACTTAAACAACTTGTTGAGAACAGTAGAGGACTCAGTCTAGTCGAGGCTGGGTCAAGGATCGACGTTTTGTTGCTGTGCTGTGGAAACCTATGGATGTATGCTAAATAAATCACCTTTTCACCAACTGAGCCATTGCCTCTGAAAACCATCTCCAGTCTGAATTATTCTTGAAACCAGCGCTCTCACTCAAATAATCTACATCAGCATCAATAGATGAAGAGTAAGTACCTAACTCTAACCAAGTACACACATGGAGTAAGTACTATCCCAGTACACACATACATTATAATAATAATGCCTGACCCAGTACACACATACATTATAATAATAATGACTGACCCAGTACACATATACAGTATGATAATGATAACTGACCCAGTACACTTACAGTATACAGTATGATAATAATAACTGACCCAGTACACGTATACAGTATAATAATAATAACTGACCCAGTACACACATTTGAATAAGTACTGTCCCAATACACACATACATTATAATACTAATGACTGACCCAGTTCACGTATACAGTATAATAAGAATAACTGACCCAGTACATGTATACAGTATGATAATAATAACAACTGACCCAGTACATGTATACAGTATAATAATAATAATAATAATAATAATAATAATAATAATAATAATAATAATAATAATAACTGACCCAGTACACGTATACAGTAAAATAATAGGTATTGACCCAGTACACACATTTGAATAAGTACTGTCCCAGTACACACATATGATAATAATAATAACTGACTCAGTACACATACAGTAAAATAATAGGCAGTACACACATTTGAATACGTACTGTCCCAGTACATGTATACAGTATGATGATAATAATAATAACTGACCCAGTACACATATACAATATGATAATAATAATAATAATAATAATAATAATAATAATAATAATAATAATAATAATAATAATAATAATAATAATAATAATAATAATTAATAATAATAATAATAATAATAATAATAATAATAATAATAATAATAATAATAATAATAATAATAATAATAATAATAATAATAATAATAATTATAATAATAATAATAACTGACCCAGTACATGTATACAGTATAATAATAACTGACCCAGTACATGTATACATTATGATAATAATAACTGACCCAGTACACGTATACATTATGATAATAATAACTGACCCAGTGCACGTACTGTATACAGTATGATAATAATTACTGACCCAATACACGTATACAGTATAATAATAATAACTGACCCAGTACATGTATACAGTATGATAACAATTACTGACCCAGTACACATATACAGTATGATAATAATTACTAGCACAGTACATGCATACAGTATAATAATAATTACTGACCTAGTACAGGTATACTGTATAATAATAGGTATTGATCCAGTACATGTATACAGAATAATAATAGGTATTGACCCAGTACACATACATACAGTATAATAATAGGTATTGACCCAATGCATGTATACAGTATAATAATAGTTATCAGACCTACACTACCTGACTATGTTACCTTAACCAAACAGGTTGCCTCAGACCTACTGACTACTATGTTACCTTAAAGTTCCCCTATCTTATAAATTACCTTTTCCAGTGGTTTGCATTGTTTTCTAGCAATGTGGGGTTGTACCAACACTGACTAGTTGTGAAATCTCTACCCTGTCCAGTTTCTTCAGTACAGCTGAGACAGGAACCTCCCCCACTGAACCAAGACATTCTGAATTTACGCCGATCTGTGACGTGTAAGAAATCTGATCTGCATACCTCAGCTCCTTCTGTGCTTGTAGCCACCGCCCACAATCAACAATTCGAGGAAGTTAGTGTAACATTGAAATTATGAGCAAAACGGGCAAGTAGCGAATACGTCCTTGCACTCATTTCCTAATGATATCGTGCTCCACAAGCAATGGGCAAAGTTCGTTTTGGGATTTTTGCAAAGACGAAGGACTTTATAATGCTTCAGAGATTTCCTGGCTGTTGCTAAAGAAGGGAGGTTTTGAAATTGATTGATTGATTGAAAAGTTTATTAACAGATTGCAGAATGGGTACAGTACAGTACAGCTCAATACATACAATTGTTAAGGGGATGCAGACCAGAGAAGGACCTTCGTCTTGTTTACATCAGGGTCCCCCATTTTCAATTCATCATAACATATATGACACACACGACATACAGATAGACAGTACTGCTACATCTATACATTTATGACATACCAGATTTGCAAATACAGTACTGTTTGTAATACAAAAAGTGTCCAGAAAAAGAGTGTATATACATTTGATGTAGAAACTGTACATTGGGGGAGGTTGGGTAGGTGGGGCTGGGTGGGTGGGGGGGGGATACTGTACATTGGAGGTGGGACGGGGGACGGGGGGGGGGGTGAGTAGGGGGTGGGTGGGGGACACTGTACACTGTACATTGGAATACTGACAAAGCCATACTTGGTAATTTACTGTACAACTGGGTTAGGACATTTGTAGGGGCCAGTTTCGAATTGCAGTCTCCCGTAGGTGTTCTTTGAGAGTGTTCTTGAAAGTGGGTAGTGATTCACATTCCTTTACAGCTTTGGGTAGGGCGTTCCACATTGATGTGGCATAATTGCGAAACGTGTTTAGTCCCTTGTTTGAGCCGAATCTGGGTTTAACATGATTTGTGGAGCTCCCTCTGGTGTTGTGATCGTGGTATTCACTGACCTTTGGGAAGTATTTTGACATGTACATGGGTACCTTGGTCGTGTAGTGTATCTTGTAGACCAGGCCCATTGCAAGTTGCTGTACTCTGTCGTCTACTCTAAGCCATCCTAGGTTGTCAAAGTGGGCAGGGGTGAGGTGGGTTCTAGGAGTCAGGTCAAGCAATAGTCTGACTAGTTTGTTTTGAGATGTTTGTAATTTGGTTTTTAGTGCCTTTGAGGTGCTTTGGTACCATGAGGTGCAAGCATAGTCGTAGTAACCTTGAATGAGTGCTCCTGCCAGAGTCTTCAGGGTATTCTTGTTTACCAGAGAGGAGATCCGGTACAAGAATCGAGTTTGTTGGTTGACTTTTTTTATTACATTGGATGCCATTTTGTCACAGGAAAGATTAGCCTCTAGGATGGAACCCAGGTAGGTAATTTCATCTTTCCTTGTGACAATATTCTCTCCCACTGTAACTGAGAAGCCGTTGGTCTTGCTGAGTTTGTTATTTGAACCGAAGAGAATGGACTCTGTTTTGCCCATGTGTAATGATAGTTTGTTATCGGCGAGCCATATGCAGATTTTGCCTAGTTCCGAGCTGAGGGTTTTTTCAACCTGTAACTTTTTCTTGTCAGAGACCAGCAGGGCTGAGTCGTCCGCAAACAGGAACAAGTTGCAGTCACAAGCTGACGACATGTCATTTGCATAAATTAGGAAGAGTAGCGGTCCTAGTATGCTTCCTTGTGGAACACCACAGCTCACTGGGAGGGGGGGGGGATAGGGTACCGTTTACCTCCACCATCTGTTCTCTCCCCTCCAGGTAGGATTGTATCCAGCTCACTGATAGACTATCAAAACCAATTGATTTTAGCTTGTCAATCAGAATGGTGTGATTGACAGTGTCAAAGGCCTTTTGTAGGTCCAGCATGACCATGCCGCAGTATTTGCCCGCGTCCACCTCTTGTTTGATGTGGTCATTCAAATAGAGAAGGCATGTGTCAGTGGAGTGGGATGTTCTGAAGCCAGATTGGAATTCGTAAATTAGATTTTTTTCTGCGAGGTACTTTTCGACCTGTTCGTATACTATTTTTTCCATGACTTTCGAGATGGATGTAAGGATAGAAACAGGGCGGTAGTTGCATGAGTCTAATTTGCTGCCCTTTTTGTGCAGGGGTGTTACTTTCGCAATTTTGAAGTCCTTGGGGACGTGTCCCTGTTTTATGGAGAGGTTTATTATGTGTGTGATGACTGGGGTGATGGCGGCTGCTGAGTCTCTGAGGAATTTGGAGGGGATGTTGTCATGTCCAGTGGCCTTGTTCGGTTGGAGGGCGCTCAGTTTTTTGAGTACCTCATCTGTAGTTACCATTTCCAGTTTGAAGTCGTCTTTGTGGACGCCTAGGTTCTTGTAGTATGCTACTATGTGTTCTACCCCATACTGCCCTGAGTGGGAGGGTAGTTTGTTTACCAGTGTTGTGGCTATGTTTGTGAAGAAAGTGTTTAAGTAATTGGCTACATCCAGCTTGTCTGTGATGAGTGTGTTGTCCGTCTTTATGTTTATGTTTGAGAACCTGGTTTTAAGTTTTTTACTGCAGCCTAGTTGATTATTGAGTAATTTCCAAAGTTCACATGGTATATTTTTGTTTTCCTCAGTTTTGTCATTGATGAAATTTTTTTAGCAGTTTTGATCATGGAGTTTACGTCTAACGTATCTCTAATCGATCGTTTTCTTAATTCGTATAGTGGAATTTCCTTTTCTCTGCGTTGAAGACACGTTGTTCATTCATTCAATTGGTTGGTTTGAAATGAATCTGACACGGACGAGAGCGCAGCGGGTCCAAACAGAACGCAAGCTGTGTTTTATTATTCAGTAAATAAAACCACAGCTCAATCATCAATTTAACAACTCAGAATTACTTCTATCTAAAATCACCTTCTTCAGGTTGTTGCTGTTTGCGTCCCGTACAATCTTCTCTTTTCTCGAACCGTCTTAGTGGAAGGATCTGCGTGATGATTCCTCTTGGGTGTCTTCTCCAGCAAGCACAGCCTGTTTAAGAAACCAAAGCCACACCCCTTGTCCGGTTGCGTCATGTGACGTAGGCCCTAGGAATATGGCTTTCTCTGATTGGCTGAATTGTTTTAGACGGCATCCATTTTGTGAACACGTCAGCTTGTATTTGAGAATAGCTCCTTTTAAGGAGCTATTGAGGTTTTAGGGACTGATTTGCCGTAAACAGAGGAAGTCTCTATTTGTATAGATACAGCAAACAACCGTTTACTTCAGATCACTATTCCTATGTTTTACCTTGTTTATAAGGATTTAAAACTTACAGATTACTTTCTGATTATTTAATCTATATTAGTTTAGTTGTTTCTCCGAATTTCCTAGTCATAGTATACATGAATTGGTCTAATTATGGGTCAAAAAACAATAAAAGAGAATCTATATTTCTATTTTATTGTCTTTCCGTTATTCTTTATCCTATTTGTACGTTCCTATATATGTTTAACTAGTTTAACAAGAATGTAAACCCTACTTATTTTATCTAAGTTAGTTTCCCAAATAGCAAAAACATTGTTATTAGTCTTAAGATTATTGATATTCTATGGGCTGAATATTTCTGATAATATTCTGTATTTATTATAACTATTTGATTTGTTTTAAACCAGTTTAATCCAAATCTGTTTTTCCAGCTCTGTCTCTGCAGACAGACGGCCCCTCCTACCGGCATTTTGAACCAGTAAGAGTCACATGACACTTTCTTTGAAGTTTGCTGTACCAAACGGTGTGTTCCTACAGGGGCGGCTCTAAACCTTATCTATAGCATACAGCTGGCTTATCACAAGGGATGGGTATCGTTAGGATTTTATCGATACTACTACTCTTATCGATACTGCTTAACGGTTCGGTACTTTATCGATACTCTTATCGGTTCTTTTTGGTTCTTTTTTTGCAAGAAAAAAAGACAATTAATTAAGAACAGAATCAACATTGCTTTATTATTTATAAATACAACTTTATAAATAAGTATTATAAATAAATATAATTTCTTCAGCAACAGCAGCAGCAATGTTCTTTTATATAACTTTATAAATAAATATAATAAATGAATATAATTTCTTCAGCAACAGCAGCAACAATGTTTTAAATGTGTCTGACTCTGAATTATAGACTTTTTATAATAAACAACAAATGCAAAAGGCTAACAGAACTGTGACACTCGTTCACCCTATCCTCTGTCATCCTTCCTCTAGCTGCTAGGGTGAAAGGACTTTGGGTGGTGGAGGTAGGTAGAGGGAAGATGTGTGGTGGCCCTGGGCTCACTGGCCTGGGACACATTGGTGGCTGACGCCTCAGCTTGACGATCTATAAAAAGTTTAGATTGTAGTATTTGTAGCTAAACAATTATTTTGTTTATTAGCCTATTTGTAATAATTCGTTATTAGCCTAGGAAACTCCGTATCTTGGCTTACCGGCGGCAGTGGACGTGGATGCAGATGGAACACTGCGCGCAAGGCAGTCGAATACGCGCATTTCTGCACACTAATATCATGTTTTGCCAACAGATGTTTTGATAAATTGCTCGTATTGCCACCCTTACTGGCAAATGTTTTGTTGCACTTGTGGCAACGTGCGTTGTATATCCATACTTTCTTTAGAACGCTTCGCTCTATCCGCCATCACGAGTCACGGTGCATGCAGACTCAGAGCTGTCTGTGTCTGTGTGCAGTGCGCTTCAGCACGGAGAACTTTCATTAAGGAGTACCCGTATGTAGCACTACTAGCGAGCGACTCGCGAGGAGTGTGTGTAATAATGACTCGCTGTGGCTCGCTTCTCGTGCAGAGACAGAGAGAGGATAGATCGTTTGCAACTTTTAAATAATAATAATAATAATAATAATAATAATTTCTCTAGTATCGATAGCAGTACCGAGGACGTCGGAGCTTATAAATACTCCGGTATTTTCTAATATAGTACCGGTTCCCGTTTAAAACCGGGGTCCGGGGGGCATCCCTACTTATCACTCATCATATATTATAGTTGGCTGACAACCTTTGTCAGCTTCTTCCTGTGATAAACACCGCCTAAGGTCTTAACTGCTAAAACAGACCTGAAGACCCCAGGGCCCTCATGCATCAACGTGTTCTACGCACAGATCTGTGCGTAACCCGTGCGTACGATCATTTCTAAGCAAAGAGTGGGATTCATCAATTTCGATTTGAACTTGACTTCGTGCGTACATCTACGCACATTTCAGACCTGGCGTACCTAGCTCCCAGTGGTAGAATATCGTTACTACGCATAAGCACTCCTCAGTCCTGCATTAGTTCCAAGGCGGAAATAAAGTCACTGGCGCGTGTTCTGTATGACCCCCGTGATTCATCATAGTTCATTGTGAAACAGCGATATTAGTGTAATTATTGTCAAACCCTAAACAGCATCAACTCCTGAATGTAGGATGTAGGATGGTTAACGTTGCATTATGTGGCCGATACGTTGTTGGCTGATAAGGAACGCATGACCCAGGCCTAATCTCATTTAATTAAATTGTAATGTTATTATATCTGTCATCAAGATACCACTTAAATGCAGGTGATCACGGTTATCCACTGAAGCCATGCGTGGCTAGAATCGTCCCTGACCAACAACGACCCAATTGGAGCGCAGATCGAAGGGGAATCAATCAACAGTTACAATATACCCAGGTGTTCTGTATGACCCGTAATTAATTAAATTGGCGACATGAGTGTAATCGTCGGCAAACCCTATAAATTACATCTGGAACATGGATTTCAGATCCTATTCACCATGGATAACGCAGGCATCGCAGTGTTGCACGATTTGGGAATGGGCCATGCCCATGGTGCGCTCCACAGGGAGCGCGTCTTCAGGGACAGGGCAGACCTGTTTGCCGAGAGCACAGAGTGGCTCATTAGCAGGTTCCGCTTCCCCAGGGCAATCCTGCTCGACCTGTGCCGGGATCTGGGACCCTTATTGGAGCGCCGAACAAGGCGCACACATGCCATCCCCGTCCACACCCAAGTCCTCGCCACCCTGGGATTCTTGGCCACCGGGACATTTCAGCGGGAGATCGCAGATCGCTCGGGCATCTCCCAACCCTCACTCAGCAGGATCATGCCCACAGTGTTGGATGCCATCATGTCCCTAATCCCCGACCACATCAAATTCCCATACACACACGCACAGCAGGTCGAGGTCAAGAGGGCTTTCCACGCCATCGCCGGTTTCCCCAACGTAATTGGAGCAATAGACTGCACACACATCACAAAATGAATTCAATTACGTTAACAGGAAGGGGTTCCACTCGGTAAATGTCCAAGTGATCTGCGATGCCCGTTTGGCACTCCTAAATGTCGTTGCCCAGTGGCCAGGAGGAACCCACGACTCGTTTGTGGTGCAGAACAGCTCTGTGGGCATTTGTCTCCAGGCTGGGGTCGTTGAAGACGGGTGGCTTATTGGTGAGTGTTACACATTTAGGCCCATATTGAATCAAATCGTAATGTTATTACTGGTATCTGTAATTAAATTATATATCTTTCAATGCAGGGGATCGTGGCTATCCACTAAAGCCGTGGCTGATGACGCCGCTGACCAACCCCACCACCCAACAGGAGGGCGCCTATAACCGGGCGCACGCACGCACACGAGTCACCGTGGAGCGTGCAATTGGTCTCCTGAAGGGTCGGTGGCTCTGCCTGTCTGGCACGGGGGGCACACTGCAGTACCGGCCTGTGAAGGTCTGCAACATCATCGTGGCCTGCAGTGTGCTCCATAACATGGCCATCAGGCATGGCATCCCGCTGCCAAACCCAGAACTACCCGACGACCCCATGCCAGATGTGGAAGAGCCACCTCCAAACGCCACTGGAATGCTGGCAAGAGCTGGGATCATAGCGCAGTTTTGAGTGAGTCTACCCCATGCACTGGAAGAACTGCGATTTGTGTCAATTCATATTAATTAAGTAATCATTAGTAACCTGTACATAAAAGGAAAATACTGTTGTTTGAAATCGAATTGAGCTCATTAATGAATTGGAACCATTTTTGAATTGCATTGTACAGTTATAGTTGAATGGAAGTAGCTGACAGTTTAAAGGTGACCAGATGACACTCAGTTTACCGTGCATGCAGGGTATCAATCAAACTTCAAAAGAACGGAACGAGAAAAGGCATTCATCCAGCTAATGATTATCTGATTATAATAATGACACCAACGCCAAAGGTGGTTATGGTATTTATTGGTCCCTGTTTTCCGTCAATTACAGGAGGATGCCCTCCAGACTGGCTGCGATGCCAGTCTGGACCGCGACCAGCTGGGTCTGGACCGCGACCAGCTGGGCCAGGGTCTGGCGGGTGAGCCTCTGCTCGTCCCGCATGTCGCTCAGGAGGGCGATGGTGGTCAACTGGTTGTTGAGGACGGCCTCCGTAAGGACGACCGGGTCCGGGACCGGGTGGGCCCTCTGCGCGCCGAAGGGGGTCGGCTGCAGGACGCCTCCTGCTCCTCCTGGGTGTCGACGGGGTCGGGGATGAGATTGATGGTGAACTCGGCCGAGTTGCCTGTGGAATGAATAGGCAATTTAATAACGTTTTATTTGTTTGCTAGCAAGGTTCGGAACCATACGGTTGAATATTGTTTCAAATAAATTAAGAGATTCTTGTCATGTTCCTCAATAAAATCGTTGACGACAAAGTGATTTCTATGCCAGTCTTCCTTACTGATGTGACAATTCCTGTATGAAAGGTGCTATACAAATGAAGTGTATATTATATTATTACCTTCCACCTGTTGGCTGGATGGCCCAGCCACTTCGTATGAGTCGGTGTCGGTGGTGCCTTCAATTCCTCCCACCGCCTCGTCCCCGATGATGCTGGCGATTTTCAGGTCCAGTGGGGACAGCTCACTCTGACTCTGAATTGAATTGATTGAAAGACTGTATTAACAGGTTGCAGAATGGGTACAATGCAGTACGGCTCGATACACACAATTGTTAAGGGGATGCAGACCCGATAAATACTTTCGTCTTGTTTACATCAGGGTCCCCCATTTTCAATCCATCATAACAGATATATCATGATAATGATGATATAATGATTGGCATACGACATACCTGCCCCCCGCCAGTCGCACTGGCATTCCGCCTGTGTTCGGCCAGGCGCCTCTTGGCCGTCAGTTTTACATCGAACCACTTTTTGCGGGTCTCCGCTATGGTTCTCTGCTGCGGGGAGATGGAATTTACGGCGTCGGTGACCGCCTCCCACGCAGCAGTCTTCCTCTTGGTGGTGATGCCAAGGCTGAGGGACCCAAAGAGTACCCCCGCCCTGGCATCCACCTCCGTTACGAGGACCTCCACCTCGGTGTCTGTGTAGTTTCTTTTCTTCGTTCGCTTTGCCATCCTCCAACATTCCACGCACAGGGATTCCCTCATGGTATTTGAAGGGGAGGGCCTGACCATATTTGGTTGGTCGGGGCGGTTTTGGTATGCAAATACGTGAAAGCGTGCACGAGCTGCGGCGCAGGGCCAAGGTGGGATTCATCATGACAGATGTGCGTAGAGCCTGCGTACGCACGTGTGATGAATGCCGACTTCCCTGTGCGTACGCTAGTTCTACATTCCGTGCTTACGTGTGGAAGTAGGTCAAGTTCAAAGTCCACGTTGATGCATGAGGGCCCAGGTCTCTTTGTTTAAAGATAGTGCGTGGCCTTGGTGACCTTATCCTTAAAATATATGATTGGTGGGGGAAGGTTTACAGCCCTATCTCCTATAGTATGTGTGTGTCTTCTGACCGTTTGGTTCTCTAGGAGACAGACACTTTTTGATTGAATTTAGATTACTACTGTCCAATGTATTCTCTAATCAATGCTACATGTTAGTTATTATGTAATTTTACTTAATCAATTTAAGTGATTCTTTTGTCTCTAACCGAAGTCTATTCAATATTTAACCTTAAATAGTCGTTTTACACTCTTTAATCCTATAGTTTTGGCCCGATATAAACTACATTAAATGTTTCCTATAACCACTTACAACAGGATCCATCCAGTAGATTGTAGCCCTTGAGGAAAAGTAATGTTTTATTTTAACTAATTTACCACACATCATTTCTTAGTCTGTTTCTTTCTAGTTTGAGTTCAGTCACGTGGGCTTGGAGTTCACTGCTCGTGCTTTTGGTAAGCTTTGACTGACTTTTACGAAACTCAGAGCATTTTTTGTCTCTGGCTTTCATAGCGGTCAGTATTTCAGTGTGCAACCATGGCTCAGCGCGATTTTTTACCCTGGTGGTTCTTAGGGGGGCCATGTTGTTTAGTATTATTGAACATTTTATTTTGAAGCCAAGCCAGGTTTCTTCAGCCAGTGTACCATTGAGCTCATCTGACCAGTCCAGGCTCTTCAGTTCAAGGTTAAAGGCCACGCTAGAGTAGGTTTTGAGGTCTCTAGATGTGACTGTTTTGTGACAGCCAGCCTTTTGCTTTAGCTTTTTGCGGGTACAGAATATCATAATGATCACTTAACCCGCATGCTATAACCCCTTTATTGGTGATCTTGGACTTGTCAGATGTCAGGATTAGGTCAATGGTAGTCTGAGTTGATTCACATACCCTTGTGGGTTGGGTGATTAGCTGGCTGAGGCCGTGCAGATCACAAAACCTACTGAAGGCCTTGAAGACGGGTGCTACTTTACGTTGCATGTCCGTGTTCCAGTCCCCAATAAGGATTTTTTCTTCTGGCGGTCTATAGATTGTGCCTACTAGTACTGATTTCGCCCTTTCAAATAAGATTTCAATCCATACAGTTTCAATCTCGTCATGGTTAAGGTCAGTACGGTTGATGAATTTGGTATCTTTGTGAATATACACACAGACGCCACCTCCATACTGGTTTCTATCCCTCCTGACTATTGGTAGCCTGTAACTCAGGTAGCCTGTACCAAGTGTTCGGGACCGAAAGAAAGTATCGAATCAGTAAGTACATACATCGTCAGTGTTCGAATTATGTGGGGGCCAATGGGGGCTCAGCCCCCATAGATAGAGTCTGAGCCCCCATAGTCAACAATACCTGTGGGGGTCTCTCAAAAAATGTATATTACATTTTTTTTTGTATATTTTTTTCTATGTACGAATGAGTATTCTTTATGTTACCTAAATACATTTTTTAATAGATTATATTTGTATTTTCAGTTTTTAAAATAACAAGTAATTAATGTTGTGAAATAGGCTGCGTTTCACCTCCAAGTCGCTATGTGTCGCCCATGAGCGTGTCTAACGCTACTCCAACCCATTTGGTGAAGAAGAAGCAGCCAGCTTAACGTTATGTAACGTTAAACAGTAGGCTGCCCAGGGCCCATGGTCCTCATGTCCTGCAACTGCGACTCAAGTAAGAAGTAAACAGTGCCGCCGAAAATAAATGCTTAACCCGCCACAAGGCTGTACAAGGCTGGACAGCTTTGTCTTTATAAAAAGGCCAAATACTAGTTAAAGACTTTGACTAATGCTGTTAGCGCAGCAGCTAGCAGCGCTACTGGTTGACAGTGCTAGTAGTGTTAGCCCTGCTCCTGTGCTGCTCAACCACCACAATGCTGGGGACCGAGTCAGTGGACCTTTTGGAAAACTAAATACAGCTGGTTATTTGCCAAGGAGGTAAATGGAGGTAAATTATGCTGTTAAGTGCCATACAACTATTTATTTTCCATTCGATTTCTTTGTTAGTTTTTGATTTATAATATAAACAAATAAATGTTCATTCAAGTTCATAAATTTGGTCTCATTTTTCAAATTAAATTGTTGTATTATTTGATCAGATGCAAAATGCAAATAAGTACATATGGCATTATATATCAGAGGTGAGTAATAAAATTAACAAATATTGATGGTTAAGAATGAGACTGAATAATGACATCACACAATAGTCTAATGATTAGACTGTTGTGTGATGTGATTGATTGATTGAAAACTGTAACATATTGCAGAATGGGCACAATACAGTACGGCTCAATACACACAATTGTTAAAGGGGTGCAGACCAGAGAAATACTTTGTCTTGTTTACATCAGGGTCCCCCATTTTCAATTCATAATGACATTTATGACATATACACAGATATATATCATGACATTGATGACATACATGATGACATACAGATATACAGTACTGTTACATTTGTGACATACAATATATACAAATATACAGTACTGTTAAACAGAGATCCTAACAGAAAATATATAAGGGGGAGAAAACTGTACATTAGGAGGGGGTGGGAGGGGGGGTTTGGACATTTACGGGGGCCAGTTTAATTAGTTTTCATTTGTATTAGACTCTAATCCTAATGAGATATTCCTCTAAATATGACTTCGAAAACGGCCAAAATGTCTGGAAAAGAATTTAAAAAAAAAATCAGAGGGCCCCCATAGCTCTCAGGTGATAACTCGAACCCTGTACGTCGTAATTAGTTAATTAGCAGTAGGACCCCATTCATTCATCCGTTTGTGTCAATAGTGTATTAACGTTAGCGTTTGCGGTACTCCTCTGTGTGTGTGTGTGTGTGCATTTCATATGGGAGTTGAAGCTTAGGCATTGGCCATTGATTCACTGTCAGGGTTATATTTATTATGGACAGAAGTTGTCAAACTGTCTGCACATGTGTCAATAGTAGGGCTGACCCCTATTAGTCGAATAGTCGACTGCCAACCTCTTAGTCGAATAAAACATTTCTTTTTTAATTACATTTTTTTGTATTACATTTTTTTATCATTCTTTCCAAAAGAAAAGAGGCCTAGAAGCGTGGCTAACACTAATGGCACAAATACCAGAGGCTAACTGCCTAAGAAAACAGGCACAGAGGCACTGAAAGAGGATTTCACCCATCTAATGAACACACTAGACTAGACAAATATCAAGATGTATCCATCAGTGGACCAATTGCATGCTTTTGCAGAGGACAAGAAGCCTTCCGTCGACTCCTTCAGACATTAAGCACCCCCACAGTCCAAATGGAATGATAAAACAAATATATATATATATAGTTTTTTTTTCAATTTTCTTTTTATATAGTCGATTAAGAGTCGACTATCTGCACATTTCGGCCAATCATAGTCGACTATCCAAATCCTTAGTCGGGGACAGCCCTAGTCACTAGTGTATTAACGTTACTATTTTACTGTAGAGTTTCTGCGTTTTGCGTTTTTCCTCTGTGCTAGCGTATCAACCATCTCTTAGGTAGGCTATAGTGCAGGTGGGTGACTGTCACTCAAAGAGCATTGCGAGTATGGGCGGAGCCCAGCCAAAAACTGCTTGGACTTTGAAAGGGCAGAAAGTGGTGCACCAAAGTACTTGATAAAAAATACAAAACAATGAATTGTATTGAAAAAAAACATACAGATGTGTTCCATAGACTCACAGGAATAGTGTAAAATTGCCCCGAAAGTGAAAAATAGGGGACATTTAACCAAACATGTTGTCTCAGACCTACTGACTACTATGTTACCTTAACCAAACATGTTGTCTCAGACTTACTGACCTGACCACTATGTTACCTGACACCTTTATTTTCCCTGCTACCCACCTTCAATGTGAAATCCAAAAACATGAATGCTAGGTGGGCTACATGGTTATTTATATTATGTGGCTATGAACTACACAAATAAAATGAACAAAAACAGATGTAAACTAAACTAAACAAATTAAGATAAACAAACAGGGGTTCCGGTTCTGGGTCGAGGATGGAGTAGTCGCTCATTGCCACGATGTGACTCCTGTATTTTTATATTTAGTCCTAAAAGCCTCTTTTTATATTTTCAACTCGGTTAAACCTTTTTGTATATACCCCCTTTATGTATCTACCTATTTATGTTGGCTGCAAGAACCATAATGGCGAGGAGACAACTGAGAAATGAATCCAAGAAGGACGACGCTCCCACTGATATAACCGCCATTGCTGGGCTAATTGAAGAGCTCAGGCAATCCTTAACCAACTAAATCAGAGCGTCCGCTGCCTCGCTCGAAACCAAACTCGACAGCCTCTGGACGTCGGTTAATGACCATGCCGAGCGTCTGACCTCCATGGAAGACGGCTTGAATACTTGGACTGGCAGGGTGGACGAGCTAGAGGCTAGGTGTACGGCGCTAGAAGAGAGCAATGATGAGCTAAAGTCTAAGCTAACCAACGTCGAGTCCCGCAGCCTCCGGTCTAACATTCGCATATTATGACTGGATGAGTCCGTTCATAGCGACAGGCCCAGCGACTTTTTTGCGGAGGTACTGGTTGAAATTCTGGGGAAGGAGGTCCTCTCTACGCCACCCGAACTGGACCGGTGTCACAGGGCCCTTACTGCCAAACCAGCAACCAGTTCCAGGCCTAGAGCGGTTATTGCTACATAATTATCGAATAAAAGAGAAGATTATCCGGGAGGCACGGAAGAGGAGGGGAACGCTGGAATACAGAGGGAAACCAGTCCTAATCTTTGAAGACTACTGTCCAGAAGTCGTGGAGCAGCGTTCCCGCTACAAAGACGTCATGGAACCCCTCATGGGTTCCCTGCGAGGCTTATCATCACGACCGAAGACGGCGCGAGAAAACATCTTTCATCGCCTGAGGACGCCGTGGACTTCTTGAGGACCCTGCGTAAAGGGGCCTCAACACCGGCCTCACCAGTACCAAATGCGGTAGTAGCCTGATTTTGGGCCGATAGCACTTCGCTATGGCTAATACGCAGAGCGTCACATCACTCTATATTTCTTATAAATATGGTTGACTCTGTGACGTTAGGTGTCGCCTGGATGCTTTATTAAATTTGTTCTCAGCGTCTGACTTAAGGGGGGGTTGGCCTGGGCCCCATTCCCCGTACCTGGATAACTGAGTTAGCCGGATAATTTCCAGTCTAGCCTGACTTAAGCCGGACCTTCCTGTTCCCCGACGCTCGTTTGTCCAAATCACCATGACAACAGATCAAAAAGTTTGAGCCTGGTCGAGAGCAGGGTTAACTTCAGTTAGCCGGATGAACCATGGCCACGCCCCCGCAAAGAAATGACAGCTCGCTTCCTGAAATGATTCTCACAGTCTAGAGATCCCATTTATACCATTCTGAATTATGTTTCTGTGCTTCGTTTTCCTAGAGGGGGCTTTTGAAATGTATAATAATAGAACTAAATGCTGATAATAAATCATATTGAGCCTATAGATTTACTTTGTCCTAAATAAAATAATGCACGTCATATACGGCGCTCGGAGTCGCGATACACGCTGCATGTGGTTATTTTAATAACGGCGCATTGCAAATGTGAATCCCGCAGGGATATTTTTAATGAATGAAACCTATCGGCCGTTTGGCTCTGATTAGTTTCATATATTCTCCGCTGTAGATTTGCTTAACGGAGCGCCCGGATTGTGTTTCATTCAAGCATAAAATTGAAGTGTCTATGCATGGATTGTGGTTTTTGTGTGATATTGTAACTGGGATTAAAATGTCTGATGAGATGCGCTGTTTGACGGATTTGAGAAATTGAATGAGCCGTTGACGTCACATTAATGCATTTGAGAATAAAGAGATAAAACTTCATTCAAAAGAAAAATATTCTAAACATGGGTCTCTCGTCCATTAATGGATAAACAATGAATATATCCTGTCTGGCACAGTGGCGCAGCAGCTAGTGCTGAATCCTGGCAACCGGGCAACCGGTGTTCGAAACCCCGCGTTTCCAATATAATTTTTTTGGAATATAATATTAATGATTATACGCAAAAGTAGCCTAGTTTTAAGTTAAAATATTATAAATCTACATGCATTGAGGATGTCATTCTTTATATAGCTCTCAACGTGCACCAAATTGAATTATTCCTACATTGCAAAAAGAAGGAAAAGACTAGGAGAAGTGGGATTCGAACCCGGGCCGTCTGCGTGAAAGTCAAAACCACAAACCGTCACACCACAGTGCAGATAAGTAAGAGATCCACCATACATCAATCAATGGGTAAGAGAGCTGTATCCTTATTCTGTATAACAGTTAAACTAATTATTTTCGCTAGCAAGATCTCATTTGATTATTCAATCCATAAACCTACTGCCAGCAGGCAAGTTTAAAGAAATATAATCTGATTGATTGGGGTAATGAGGGACTTAAAATTAGCCTATAGATTATGCATTTAACTTGTCGGCGAGGCTATTGAGCCGTACTGCAATCTGTTAATAAAGTTTTAAATCAATTAATCAATCAATGCCGTTAGAAAATCAGGATCTCTGCTATCGATACGTGCTGGCTTTTCAACTGTAGCGGACTTATCCTGGGTCTCAAGTCTGGTTCGAGTTAACGAGACTGAATTCACCTTCGAGGAACAGGAAAATCCCGGCTTCAAACATCGGGTTAATTGAATCTGGATAATGGGACTCTTGATCGACTTAGTTGAACCAGGTACGGGGAATAGGGCCCTGGTCTGTTTTGTATAACTATTACATAATGCCACTTTATTTTTTGGGTTTGTTTTTACATCCACTATATGCCAGGGAGCTAAGCGCTAGCTTTGTTTAAATGACCTAGGACTTCTATGCATGTCACTTACGCCTCGTCACGACTTGGCTTAATGCCTCCGGGATGCATTTTTTCCCCTTTTTTTAGTGTGTGTGTACATTTTTTTTCTGACTGGGGTCTCATGGATCCATCAGCCGTCCAACTACGCTCTGCTAGCCACACACATGGCAAATGGTCGCGTTTGCGGCCAGAGGCGTCATCATCTGCTGTTGACCTGCTAGGCCGCTAAAATGTCAGACGAACTTTTGCACAGCGCCCTCTCCTGACACGGTGGTCTAATTGCACTATGACAAGGCAGCAAGCTACTATCTACTCTGTGTGAACCATAGGAAACAACGGACCTGTCAGCAGAGTATCGCCCTCTTCCGGCCGGGTGGACTTACTGCACACGTTTATCATGCAGTACACAGGTTATATACCCCCCCCCTTTTCTCTTGCTATGGTTCCTGTTCTAGGTTTCTTCTTCTTGTTTAAACCTAGCCATGTTCTTATACGGTTTAATGTGAACTTTTCCATTTACTCTATGTTTTGAGGCTTTTTCTTTTTCTTTTTTTTGTTTATGTTTGGGAGTGTGGCAAGCAGCCACTGAGAGAGTAATCTACTTATGGTAGGTTCAGAGCATGTGAGCGGAGCGGCGCGGACGAGAAATCCGCTCTTCGCTCTAGAGGGCTTGTTCCGCTCTGCTAATCACTCATGTTGATCACGCCGCCACGCCGCTCAGCGCTCCGCTCACCTTCATTTACGAATCAAGTGCTCCCCGCTCCACATCGCTCTACAGCTCGCTCAGCAGAATATTTTTTTTGGAGCATGATGTAAATTAGCTTGATTTGACCAAACGGTCTACACCCCCTGCGCCCCTTAACAATTGTTTGTATTGAGCCGTATTGTAATTGTACCCATTCTGAAATGTTAAATAACGTTTATCCATTCAACTAGCTCTACTAAGCGATGGTAGCTAGCCTAGCCACAATGCTATGGTCGCTGCCATTCACGTTAGCATGTAAGCTAACAACAACAACAATGGCGGAATATACTTTGGTCTAGCAGGATGTGAGTGACGGTTCACCCTTCTCATTGGTTGAAAATGGCCTTCGTGTTTGTACATCGCCACCTGTTGCTTTGGCATTGTACTACATGTATATTACATCAGTGTTAAACCACTGTGAGCGGCCCAGAGCGGATTGGAGCGGAGGAGAACTCTCGCTCCGGAAGTCGCGCAGACCCATTTTAAAACCCACTCCATCGCTCACGTCAAAACCGCCCGCTCCGCTCCCCGCGCCGCTCTCGCGCCGCGCCGCTCACATGCCCTGGGTAGGTTTGAGGGTTTTAGGCCCTATGGTGAGTCCCTGTGTTGTTGGGGAAAGGCCCACTGGTCCCGCACCTTTATATGTTTTTTATGTATGTTTTATGTATGGCTCAGGACACATGTCTACTACTGTAAATATTTGTTTTATGTATGGCTCAAGGTACATATAAGCATTAAATAGGTGAATTTGGTGTGCCCACAGGCCTTTTTAGGTCTGCCCTGTCTACACACCCCCTAATATTATATGGCTATGGCTAACTCTGAGAGCTTTAAGCTCTTCTCCTGGAATGTTCAAGGTCTTCAGAAACTAGCGAAAAGGAAGGCGATTCTGACCTTTTTAAAGAAGGAGAATGTTTCTATTGCTTTATTACAGGAAACCCATATGGGACCCAACAACGCTGCTAAACTCCAAAAGAGTTGGGTGGGACAAGTCTTCGCAACAAACTATTCTACATTTAGTAGGGGAGTGGCCATACTGATCAATACAAATATCCCCTTTAGACTCATAACTTCCTCTTTAGATAGCCAAGGTCGCTATGTGATTATCAAAGGGGTTCTTAAGGGTAAAGAAATGACATTTATGAATGTATACTCCCCTGCTATGCTACTCCCCTGACTTTCTATCCAAAGTATTTACTGAATTTAATGGCCTGGCCTCTGAGAATGCCTTTGTGGGTGGAGACTTTAACTGTCACCTTATACCATCTCTTGACAAACTCCCACCCAGTTTGGCTCCCCCCTCTAGGCAAGCAAAAATGCTCTCCTCCCTATGTACAGACATTGGATTCTCAGATGTCTGGAGAACCCTTTGCCCATCCGAACTGAAGTTCACCTTTTTTAGCCACCCACATAAGAGCAACAGTAGAATAGACTATTTTTTCATCCCTTCCTCTAAGCTCTTTCTGGTATCGTCCTGCATAATCGGAAGTATTGTTTTATCTGATCACGCCCCTATATATCTGGTCTTAACCCATACCTCCTCAAGGATGATAGGTTTGTCTCCTATTTCGAATCGGAATTAAAAAGCGTAAAGGGGCCTCAACACCGGCCTCACCAGTACCAAATGCGGTAGTAGCCTGATTTTGGGCCGATAGCACTTCGCTATGGCTAATACGCAGAGCGTCACATCACTCTATATTTCTTCGTTCTTATAAATATGGTTGACTCTGTGACGTTAGGTGTCGCCTGGATGCTTTATTAAATTTGTTCTCAGCATCTGACTTAAGGGGGGGTTGGCCTGGTCTGTTTTGTATAACTATTACATAATGCCACTTTATTTTTTTGGTTTGTTTTTACATCCACTATATGCCAGGGAGCTAAGCGCTAGCTTTGTTTAAATGACCTAGGACTTCTACACTGTAAACCCGAATAAGTTTCCAGAACTTAAAAAAATTGAGGCCATCCCATGCCAAGTTGATAAACTCAAATGTTTTCAGTTGGCTAAGACTTACAATTTTCAGTTAAGGCAACTCAAATATGGTCTGTTACTGTGACTTAAGGTTCTCAGTTAAGTCAAATCAAATATGGTCAGTTACTCTGACTTACAGTTCTCAAGTGGAGTCAACTCAAATATGTTCAGTTACTGTAACTTACAGTTCTCAGTTAAGGCAATTCAAATATATTAAGTTACTGTGACTTAAGGTTCTCAAGTGGTGTCAACTCAAATATATTCAGTTACTGTGACTTACAGTTCTCAGTTAAGGCAATTCAAATATATTCAGTTACTGTGACTTACAGTTCTCAGTTAAGGCAATTCAAATATATTCAGTTACTGTGACTTAAGGTTCTCAAGTGGTGTCAACTCAAATATGTTCAGTTACTGTGACTTACAGTTCTCAGTTAAGGCAATTCAAATATATTCAGTTACTGTGACTTAAGGTTCTCAAGTGGTGTCAACTCAAATATGTTCAGTTACTGTGACTTACAGTTCTCAGTTAAGGCAATTCAAATATATTCAGTTACTGTGACTTAAGGTTCTCAAGTGGTGTCAACTCAAATATGTTCAGTTACTGTCTCTTAAGGTTCTCAAGTGGTGTCAACTCAAATATGTTCAGTTACTGTGACTTACAGTTCTCAGTTAAGGCAATTCAAATATATTCAGTTACTGTGACTTACAGTTCTCAGTTAAGGCAATTCAAATATATTCAGTTACTGTGACTTAAGGTTCTCAAGTGGTGTCAACTCAAATATGTTCAGTTACTGTGACTTACAGTTCTCAGTTAAGGCAATTCAAATATATTCAGTTACTGTGACTTAAGGTTCTCAAGTGGTGTCAACTCAAATATGTTCAGTTACTGTGACTTACAGTTCTCAGTTAAGGCAATTCAAATATATTCAGTTACTGTGACTTAAGGTTCTCAAGTGGTGTCAACTCAAATATGTTCAGTTACTGTGACGTACAGTTCTCAGTTAAGGCAGTTCAAATATGTTCAGTTACTGTGACTTAAGGTTCTCAAGTGGTGTCAACTCAAATATGTTCAGTTACTGTGACTTACAGTTCTCAGTTAAGGCAGTTCAAATATGTTCAGTTACTGTGACTTAAGGTTCTCTAGTAGAGTCACCTCAAATATGTTCAGTTACTGTGACTTAAGGTTCTCAAGTGGAGGCAACTCAAATATGTTCAGTTACTGTGACTTAAGGTTCAACCTTAAATCCATGTGATTAAGTTAACAGAACTCAACGACATTGAGGCCATCCCATGCCTCATTTCTTTTAAGTTAATCAACTCAAATATTTAAGTTAATCAACTCAAATATTTGCAGTTACTATAACTTAAGGTTCAGTTTTAAAATCCATGTGAATAAGTTAACTACAAATAACTACACAAGCACATTATATCAACTTCAAACAACTCTTTTATTTTTTTCTATTCAAAGAGTATACATATATAATCTGTATGTTAGCAATGTACAATAACACTGTAAACACTGTACACTGTTTTTGGACTATATATGTTAACAATACCGACCAGGTATTAGTGCCTTGCAAAGTGCAGATATGAAGTTTTCCCCTTTTTTTGTATGCATTTAGGAGGTTTTGTTCTTCATCGAAACTATTTATCTTACAAAAACATTGTGTTACAACTTCAAACTCTTTATATTTATTTCTATTCAAAGAGTATACATCTATTTTTCTTACAAAAACATTGTGTTGCCCTCTCCAATATTATGGCAATGTTAAAATTGAAAATATATATATATAGAAAATATATATAGAAAATAAATACATGCATGTTATAACATGTACATACAATGTAATGTATATTACACATTTAATCCCTCTGGTCACAATAGTGTAATAATGTTTGTTATAAGGCTCTGAAAATGTTACTGAATGATGTATCAATGTATTTCCAGCAAATATTGAAATAATAAAGGGTCTCAATATGTGCAGTGCACATGACCAGAGCCGTTTACATCCTGGCTGAATTACTCAAATTTGTATAGTGTGGTCATAGAATGAGCAAACATGTTGACGGCAACTATTGTGACCGTTGGGATAACACAGTGTATCTATGTACAGTACAGAATAAAATGTATAGATTATCTGAAAATTGTCAATCCGCTTGGCACATGTAAAATTCACAAACGTTGTGCTGTATATTGGGTCCTGCCAATGTGGAACCAAAATACCAATCCACATTACATGCTATACAGCTGCCAATACTGTTAATAGTGCACATACCTACATATGGAAATGCAGCTGCATGTATTTGCTCCATGATGTATCATGGAACAAGATGGTGTTTTCATTGAAAGAGTTAGTCAGAATGTCAGAGGCACCATCCGTCATTTAGAGCAGGCTATGTTTGCAGAATGATAACTAGAACACTACAGTACTCTGTACTAAGAACACTATACAGTACACTAACTATACTGCCCTGTCAAGGCAGACCGCAGTAACTTCCAAACAGTGAAACTGAGAAAAATGGCTTTAAAGTTTTTTGACTTGCCATCCAAAATGTGTTATAGGTAGATAGATGATAGTACCCAGATTTAACATGTATTAATGAAGTAATCTTTAGGCATACAAAAATATGACGTAGTTATTTTAATTAACCCCAAAAAAGCAGATACTGCACTCTGCTGCACGATTTCCTTAAATAATTATACAGGTAATGTACAGGCAAAGTGCAGTAACTTCAAATGCAATGTTGTTTTCCCTCCAGCTTTCATAACTTCACCTAGCCATTTTATTTGGATCATCATCATTCCAATATATTCAGGTATTAAATTTCATTTTCAAAATGGCTAGGTTAAGTTATGAAAGCTGGAGGGAAAACAACATTGTATTTGAAGTTACTGCACTTTGCCTGTACATTACTTGTATAATTATTTAAGGAAATCGTGCAGCAGAGTGCAATATCTGCTTTTTTGGGGTTAATTAAAATAATTATGTCATATTTTTGTATGCCTAAAGATTACTTCATTAATACATGTTAAATCTGGGTACTATCATCTATTTACCTATAACACATTTTGGATGGCAAGTCAAAACACTTTAAAGCCATTTTTCACTGTTTGGAAGTTACTGCGGTCTGCCTGGGTTTTGAGTGTGATTTTGTAGTTACTGCAGTTTTTAAAACCCCATATCTCCAAAACTGAGCGACATTAACATCTGAAACTTGGTCACAAGATAAAACATTTATTGACAAGGTCAATTTCACTCATAACTAAATTTTTACTTTTTTCAAGTTACTGCGGTTAGCCCTTGACAGGGCAGTATACTACTGCCTACAAGGTCTCAAGGATACAGTCCCACTCTCAGCATACAAGATCGATGGTCTGCTGCTGCTGACTCCCAAGCGATTCATTCAAGTGAAACGGAACTGAGTCCAGCTAATGGTGAATAGTTATTTTATTAATCAATTATTGTGTCTTTATTCACTCTAGTTGTGTAATTGACCAGTTCATATTCTGTATAAGTTCATATTCTGTATATGTTAATAATAACGCTTCTGTGTTGCGTTTATGGCTCCTGGTATATCGCCTTGTACTCTGTACTGAGAACACTAACTCTACCACTGCCTACAAGCAATGGAAGCAGTCAGAGCAGAGTGGCATTTATGCCCATTGCCTCCTATTGTTCCTCGAGAAACAAACGTTTGGGACTTGGATGTTGCCTTTGAGATTCTGATAAACTCTTTCAACTCTAAAACTTACTTGGATGAAATTACAATAATGCCAGCTATAGACTGTTAAGAAAATTCGAACTGTAAAACTCTCAAATGTAAACATATTACATAAAAAATAAAGAACAAGGTACATTGAGTAGTTTGGACCTATTGGCTGAACATCTGCAAAGTAGTACAGCAACTTTTGAAGGTATTATTTTGACATGACAAGACATTTCAGATGAGTTTCTATAGACACACTTTTGAGGTGTTGGTAAGTGCTTTGGGGTAGTGCATAGATTAGTCCAAACATTACAGGAAGGAATCACCAAATCTGGGGAGGCTGATCATGATATGACTTTCAATGACAATAGAGATTGTCACAGGCTGGTAGTGAACTGGACTTGCGTCATGATCACTGATTACAGTAAGGAATAGAAACTCATCTGAAAGAAGGATGTGGGGTGAGGTATTCATTTCCTTGTCATGTCAAAATAATACCTTCAAAAGTTTAATGCAAGAGCGGTCAGGTGACGTAGCGGAGATTGCGTTCGTCACCAATGCTGGAGACACTGGATTCGCGTGTTCGAATCCAACTCCCTGCGTTGTCACCAGCTTGGCTGGCCGTTCACACTAATACAATTTGGCAGTATTAGGGGGTGGGGAAGCTGGCGGGTGGGAATCTGGCGTTGTGGACAGCGACGCCTACAGGTCAGGTCTCGGCGCTTGCTAAGCGGGGCAGGACTTGGTGGAGATAGCGTGCCCTCCCACGCGTTACACTTCACCAATGAGAGCCCTCGCTGCCAAGTGAAAAGACGTCACTGGCTGTCGGCGCACGTCTCGGGGGAAGCGTGCGATCGACTCGGGACGCCCTTATACCGATTCGTAGGAGAACATGCATACAGCACCAGGTAGGGGGGGGGGGGGGGATTGGCACAACGACTAATTGGGACGGGGAGAAAATCCATTGAAAATGCAGATACACAGGCAGGGCATGGAGAACAGTGGTATGCCTGGTGTGAACATCATGGATTTCCTATTAACCTGTTCCACCCCAGCCAAATTTCTCGAAAATTTGCCAAAAGTACATACCCAAGTAAAATGGAAGATTGCTCCAGTTCTACAAGGACCATTTGCATGTTCTTGGTATCTAGGAACATCTATGGAACTCAGGGAATGTATTCCCAGTGTTATAAATATTGTGTCTGGTAATATGCTATGAGTAAATTGTGATGAACCAAAGAAGAAATATAGATTTACATCCTCGCCTGTTTTTCCCTCATGTTTGACAGTGAATAACACCATGCTAACAATGTCCAAACCTGAAAGGATGCCACTGAGCTCATTCAGCAACTTCCTGACAACAACTGTACCAAAAGGCTAAGCAATTGAACAAAGGACATAGCTTCCAGAGCAGTTCTAATAGGTGTAGTACCAGGCGGACACTCAAAGGACATCTGGGATACCCAAAAAGTGCCCAAAATGTGCCAAATGGGTTTCAATGGAATTTGGCTGGAAAAAAACACTTATGATCACTACAGGAGGTTATTGCCACATAATGCAGACTTTGAGTATGACATGTACCCTGTGCATCATCATATTCTACCATTGTGCACAGTATAAAATCAATAAAAAACAACAAATTTGTATAGTTTTGCCTCCAAATGGGGTTGTTTATTATAAATCTGTAAAAATTAAAATAGTAAAAGTCTGGGTGCATCACCTCTGCTTGGCAAATGTACGAAAACACAAAAATACAAAGATAAAATGCTAAACAAAGTGCAAATAATGCAATAAAATTGTAACTTCAGGGATAGGTTTCAGTAAAGTCTGGGTGCATCACCTCTGCTTGGCAAATGTACGAAAATACAAAGATAAAATGATAAACAAAGTGCAAATAATGCAATAAAATTGTAACTTCAGGGATAGGTTTCAGTAAAGTCTGGGTGCATCACCTCTGCTTGGCAAATGTACGAAAATACAAAGATAAAATGATAAACAAAGTGCAAATAATGCAATAAAATTGTAACTTCAGGGATAGGTTTCAGTAAAGTCTGGGTGCATCACCTCTGCTTGGAAAATGTACGAAAATACAAAGATAAAATGATAAACAAAGTGCAAATAATGCAATAAAATTGTAACTTCAGGGATAGGTTTCAGTAAAGTCTGGGTGCATCACCTCTGCTTGGCAAATGTACGAAAATACAAAGATACAAAGATAAAATGCTAAACAAAGTGCAAATAATGCAATAAAAAATGTAACAAAAAGCCTACTATATACAATAGGGGTCTTTACAAGTGGATTATTAATTTCAATATAGAATATTCGTTGACAGCCCTACAAGTACAATTAGTTACTGCACACTACATCACCCCTGAGTGGAGCCTCTCGTGGTACTCCAAGAAACAGTTCCTGGTTGATGTCAAGCACAATGCAACCTTGCAGTTGGTGCAGGAGACAGGGGTCTTGATCACTGTGGTCTTTAATTGCCCCTGTTCCTTAGCCTTCTCCATACAGAGCACGCACCTCCTGCGGCCAGTCGTGGCATCTTCCCCCAAGTACACAGGCATACAGCCGAGGGGGGAGCGGGGGGGGCGGGGGGTAGCAGCAGTAACCACAGCCCTGGCCTCGCCAACAAACTCCTCCATCAGAGTCTCCCTGAACCGCTTCTGAGTCAGGGGAGTCTCACCTGCACTTTTGAGCAACTGCGTGTGCAGGAGGAAGGAGTTGACAATGGCAATGTCCAAGAAATGGTAGAAGAAGGTCTTATACCATCGCATGGTCTTGCCACGTACCGAATAGTACTGGATCAGGGCATCTGACAGGTCCACCCCTCCCATGTGTATGTTGTAGTCCTTGATGGCGTCCGGAATAGGGAGCATAGCCACACCCCACACTCCATCCGCTCCCTTCACCCTCCTCGCTGCAGTGGCCTGGCTGTAGGCTCTGTGAATAGTGCTGCACACGCTCACCACCTTAGTGTCCATCCACCTGGCAAAGAGGAGGTTGCCCTTCCTCATCCACCTCATGTCTCCCCTCGTAGGCTTGCGCTGCAGGTCATTGACCCTGGTTCGGGGAAATCCTAGCCTGTCCGCACGGACAGTTCCACAAGCCATCGTATGATTCTCTGCTAATTTCTTGAAAAGCAGGGGGCTTGTGTAGAAATTATCAACATACAAGTGGTAGCCTTTACCAAGATGGTCAAAGTTCATTAGATCCATTACGGAGGTGACGCTGAGACCAAGTTCTCCCTTCTTCTTGGCTACAAGATCTTTCCCTTGATAGATAAAGAAGTTGAAAGTGTAGCCAGTGCTGGAGTCACACAATACAAAAAGTTTGTAACCATATTTGGTCGGCTTGTCTTTCATGTATTGTCTGAATCCAATTCTGGCTTTACTGGCAACCATCCTTTCATCAATGCTAATCTCCCGGTATGGCTGGAAATGTGCATTACAGGCATTCACAATCTGGTCGTACATTGGCCTGATTCTGAATAGCTTGTCATACCCGGGAGTGCCTTTTTTTCTTTCATTCTCTTCATCTTCTGTAATATCAGAGAGATGAAGAGACCAGAAGATGGTCTCAAATCTTTGCCGGGTCATGCTGCTCCTGGGGAATGGTATATTATATGGCCACCTCGTCCTCCAAAGGTCAGCCCTTGTATGAACCTGTAATAGGCCAGAAAAGAGGATGATCGACAGAAAAATATAGAAGCTGTCAACCGTGAGGGTTGTCCACTTGTACTTTTTGCCCCCTGCTGTCACTTGTCGTTCTGCGTTGGCGTTAGTGTTTCTGATTAGTGTGTTCACAAGCGTAGAGCTGAAGAACAGCTTGAAGAGGCTGAGAGGAGACCAGGCTACAGTGGTGTCGATCCTGGGGCCAGGTGGGTGTTTAGGTGCAAACTGTTTGATTGATTGATTGAAAACTTTATTAACAGATTGCAGAATGGGTACAATACAGTACAGCTCAATACACACAATTGTTAAGGGGATGCAGACCAGAGAAAGACTTTCGTCTTGTTTACATCAGGGTCCCCCATTTTCAATTCATCAGGAACATCCGGCTCTTCCTTGTTACACCACCTCTCCTCCTCAGCATCTCCAGTAGCCAACAGAGACTGCCCACGACCACGTCCACGACCACGTCCACGACCGCGTCCACGACCGCGTCCACGACCGCGTCCACGACCGCGTCCACGACCGCGTCCACGACCGCGTCCACAACCCCACTTTGGCGGTGGTTGGGTGGGGGAAGAGGGGTCACTGGCTTGAGTAGATGACCTGCGCTCCGGTGAAGTAGGCAGCATGTACCCATCATCGTCTTCTTCAAGCCCACTATCATATGGAAACAGAGTGATACATTTGATTAAAATATAGTCATTGCACAACACAGGTAGTTAGCAGGAGTAAAATGTAACTTGAACTAAACATATACAGTAATTACAGGTATGTAAACAGTAAGTACAGTCAAATGTATCACAAAAGTATGTATTATAGTTGAGACCAAGTTACACACCTTGAAAATGCTGATTGCTCGGGGGTTGGCCTGCGTGCCGATCGAGTAGTAGGTGGTCGTCTGGAGGGGGAGGGGGCGGTGCCCGATGTGTGCCTCTGTGCTGCTGGCCCAGACGATGTAGAGGGGGTTATCCTTTCGCCGTCAGAATCACTATAAATAAAATAATGCAGATATCATTTTATTCTTAGTTTTACTGTATGAAGCAATTATCAGGGATCAATAAAGGAATATATTATCTTACTGTATACAGGACAGAACATTTCACTGTACAGAACTCCTGAATTTCCCCAAGGGGATCAATAAAGGAATATCTTACATGTATGTGACAAATAAATGTACTTGAACTAAACATATACAGTAATTACAGGTATGTAAACAGTAAGTACAGTCAAATGTATCACAAAAGTATGTATTATAGTTGAGACCAAGTTACACACCTTGAAAATGCTGATTGCTCGGGGGTTGGCCTGCGTGCCGATCGAGTAGTAGGTGGTCGTCTGGAGGGGGAGGGGGTGGGGGCGGTGCCCGATGTGTGCCTCTGTGCTGCTGGCCCAGACGATGTAGAGGGGGTTATCCTTTCGCCGTCAGAATCACTATAAATAAAATAATGCAGATATAATTGTATTCTTAGTTTTACTGTATGAAGCAATTAGCAGGGATCAATAAAGGAATATATTATCTTACTGTATACAGGACAGAACATTTCACTGTACAGTACATGTATGTGACAAATAAATGTACTTGAACTAAACATATACAGTAATTACAGGTATGTAAACAGTAAGTACAGTCAAATGTATCATATTGTATTATAGTTGACTTGACAGTGAGACCAAGTTCCACACTAAAGGAATATATTATCTTACTGTATACAGTAGGCTACATAGATCAAGTTGCATATACAGTACCTTGAGCTTGGGGGAGGGGGGGGGGGAAGTTGTGGCCTTTGTCCACCTAATCTCCTCTTCAGAATCAGAATCACTATAACAAAAATACAATAATGATGTAATATGATGTAATCAATATGATGTAATCAATATGATGTAATAAACACAAAGTATATTATATGATCAAAATAAAGAATTACTTACATCTCATCTTCAGAATTATCTGTGCTGTCGCCCGAATCTATCACTTCTGTATCAGAAACCCTCAATATCTCCTCCAAAACCTCATGCAGTGTCTTGTATATCTTCTTAGACATTTTTAAATGTCAAATAAAACGAAGAAAAGCACAAAAACTTATGTTGTACTGCTGTTATAGCGTGTTGATGGCCTATTCGACTATCTGTGCGTCTCCGTGCGTCGCAGAGGTAAAATTCCAAATGCCTATCGGTCCTTTGCGCAAGGACATTCAAATACCTTCCTAAATCCAAAACACGTCAAGTCAGATATCGTTTGAAAGGCCGCGATACAAGGTACAACACTACAGTCTGCATTCGAGCTGTTGTAACACCTCCCGGCCAGCAGATGGCAACAGAGTAGCGTGTGTGCACTTTAGTTTTTCAGACGAGGCAACAGCATTTTGATAACTGCTCTCGTGTTTCATATCGGATTTACTTGTGGATGGGCTCAAACGAACGACAGAAAGGTAAGGAATCAATTAAACATTGCATTTGATGACAACCGCCGTGTTGTTTGTTCCGAAATTGAGATATAAACACGTATTGTCACTCTTTTGGTTGAACTAATGGAAGCATTGTTTGGCTTGAGCAATGGATGGTGTGCCCTGGGAACTGTAGTTCTCTTTACCTCTTGTGTCATTCGAAAGCCCTGAGTCTCCCGGTCATTAGGACTACACACATACGTCATATTCCCCTCGGTTCTTAATGTAAACAGCAGTTGTGTGATGTGATACGCGACTTTTTTAATAAGCTCATATTTAACTAATGTCATGGAAAATCATTGCTAAACAAACGTATTGCACTAAATATACACTTTGACTGTTGTTTTTGACATGGTTAGGGTCTTAACTCAAAAAAAAAAAAAAAAAAAAAAAAAAATCTTTTTGAGAGATTGATTTATGATGTGTTGTCATAAAGGGGTCGGTACCGACCCCGTGGGGTGGAACAGGTTAAGATGTAAGATTAAGAAGAAAAAAAGAATTGTATTATATGGAAATGTTTACTGAACAAAGCGGATTTTAAACAGTCCAATCAGATATGTCCACAAATAACATGTTCACATCTTTAATGCAATCAGAAAAATGGCAAACACAATGGTGGACTAATTGTAAAATTCAAAAGCTCATTTGAATCATTGAACCTGTTCAATGTTACAGAGGTTCGACCTATGACATGTCATGTATAATAATCTATTCACCTGTTCATCGTGGATTTTTTTAAAATGTGAGCCAAAGCATCTGCCGTGTTCCCAGTTTTGGACGCCTTCTGTCTGAATAACGTCATCAGTCGAGGAAGATGGCGGTCAAGCTCAGCGTAGAATGTGTTGGGCAGGTTCTGGTTGGCAATCAGCTGGAACTCTGCATACACCTATATTTAAAAACAGCAGGACAATATAGTATATCAACATCAATTAGTCACTTCAACTTGGTGGATCTCTTACTTTGTTTGGTTTGGGCTTCAGAGCATGACGGCGGGATTTCTGGTCAACCATGTCATTACATGCTTTGCGGAATCGGTCGCTGATGACTAGCTCGCAGGGGCGCACAGAACACACACGCAGATGCGCCGCTCGAGTATATAAACCAGGCTTAAGAATCACAAGTTTCACTTTAAAACACACAGAATGTGCCAAATGTTAACACAGGAAAGAGAGCTGATCTATATTACCTCAGACTCCATTTTGAGAGCAGGCCAGAGGTCCATGGGCTCTTTCACTGGTGGGCTGGACTTCACTATGGTCTGTCGGCGCAGGGCAAATGTGGTCTGCATCAGCTTTCTATGTCACAAATACATGTAGAATGTAAAACGTTAGGTTGGCGATAGTTTAGCAATAGGTTAAAAGTGTACTTATATCATTTTAAGTTTTCTATTTGCGATCGTCTATTCTGACCCGGAACCGGAAATGGAAATGTTGAACCATCGGAATTGTAGTTTACTTGCCATTTTGTAGAGGAGATCGCTAGCTATCGGCCTGCGTTGAAATTTCTCCGATCTACACTTCCTGTCACATACTATGGTGGTTCAAAGTTCAGCGTTCTGAATGAATCATATCAATAATTGTTATGATTCGCGATAATAAGCTACAAAAGGTAACGTTTTTGACAAATATTGAAACGCAGTCAGTTTCTCCACACTATTGTTACCATGTAGGAAGAATTAGATCTGAAATTAGTTTCAAAATGGTTACACTGTGGGGGAAATAAAATAGTACAGTCGATTACAGTAAATATCAGTATCTGTTATTATGCACGCCTGGTGATACTATATCCAAATTGAACTCGGCCATTTGAAATATACTATATGTATATATATATATAAATGTGCTAATTGACTATAATAAGGTAATGTATAAGCATATATTCTATATTCTATAATAATATTTCAAATTGCATTGGTCAGGATGGGAGAATTCAGTACTGTATATACAGAACCTTCAGTTTGATCATCTTCCCTTTATCAATTTCCTTAGATCTTTTGTACACATGATCTCAAGAGGGTACTGAATGTTTAAGTTTGGTCATTATTATCATGGTTTTATTCACTGTCAAAGATGAAAAGAAAAATCATAATTCATATTTTCCTTTGTTTCATCACAATTTAAGCAAGCCTAGTAATAGACACAATATTTCTGACACTGAGAATACATTCATTGAGGTCCATAGATGTTCCTAGATACCAAGAATATGCAAATAGCCCTTGTAGAAGTGGAGCAATATTCCATTTACCTAGGTATACATTTTATGCAGATTTTCACCTGGGGTGGAACAGGTCACTAGTTACAACAATGCTTATGTAACTATTAAAAACGTACATTTTAATCACGAAACAAAATGGCAGACTAACGTTAGCTAGCATGCTAGCTAGCTAACGCTAGTAGCATGCTAGCTAGCTAACGCTAGTAGCATGCTAGCTAGCTAACGTTAGTAGCATGCTAGCTACTGTAATAATATGCAATACTATTTGCTAAAACAAGCTCCAAACTATTTGCCACAGCACAGAGATAACATTTAGTCAAACGATAACAGCCCGGTGATGGTATCTGAACGTGATCATACTATTCCCATAAGAACTCACTTACCAGTTAACTAGTATACTATCTAGCATGCTAGCTAATAATGCTAACAACGCTAACAAGCTTCGTTCTGCACTGTAGGCTACTAGTTGCCACCATGGTAATAATTCACAAAGTAGCATGTAGTCAAACGATGACAGCAAGATTATGGTATGTGAATGGCATAATACATTATATTGTCAATGACTTACCAAGGAGTTTGGCTCAGACTATTTGTCAAGCCAGTAGTGAAGACAACATCGCGCCAACAAGTTACGTTTGAATACCTCAAGTCCCGTGAGATCTTCTAGGTCTCGCGAGTTGCTTAGGACTACCCTCTCGAAGGGGAGGGGAGGGGGAGGAGGGGAGGAGGGGAGGGGGAATCTAAATTGATTCAACTGTTGAAATGGTATCTGTAATTAAATATTGAATCAACATAGCTTTTTCAACCTCAACCAAAAATAACAAATCTGACCAAAATCCAACATTTAATGAATGTCTTTTGCTATCTGGGAAACATGCAGGTTGCATGTTTTCATGCAGACATCATCACACTCCTCCTCTACTCCCTGTACACACACGACTGTGTGGCTCAGCGGAGTAGCAATACAATCGTCAAATTTGCTGACGACACAGTGGTGGTGGGCCTGATCTCTGCCAACGACGAGAGGGCCTACCTGGAAGAGGTCAAGGTCCTGGCGGGATGGTGCCAGGAAAACAGCCTCTCCCTGAACGTCAGCAAAACAAAGGAGATGATTGTGGACTTCAGGAGGTCGGGGGTCAAGGACTACAGCCCCCTCAGCATCGACGGGGCACCGGTTGAGAGTCAACAGCTTTAAGTACCTCGGAGCCTACATATCCGAGGACTTGACATGGACCACACACATTAACAGTGTTGTGAAGAAGGCACGACAACGCCTCTACTTCCTCAGGCGCCTAAGGAAGTTCCAAGTCAGCCAGAAGATCCTTAAGAACTTCTACTCATGTACAATAGAGAGCATCTTGACCGGCAACATCACCTCCTGGTTTGGGAATAGCACTGCACAAGACCAAAGCAGACTACAAAGAGTGACACGTTCAGCCGAACGCACAATTGGAGGGGGGCTCCCCACCCTCCAGAACATTTACTACAAGCGTTGCAAGGGCAAGGCTAAGAGAATCATTAAAGACTCCAGTCACCCGAACAACTGCCTCTTTGAACTGCTGCGGTCAGGCAAGCGATACAGGAGTCTCAAGGCGAGCACAGAAAGACTCAGAAGAAGCTTCTATCCCCAGGCCATCAGGCTGCTAAACGAACAATGAATGAACACTACACAACAACAACCACCAAACGCACATAGCACACACATCCACACGCACACACTCACTTTAAACAAACACACTGTAGCACCCACTCCACACACTTATAGCACACACCCACTTTAAACAAACACACTGTAGCACCCACTCCCCACACTTTATATTTATGGATGAAGGATTGCACTACAACTCGTACACCTTACTGTAAATTGTACCTAAAATTGTACCTCATCCCATTTCTGCTTTGCACTAGATAGT
>NC_140173.1:92039192-92139515 GCF_963971535.1 Notolepis coatsorum
CATATCACACCTATCACACCTCTATACCCATTCTGCAATCTGTTAATAAAGTTGTACTTAAGTTATGCTTTTACATTATACTTACTTAATAAGTGAATAGTTCCAAGTCAATCAAAAACGATGAGTTTTATTTACTCAAAACATAATGCGGTTTACAGTCTGTATCTACTTAATTATCTTAAGTTGTACTTAATTTATGCGTTTACATTATACTTACTTAATAAGTGAATAGTTCCAAGTCAATCAAAAACTATGAGTTTTATTTACTCAAAACATAATGCGGTTTACAGTCTGTATCTACTTAATTATCTTAAGTTGTACTTAAGTTATGCTTATACATTATACTTACTTAATAAGTGAATAATTCCAAGTCAATCAAAAACTATGAGTTTTATTTACTCAAAACATAATGCGGTTTACAGTCTGTATCTACTTAATTATCTTAAGTTGTACTTAACTTATGCTTTTACATTATACTTACTTAATAAGTGAATAGTTCCAAGTCAATCAAAAACGATGAGTTTTATTTACTCAAAACATAATGCGGTTTACAGTCTGTATCTACTTAATTATCTTAAGTTGTAGTTAATTTATGCTTTTACATTATACTTACTTAATAAGTGAATAGTTCCAAGTCAATCAAAAACTATGAGTTTTATTTACTCAAAACATAATGCGGTTTACAGTCTGTATCTACTTAATTATCTTAAGTTGTACTTAAGTTATGATTATACATTATACTTACTTAATAAGTGAATAATTCCAAGTCAATCAAAAACTATGAGTTTTATTTACTCAAAACATAATGCGGTTTACAGTCTGTATCTACTTAATTATCTTAAGTTGTACTTAAGTTATGCTTTTACATTATACTTACTTAATAAGTGAATAGTTCCAAGTCAATCAAAAACGATGAGTTTTATTTACTCAAAACATAATGCGGTTTACAGTCTGTATCTACTTAATTATCTTAAGTTGTACTTAATTTATGCTTTTACATTATACTTACTTAATAAGTAAATAGTTCCAAGTCAATCAAAAACTATGAGTTTTATTTACTCAAAACATAATGCGGTTTACAGTCTGTATCTACTTAATTATCTTAAGTTGTACTTAAGTTATGCTTATACATTATACTTACTTAATAAGTGAATAATTCCAAGTCAATCAAAAACTATGAGTTTTATTTACTCAAAACATAATGCGGTTTACAGTCTGTATCTACTTAATTGTCATAAGTTGTACTTAAGTTATGCTTTTACATTATACTTACTTAATAAGTGAATAGTTCCAAGTCAATCAAAAAAGATGAGTTTTATTTACTCAAAACATAATGCGGTTTACACTCTGTATCTACTTAATTATCTTAAGTTGTACTTAAGTTATGCTTTTACATTATACTTACTTAATAAGTGAATAGTTCCAAGTCAATCAAAAACTATGAGTTTTATTTACTCAAAACATAATGCGGTTTACAGTCTGTATCTACTTAATTATCTTAAGTTGTACTTAAGTTATGCTTTTACATTATACTTACTTAATAAGTGAATAGTTTCAAGTCAATCAAAAACTATGAGTTTTATTTACTCAAAACATAATGCGGTTTACAGTCTGTATCTACTTAATTATCTTAAGTTGTACTTAAGTTATGCTTTTACATTATACTTACTTAATAAGTGAATAATTCCAAGTCAATCAAAAACTATGAGTTTTATTTACTCAAAACATAATGCGGTTTACAGTCTGTATCTACTTAATTATCTTAAGTTGTACTTAAGTTATGCTTTTACATTATACTTACTTAATAAGTGAATAGTTCCAAGTCAATTAAAAAAGTTGAGTTTTATTTACTCAAAACATAATGCGGTTTACACTCTGTATCTACTTAATTATCTTAAGTTGTACTTAAGTTATGCTTTTACATTATACTTACTTAATAAGTGAATAGTTCCAAGTCAATCAAAAACTATGAGTTTTATTTACTCAAAACATAATGCGGTTTACAGTCTGTATCTACTTAATTATCTTAAGTTGTACTTAAGTTATGCTTTTACATTATACTTACTTAATAAGTGGATAATTCCAAGTCAATCAAAAACTATGAGTTTTATTTACTCAAAACATAATGCGGTTTAGAGTCTGTATCTACTTAATTATCTTAAGTTGTACTTAAGTTATGCGTTTACATTATACTTACTTAATAAGTGAATAGTTCCAAGTCAATCAAAAACTATGAGTTTTATTTACTCAAAACATAAGAACACGTCACACGAACTCAAGACATTCAAGTTAGTAGAACTTTCATAGAATATTGAGTATACCCTACTCAAACTAATTGATTATTTTGAACATGCAGGTTTACAGTGTATGCATGTCACTTACGCCTCGTCACGACTTGGCTTAATGCCTCCGGGATGCATTTTTTTCCCCTTTTTTTAGTGTGTGTGTAAATTTTTTTTCTGACTGGGGTCTCATGGATCCATCAGCCGTCCAACTACGCTCTGCTAGCCACACACATGGCAAATGGCCGCGTTTGCGGCCAGAGACGTCATCATCTGCTGTTGACCTGCTAGGCCGCTAAAATGTCAGACAAACTTTTGCACAGCGCCCTCTCCTGACACGGTGGTCTAATTGCACTATGACAAGGCAGCAAGCTACTATCTACTCTGTGTGAACCATAGGAAACAACGGACCTGTCAGCAGAGTATCGCCCTCTTCCGGCCGGGTGGACTTACTGCACACGTTTATCATGCAGTACACAGGTTATATACCCCCCCCCTTTTCTCTTGCTATGGTTCCTGTTCTAGGTTTCTTCTTCTTGTTTAAACCTAGCCATGTTCTTATAAGGTTTAATGTGAACTTTTCCATTTACTCTATGTTTTGAGGCTTTTTCTTTTTCTTTTTTTTGTTTATGTTTGGGAGTGTGGCAAGCAGCCACTGAGAGAGTAATCTACTTATGGTAGGTTCAGAGCATGTGAGCGGAGCGGCGCGGACGAGAAATCCGCTCTTCGCTCTAGAGGGCTTGTTCCGCTCCGCTAATCACTCATGTTGATCACGCCGCCACGCCGCTCAGCGCTCCGCTCCGCTCACCTTCATTTACGAATCAAGCGCTCCCCGCTCCACATCGCTCTACAGCTCGCTCAGCAGAATATTATTTTTGGAGCATGATGTAAATTAGCTTGATTTGACCAAACGGTCTACACCCCCTCGGCCCCTTAACAATTGTTTGTATTGAGCCGTATTGTAATTGTACCCATTCTGAAATGTTAAATAACGTTTATCCATTCAACTAGCTCTACTAAGCGATGGTAGCTAGCCTAGCCACAATGCTATGGTCGCTGCCATTCACGTTAGCATGTAAGCTAACAACAACAACAATGGCGGAATATACTTTGGTCTAGCAGGATGTGAGTGACGGTTCACCCTTCTCATTGGTTGAAAATGGCCTTCGTGTTTGTACATCGCCACCTGTTGCTTTGGCATTGTAGTACATGTATATTACATCAGTGTTAAACCACTGTGAGCGGCCCGGAGCGGATTGGAGCGGAGGAGAACTCTCGCTCCGGAAGTCGCGCCGACCCATTTTAAAACCCACTCCATCGCTCACGTCAAAACCGCCCGCTCCGCTCCCCGCGCCGCTCTCGCGCCGCTCACATGCCCTGGGTAGGTTTGAGGGTTTTAGGCCCTATGGTGAGTCCCTGTGTTGTTGGGGAAAGGCTCACTGGTCCCGCACCTTTATATGTTTTTTATGTATGTTTTATGTATGGCTCAGGACACATGTCTACTACTGTAAATATTTGTTTTATGTATGGCTCAAGGTACATATAAGCATTAAATAGGTGAATTTGGTGTGCCCACAGGCCTTTTTAGGTCTGCCCTGTCTACACACCCCCTAATATTATATGGCTATGGCTAACTCTGAGAGCTTTAAGCTCTGCTCCTGGAATGTTCAAGGTCTTCAGAAACTAGCGAAAAGGAAGGCGATTCTGACCTTTTTAAAGAAGGAGAATGTTTCTATTGCTTTATTACAGGAAACCCATATGGGACCCAACGACGCCGCTAAACTCCAAAAGAGTTGGGTGGGACAAGTCTTCGCAACAAACTATTCTACATTTAGTAGGAGAGTGGCCATACTGATCAATAAAAATCTCCCCTTTAGACTCATAACTTCCTCTTTAGATAGCCAAGGTCGCTATGTGATTATCAAAGGGGTTCTTAAGGGTAAAGAAATGACATTTATGAATGTATACTCCCCTGCTATGCTACTCCCCTGACTTTCTATCCAAAGTATTTACTGAATTTAATGGCCTGGCCTCTGAGAATGCCTTTGTGGGTGGAGACTTTAACTGTCACCTTATACCGTCTCTTGACAAACTCCCACCCAGTTCGGCTCCCCCCTCTAGGCAAGCAAAAATGCTCTCCTCCCTATGTACAGACATTGGATTCTCAGATGTCTGGAGAACCCTTTGCCCATCCGAACTGAAGTTCACCTTTTTTAGCCACCCACATAAGAGCAACAGTAGAATAGACTATTTTTTCATCCCTTCCTCTAAGCTCTTTCTGGTATCGTCCTGCACAATCGGAAGTATTGTTTTATCTGATCACGCCCCTATATATCTGGTCTTAACCCATACCTCCTCAAGGATGATAGGTTTGTCTCCTATTTCGAATCGGAATTAAAAATGTTCTACTCAATTAACTCACATTCTACGGATAACCCGTCTCTGCTCTGGGAAACATCCAAGGTATTTTCTCACGGACTGATTATGTCTTACGTATCATCCAAGAAACGCAAGAAAAATGAACAATGCAAACTTCTTGAATCCAAACTAGCCGACCTTGAGAATCAACATGTTTCAAACCCAGCCCCGGCTGTGCTTATAGAGCATACGGCCACAAGAACTGCGTTAAACACTCTTCTGTTTAAAATTTAAAATTATAATTCAGAGAAATCTCGTGAGTAGCTTTCAACATAACTATCGGAAACCCGAGATATCTCGTGTGTGGCAGTGAAAGTGTTAATATCATCCAAATGACTCGTGAGATAGACCACCCGGCGGTGGTTCTGTCTCTTGACACGGAGAAGGCATTCGACTGTGTAGAATGGCCGTATTTGTTTCTAACCCTCGCTGAATTTGGCCTAGGAAACACTTTTATTGACTGGGTCAAGGTTCTTTACAACTCACGGATGATGGCGGTTCTGACTAACAGGCTTAGTCTAACAACTTTCCTCTACAACGGGGGAACCCCCAGGGGGACCCTCTTAGCCCTTTATTATTTGACATGGCCATAGAACCACTATGCCACTATGCGTGCAGGAGGTGGAGGCAGGGAGGGAGGTGCAGGCAGGGAGGGAGGCGCAGGCAGGGAGGGAGGTGCAGGGAGGGAGGGAGGTGGAGGCAGAGAGGGAGGTGCAGGCAGGGAGGGAGGTGCAGGCAGGGAGGGAGGTGCAGGCAGGGAGGGAGGTGGAGGCAGGGAGGGAGGTGCAGGGAGGGAGGTGCAGGCAGGGAGGGAGGTGCAGGCAGTGAGGGAGGTGGAGGCAGGGAGGGAGGTGCAGGGAGGGAGGTGCAGGCAGGGAGGGAGGTGCAGGCAGTGAGGGAGGTGGAGGCAGGGAGGGAGGTGCAGGGAGGGAGGTGCAGGCAGTGAGGGAGGTGGAGGCAGGGAGGGAGGTGCAGACAGGGAGGGGGGTGCAGGCAGGGAGGGAGGTGCAGGGAGGGAGGTGGAGAGAGGTGCAGGGAGGGAGGTGGAGAGATGTGCAGGGAGGGAGGTGCAGGGAGGGAGGTGCAGGCAGTGAGGGAGGTGCAGGCAGGGAGGGAGGGAGGTGCAGGCAGGGAGGGAGGTGCAGGGAGGGAGGTGGAGAGAGGTTCAGGGAGGGGGGTGCAGGCTGGGAGGGAGGTGCAGACAGGGAGGGAGGTGGAGAGAGGTGCAGGCAGGGGGGTGCAGGGAGGGAGGTGCAGGCAGGGAGGGAGGTGCAGGCAGGGAGGGAGGTGCAGGCAGGAAGGTGCAGGCAGGGAGGGAGGTGCAGGGAGGAAGGTGCAGGCAGGGAGGTGCAGGGAGGGAGGGAGGTGCAGGCAGGGAGGTGCAGGGAGGAAGGTGCAGGCAGGGAGGGAGGTGCAGGCAGGGAGGTGCAGGGAGGAAGGTGCAGGCAGGGAGGGAGGTGCAGGCAGGAAGGTGCAGGGAGGGAGGGAGGTGCAGACAGGGAGTTGCAGGCAGGGAGGAAGGAAGGTGCAGGAAGGTGGAGGAAGGGAGGGAGGTGCAGGCAGGGAGGAAGGTGCAGGAAGGTGGAGGGAGGTGCAGGCAGGCAGGAAGGTGCAGGGAGGGAGGGAGGGAGGTGCAGGCAGGCATGAAGGTGCAGGCAGGGAGGGAGGTGCAGGCAGGCAGGAAGGTGCAGGCAGGGAGGGAGGTGCAGGCAGGCAGGAAGGTGCAGGCAGGAAGGGAGGTGCAGGCAGGAAGGAAGGTGCAGGCAGGGAGGGAGAGGCAGGCAGGCAGGAAGGTGCAGGCAGGGAGGGAGGTGCAGGAAGGGAGGTGCAGTTGATGTAAAAGTCACTCAACCTCGCTCCCTCTCATCCTCTCTCACTCCCCCCCCCTCTCTCTTGCCCTCTCTTTCACTAGGTAAGGTTCCGTTCGTCCATGTAGGAAACCAGGTTGTGTCTGAGCTGGGGCCGATAGTCCAGTTCACCAAAGCACAAAATCACTCTTTACGTGGACGACGTACTGATCTTTATATCTAAACCTGACTCTTCCATTCCATGTCTAACCCGCATGATTTCCACATTTGGAACCTTCTTGGGGTACAAAATTTACTTTTCCATATCCGAAGCAATGCCACTTGGGACACTTAAATCCATCCCGATCCTGCCCGAGCCCTTCCCATTTCGTTGGTCGCCCTCCGGCTTCATTTACTTAGGAGTATTTGTGACACCCACCTATGATACATTGTTTAAGGTCAACTTTCCCCCCCTCTTAGACACGATAAGGGCAGACTTAGTTAGATGGGCCCCTTTACCAATCTCCTGGCTGGGTAGGATAGCCCTTGTCAAAATTAACGTACTCCCCAGACTATTATACCCTCTCCAAATGATTCCAGTGCTGCTGACAAACAAGGTTATCAAGGTGCTAGAAGGCTGGCTAAGCTCATTAATTTGGAATGGGAAGAAACCGCATCTGAAAATGGACAAATTACAGATGGATGGTGAAGATGGGGGTCTAGATCTACCTAATATAATACATTACCAACTAGCAGCACACCTTAGGGTACTTGTCGGTTGGTTCACATCAGACCCACTATCAATCTGGCTAGACATTGAATCCTCGCAATCTAAGTCCCCCCTGTGGAACCTACTATTTATCAAAGTCTGTTAGGAAAATATGCTCTAACCCCATCACACTATGCTCTGTCAAGGCCTGGAAGACTCGTAGGCAATCCTGACTTTAAGCCAGACCAAATTGGCGGCGGCGGCTTCAAGACCTGGCATATGCAGGGCATAACTAATCTTGGCAACTTGTTTGATGGCCAGACCCTAATGTCCTTTCTACAGCTGCAGCAGCGGTATGGCATATTGAAAACGAGTTTTTTTAAATACTTACAAATTAGGCAGTTTATCACCAAGGACACCTCACTGTTAATTAACAGTTTCACCTCGCAGGTGGAGAAAGCCCTCTCCTTGCAGATTACTAAAAAACAAATATCTATGTTCTATAGTACTCTAAACCTTAATTCATCTTTATCTTCCCTTGTCACTAAACAGTCCTGGCAAAAAGATTTGGACATAGAGATCACGGACGAGGACTGGCAGGATGCATGGACCTACACAAAGAAAATCTCTGTTTGCAACCGCACCAAGTCTATCCAAGTTATAATCTTACACCGCATTCATATTACCCCTGCCCTTAAGAGTAAAATGGATCCCAATGCATCCCCACTCTGCTTTAAATGCAAGATAGAGATTGGAAACCAGGTCCACTGCTTTTGGTCCTGTGAAAAGCTCCAGAGCTATTGGTTCGACATCGTAGAGGAACTATCTGATATATTCCAGACCCCCATCGAACTGGATCCCCTCTGCCTCTTTCTAGGCCTCCCAGATATTCATATTGCCAATTTCAAACATAGGAGACTGTTCAATTTGTTGACATTTGCTGTTAGGAAAAACATTATGTTGTTCTGTATCAAGGACGAGGTCACATCAAAGAGGTCATGGCACAACATTATTATGGACTGTATTCCTTGTGAATACATCACATGTATGCTGCACTCCAAGTTGGACATTTTTTATGAAATATGGGACCCATATCTATCTCATATTGGACCTGCGCTATCCACCACTGTACTCAGCGGATTTCCCCATTACTCTTAGCCTCCCTAGAGATCACTAATGTCTTGTATGTAGATGCTTTGGGTCATTGCAGAATGTATCATAATGTATTTAGAAGTACATGCCTGTTCGCACACACACACACACACACACACACGACACACGTGCACTCACACATATAAAACATGCACACATAAAACACATCCATACTAAACGCACACATATAAAACACACATATACAAAATAAACGTACGCACTCCACACACACAGTTTATCAGTACACTGGGTGCTATCGTTGACCAGGAGTCGACTCCCTAACCGCCACTTCTGCTGTGTATACAGTGTACAACATGTGAATATTTGAGCCATGTCTTTGTTGTTTGTCTTTTGTCATGTCTGATAATGTACTTTTATAGTTTATATTATGTCTTTATTATTCTTACTATTGTGGTGGATTTATTCGTCCAAACTGTCCAACCATTATGGAAATATGGGTATGTTGGTGAAATCTTGAGTCCCACAGGTCAACAGCTACTGGGAGATTGTTCAAGGGTATGATCAGTACACCCACACGTAGTCTAGTCTCATAAGTAGTCTGAACAACATTACAAATACTAGGGGGGTTGGCTGTTAAGAGTGGCCCTGGGGGAGAAAGGGATTAGCATTTAAACCTACTTCCCCCTGGGGGGAACTCCCCAGTTCTCCCCAGTTCAAAGGCCGGTGATATTTACACAGCCGATGAAGACACTATTTAAAATAGGGTAACAGCTGAAGACAGTTGGTTTCACTAAGAGTCCATTGATACCATCTGCCTGAACGAATTTACATACAAGTGTCACAAAGCAGTTGGGGCGCCTGTTAGATCCTGCAGACACCATGTGGGCTCTGTAGAAGAGACCACATGTTTGAGGAGTTAAGCTTCACTATTCAAGTAATTAAAGTAAGTTTATAGTCATTAAAGAAACTCCAAATTAAACTACAAATATTACAGTTATGTTGTGCTAATGAGGCTGGCCGTAATGATATGAAACATGCATTGTTCATACCCAAAGTGAGCACCTAAGTTGCCATAAAAACGCTTTCTGAACCAAGCTTTAGAATATCCATAAATACTGACAACTAGCTTATAAGGGATAATGATTAAAATACAACAGGAGGTCACCATTTGGCTTGTCTCCTTATTTATCCTCTAAGGAAAGTTAGTTTCAACTCTTATAACATAGGGTATTAGTTAAGCAAAGAAAGACCAATCTAGACTCTTATTTCACCTTTGCACAGTATAATTAAGCTAGAAATATAGTTCAAATTAAGACACATTGGATCTGGAAAACTGGGCAAGAGCTAAACAGTTGAAGCTTCTATATTTAACTAAGAAATATAGACTATCTTTTTAGAGACATTAAAGCCGGCCTCTTCTAGGGGCAGAGGAGACAAAAGGCCTACTCAAAATGGCCGCTCTAGGGTTTCAACCAATTAGAATCTCTCTTCTAAATAAGTCCTCCCCCATGACGTAAAGACTAGCATGGTCAGAAAGGGGAGGAGTAAAAGCATTAAAACTAGCAGTTTGAGAGAGCAGAGAATGGAACAAGAAGGAACGAAACACACACACGCTTTCTTGAGCCCCACAGAGCCCCACAAAAGGACGGCAGCAGGAACAAATGAGCAGACGAGAGACCAGATTCCTTTGTTGGCACCAGACAACAGAGGCCTTCATTGAACATTCCTTTAATAACTTCCTTTTGATTAGTCTGAAACAAAAAGCTGAGGGCATAGTCTCATGCTTTGTTGTTTCATTGCACGTTTTGAATTCAAGCCTTTTGTTATTTCACTTTTGAAATAAAGCTGCATCTGAGAACAAGCAAACTCTCATCATCTTGATTTCACTCTCCTGCTCCGCCGTCATTACAAGGCCATGCCTGGTCTTTTTAAGTACAAGGGAATTAGTAACGGACAACACACAACGCAGAATAGGACGATCTGGTTCTTTATATAAGAACCATAGACCCTTGTTACTTCACTATCATTTCTGTTGTTATTATTGTTAGTGTTATTGTTGTTAGTGTCTCTATTATTATTACCGTAAATCTATTGTATTGTGATGTCTTGTTCTATGTATGTTTTGAAAAAGATAGAATCAACATGGTGATGGCGCGCCTGAGTGGGCCTGCGCAGGCCTCGCCAATCTCAAACAAGCCTATTGATCTAAATCATGATGAGATCGACTGCTGAAACCCGGGAGATATGAACATCTTGGATAGCTCTAGAATGGGTGAAGTCGAACGTTGGACTGAAATTGAAAGAATGAGACGAAAGCAGGGCGAAATCAGAGGTGTTACTAATACGCACGTTTTTAATCAGATGGACATTGAAATTTACATGGAAACTCCGAATGTTGATCACTTGAGCACTTTATTGGATGTACTGGGAGTTAAAGAAGACAGTTTGTTGGAACCTGACCGTGAAATAGAACAGCTATAACACTGACGGTGATTTGGATGCTGATATTGAAGCCGCGGAGATGTAAGGAACACATCATTATGTTGAACTGATGGCAGCAGTGCAGAGGGTGAGTGATACTATGAATCAACTAGATCACAGAGAGCGCCAGTGAAGTAGAGAAATGTAATGTAACGTGCACCGGGACACTTTCGTACACTTTCGTATTATAACCCGACGTTTGGACAATCCATTATTTGGAAAGTAGTTATTCTACACTTCTGTGTAGTGTATACAACTTGTATGGTCCGTATTTTGTGACAGCGTCGCTGTCCATAGTGCTGAAGGTTGCATTTATAGTGTATACAGCCTCTACAGTGCCACCACGTGATACAACACAGCAAGATACAAAACGGGGTGGGGGTGGGGGGTGGTATGGGCCTGGCCTGGCCTGCCTGAGTCAAATTCCCGGTGGGAATTATGGTCCCAGTCCGCCACTGTATGAGTGTGTGTGTGCATATGAGAGTGTGGAGTCAGTGTGAGTGTATATGAGAGTGTCTGTGTATGAGAGTGTGTTAGTGTGTGTGTGTGTGTGTGTGTGTGTGTGTGTGTGTGTGTGTGTGTGTGTGTGTGTGTGTGTGTGTGTGTGTGTGTGTGTGTGTGTGTGTGTGTGTGTGTGTGTGTGTGTGTGTGTGTGTGTGTGTGGGAGGTCAGTGTGAGTGTGTGTGTGTATAAGAGTGTGTGTGTGTGCATGTGTGTGTGTGTGTGTGTGTGTGAGTCAATGCATGTGTGTGTGTGTGTGTATATATGAGAGTGAGTGTGTGTGTGAGAGAGTCAATGCATGTGTGTGTCTGTATGTCTCTATAGGCAATGAGGCAGCATGTCAGTGTGGTAGATATTAACAGATCAATCAGGAGGATTTTCTTTATTAAAAGCTCAGAGAAGCCGTGTTTATTCCAGCTCATTAATATCTCATTAAAGTGTTCATGTTTCCATCTGTCTCTGTTTCGGTGTTCTCTTCTGTCTTCTCTCTCCTCCTGCACACAGACCTGCAGAGGCTTCCACGAGAAGAACTGGGAGGTAAGACAGTTGTTGCTGATGCCGGGTGTCACTTCTGCTGTGATGCAGAGGGACAGGTCCTCAGTAGAAGTCTCATCATCCATAGAGGTCTCATCATCCATAGAGGTTTCATCCTCAGTAGAGGTCTCATCATCCATAGAGGTTTAATCCTCAGTAGAGGTGTCATGCTCAGTAGAGGTTGAATCCCCAGTAGAGGTCTCATCCTCAGTAGAGGTATCATCCTCAGTAGATGTCTCATCCTCAGTAGAGGTGTCATGCTCAGTAGAGGTTGAATCCCCAGTAGAGGTATCATCCTCAGTAGAGGTCTCATCCTCAGTAGATGTCTCATCCTCAGTAGAGGTTTAATGCTCAGTAGAGGTTTCATTCTCAGTAGAGGTCTCATCATCCATAGAGGTCTCATCATCCATAGAGGTTTAATCCTCAGTAGAGGTATCATCATCCATAGATGTCTCATCCTCAGTAGAGGTGTCATGCTCAGTAGAGGTTGAATCCCCAGTAGAGGTCTCATCCTCAGTAGAGGTCTCATCCTCAGTAGAGGTTCCATCCTCAGTAGAGGTCTCATCCTCAGTAGATGTCTCATCTTCAGTAGAGGTTTCATCCTCAGTAGAGGTTTCATCCTCAGTAGAGGTCTCATCATCAGTAGAGGTATCATCCTCAGTAGAGGTTTCATCCCCAGTAGAGGTCTCATACTCAGTAGAGGTTTCATCCTCAGTAGAGGTTTCATCCTCAGTAGAGGTCTCATACTCAGTAGAGGTTTCATCCTCAGTAGATGTTTCATCCTCAGTAGAGGTTTCATCATCAGTAGAGGTCTCATCCTCAGTAGAGGTCTCATACTCAGTAGAGGTTTCATCATCAGTAGAGGTTTCATCATCAGTAGAGGTATCATCCTCAGTAGAGGTCTCATCCTCAGTAGAGGTGTCATGCTCAGTAGAGGTTTAATCCTCAGTAGAGGTTTCGTCCTCAGTAGAGGTGTCATGCTCAGTAGAGGTGTCATGCTCAGTAGAGGTTTCATGCTCAGTGGTGGTTTCATGCTCCGTAGAGGTTTCCTTTCACAGATGATGATTTGCTAGGGGCAAAGGTGGCTCAGGAGGTAGAGCAGTCATCTGGTAATCTGGAGGTTCCCGGTTAGATTCCCGCACCTCCCGGGCAACACGTCGAAGTGTCCTTGAGCAAGACACCTAACCGCTAATTGCTCCAGATGAGCAGGTTGGCGCCTTGCATGGTTGCATCTGATGTCGGTGTGAATGGGTAAGATGTGAGGAACAAAATTGTAAAGCGCTTTGGATAAAAGCTGTTAAAATGCACCATTTACCATTTAATCACACAACAAGACGTCCAGACCACCTTCTCATCCAACACGCATGAATCCACACGCACACACCATCCACACGGACAACATCCACATGCACACACCATCCACACGCACAAACATTTTGGCCTCCATGGTTGTGTACCAGTGGAGGTTATTCCATGACAACACTTGAACGTGCTGTATCCAACCAACTTACTACTTATCTCTTACAGAATGACCTCCTAGACCCTAATCAGTCAGGCTTCAGGACTGGTCACTCCACAGAGACAGCCCTCATTGCGGTCACAGAGGCACTTCACTTAGCAAAAGCGAAAGGCCTCTCCTCTGTCCTGATTCTCCTAGATCTATCTGCAGCCTTCGACACAGTCAACCACCAGATCCTCCTTGCGGCCCTCGCAGGAATGGGAGTGGCTGGCTCTGCGCTGACATGGCTGTCATCATACCTCAATGACCGCTCCTACCAAGTGTCATGGAGAGGGACCCTGTCGGCCACCCGCCCCCTGCGGACGGGTGTCCCCCAGGGCTCGGTTTTAGGACCCCTTCTCTTCTCCCTCTACACTAAATCACTGGGTAACATTATCACGTCTCATGGCTTCTCCTACCATTGTTATGCCGACGATACTCAACTCTTCCTCTCCTTCCCTCCCTCAGATATCCACGTCTCTGTGCGGATCTCGGCCTGTCTGTCCGACATCTCAGCCTGGATGACGTCCAACCACCTCAAACTGAACCTAAGCAAAACAGAATTGCTCCACCTGCCGGCCAAATCCTCCCCCCTAACCGACCTTTCAATCACAGTCGAGAATGCAGCTGTGACTGCGTCCCCGACCGCCAAGAACCTTGGTGTTGTCCTCGACGACCAGTTGAACTTCTCTGCTCACATCGCAGCGACGACCAGAACCTGCCGATTCCTCCTGAGCAACGTCAGAAGGATACGCCCCTTCCTGACAAAAGAAGCCACCCAACTCCTCGTCCAATCAACAGTCATCTCCCGCCTCGACTACTGCAATGCACTGCTCGCTGGCCTCCCGGCCACTGCCACTAAGCCTCTTCAACTCATTCAGAACGCAGCGGCCCGCCTGATCTCAAACCTACCGAAGTCGGCCCATGTCACCCCACTTCTTAGGGACCTGCACTGGCTCCCCATTGCTGCACGAATCCGCTTCAAGGCCCTCGACCTAGCATACCGTGCGGCAAAGGGAACCGCTCCCGCCTACCTCCGGTCAATGGTCTCTAACTACACACCCTCAAGACCCCTACGCTCTGCATCTTCTGGCCGCCTCAGACCTACTCCTATCCAAGCTCCGGGAGGGTCATCAAAGAGAAGTCGCCTATTCTCAGTCCTTGCCCCACAATGGTGGAATGAACTACCCACCCCAGTTAGGACAGCCGAATCACGTCCAATCTTTCGCCGTCGACTAAAGACGCACTTCTTCAACCATTATCTGAATTAAAAAAAAAAAAAAAAAAAAAAAAAAAAAAAAAAAAAAAAAAAAAAAAAATCTAACCCTAACTAACCGTACTGTCATGCACTTGTCCTAATAAACTAACCTACACTGTAGCACTCAACACTTTGATGAACATTGTTGCTCAGCTGATAGAGTTGTGCCCTTCCTGATGGCTGGTCGTACAGAACTTGTAAGTCGCTTTGGATAAAAGCGTCAGCTAAATGACTAAATGTAAATGTAAATGGAAACACGTGAAGCACAAATTCACTCATAATTCATAATTATTATAAATGTATATATATATATATATATATATATATATATATATATATATATATATATATATAAATATATATATATATATATATATATTTATTTTTTTATTATTATTATAATTATTATTTTTTTATTAGAAATATTTTCCTCTGTAAAAAAAAGTCCAGTGAATTTTTATTTTTCTTCAAAAATGGCCAAGTGACAGCTCTGAACTCTCTGATCAGGCCTGCAGTCAGTAATGGCTAGCTGTCAATCACTCAGGTGCAACTTTCCCTGCAGGGGCTGACCTTATGAATATAATAGCCAATCGAAATAGGCTATTAACGTCATCTAAGCCCGGTTCGTGCAATATTGCTCTTGCCATTCACAAACGGGGATTGAATGATTGACAGCCTTGAAATCCAATCAGATAATGGTACCAGCTAATGCTACCCGGGGGCGGCGCCAGTCAGAGTCCAGTGTAGTAGTTTCGATTCAGTGCGTCGTGGTTCGGTATAACAAGATATAAGAAGTGTATTCTCAGGAGTTGGAGAGATCAGCACGAGATACTGTACATTACTGACAGTGTTGGATTTGGATTTATATGGAGTCTGGACGTACACTTTATCAAGCCCTGCCGACAAAAGCTTCTCAAAGGGTCAACGCGACGGCCCGAGGCTCGTTCCAACCCGATGCAACCAAACAACAAGTGAGTCTAATGTACTGTTCTGTAGTTACTGAAACTGATTGAATATGGCAAGTCAAGATTCAAGAGGTTTATTTGTCACATACATAATACACATAAGTGCAGTGAGGTGAAGTCTGATATGAGTGAGTGGCGTGATATATATCTCTCTTTTTTTCTCTTTCTTTCTCTCTCTCTCTCTTTCTTTCAGTCTCTCTTTTTCTCTCTCTCCCTGTCTCTCATGCTCCCTCTCTCTCTCTCGCTCTCGCTCTCTCTCTCACTGCCTCTCTCTCTCTCTCTCTCTATCTCTCTCTGGTCTGTTTTATTGAAATCGTCACAGCAGTATAGTTTGTTTATACTTCAGAAGTATGATATTTAAACATGGTCCCCAAAATGAATGGAAGCGAATGAGGAGCCTGACACCTGGGAGGAATGGGGGTGTTGCAGCCTTGGGGATGTTTTAAAAATATAATTTAATATATAATATAATATAATAATTTTGTGCTTCACCAAGACATTTCGTCAGCAGCCGCCACTGTTGTGTACCAACCAACCAACTAACAGCTAGTGTATAGAACTGCTGGTCGCGGCTAAGATTTTGCCAGTCAACAGCACACCATCAATGAAAGTATGGACATATATTAGATATTAGGTGAGATAATAACAGTGAAACTGAGAAACCCAACACGTGTTTGAAAGAGGAACAGAGAATAATAGAGCTGTGAAAGAGGGACATAGATAGGTAGATAGATATTATATATATGCACATTTAAAAAATAAATAAAAAAAAAACACACAAAAAACATTAGACATCGAAACAGAATCTACAACAACAAAATCAACTAAGAAATAACATTACAAAATAAATAAACCAACATACGAGATCACAAAATAAACAGGACAAACTAAACAAAACATAAATCAAGCAAGGATAGGAATGGATCCTTACTTCGGAAGAGATCAGTCATGAATGTCATGACTCATGATAGTATGCAGTATATAAATGATAAACTAAAAACATGTACATGTACTTTGAAAGTAAGAAGACAGTGCATAAATTAAAAGATGAGATGCAACGAGTATTTGCAGGTAGGTATACATGGTTATTCCAATCAGAAGGGGCTTTGAACAAAAAGGCTTTCTTGGCTGTTGCTTTTGAGAGTGTTAAAAGTGTAGGTATGGAAAAATAGAGTTGGCTAGAATGCCTTAAATAATAATTGGAAGAATATGGAGTCAAGTATTGTTTTAGATATTGCGGATAATTAAAATGAATACATTTACAAATAAATTGTAAACAGTGGCGCTGTCTTCTTACAGTGAGAGAGGGCAAGATCAGAGTGCCATACATTAGACCAGTGTTTCTCAAGTGTTTCTCAAATGATTAGACAGTGATGAGTTGTAAAAGGGCATCCAAGAGAAAATCTGCATAGTTTGTTGTAAGCTGTATTGAGAGGAATGAGATTTGTTTTGGATGCAACCTGGTAGACAACATCTGCATAATACATCAATGGTAAAATTTGTTGAAGTACAAGCTTCTTTCTAACAGAAAAAGTTAAGCAGTTTCTGGAACGGTAGAGAATACCCACACTAAGATAAATTGTTCTTACAATATGCTCAATGTGACACTTAAATGATAGTTCAGAGTCCAGCCAAACATCCATGTTTACAGAGGTGTGCCAACCAAAGTATGAATAGCACATGAACAAGATTTAGCTTTTGATTTGATGCACTGGCAAGTACCAAAGATCATTGTATATGCTTTGTATATGATTTGCTTTTATTAAGTAGACATTTCTTAGCAGCTAGCCAATGTTGCAGAGCTAATTCAATGTGTGATTGGAGGTTTATATTACTGTGTCATCAGCATAGAGCTGAACACAACATTCTGAAATAATTCGTTAAATCGTTTATAAAAATAGAAAAAAGAAGTGGACCAAGAGTTGAGCCCTGCGGCACACCTCTTTGTTGAACTAATAAATCAGATTTGCTACCTTGAATTGCTACACATTGCTTTCTATTGTGAAGATAGGAATTAAACCATAACAAAGAATTCCTTGACAGACCAACAGAATATAATTTATCTAAAAGGAGGTAGTGGTCAATGAGATCGAAGGCCTTGCTCAAATCAATAAAAATAGCACCAGTTAAGTTATTATTGTTAGAGGCAGATAAAATATCCCTAGTAAGTTTCAATAGTGCTGTAGTTGTGGAATGATTTGAGCGAATGTAACGTTTGGGATTTTGCTCTCCTCAGGGAGCAAAGCCCTAGCATTACCTGATGGTAATTAACCTGTCTATCTGCCCTGATTGCATTCATTGGTACCTGGTGTGTCTAGTTAGGTTGGCTTTATATACTCTTCCTGGTTACTATTGAGACTGTCAGTCTACCACTGAACATTGCCCTGAGTAGAACTATGCATTCATGCTGTCCCTCGTTGCTACGGGAGATAAGTAAAGATATGTGTTTGCTTATAGTCATCGTGTCTTTGTTACCTTGCCGTGTTTAACCTCTTCCACCCGTGCGGTCCGGTACCGAACCGCAAATGACATCACGTCATGAATCATTCTCTCTAGACTGTATGACATGATGTTTTTTTTTTATGTATCCAACTGTAAACATCCTAACCATGTCACAACAGCAGTTATTGTGTATATTTTCAGTAATATGTTTGTTTACCAATAGGTTAAAGTGTTATTAACACTTTGAGAGCCACTCACGGCTAAACTCGTGTTTACGATAGTTACGTTGAAAGCCACTCACTTTTTTGTGATATGTGCTCCAGCTGTTTCACTGTAAAATCCATGAGGATATGAAAGCAGCTATTATCAGCGCGCGCCTCGAACGTGCGTGCGTGCACGTATACTATTGATCATCTAGCGTTTATTTGAAAACGATTCATAAATAGGCAGACAAATATCAACGTTCTGGAATATTCCAGTAAAAGGCAATTATCACAGAATGGGCTGTTTTTCACCTGAAAACGAGTGCTTTTCAAAATGCTCTCAAACGGAAATGAAGCGATAAAAAACCAATCTGCCTTGACAACACTGACTGGAAAATGATTCTTTGATAAGCGACGGGCAGATTAGACACATGATATTAACGTTAATATTGGCGCCGATGGTGGCATTCAAGCACTAAGTCGTGCGCCCCCTGGTGGCACTGAAAGTATTAATGAAATATGAGTTTAGGAATTGTATTCAAAAGACCACGCATTTCGACCGGAAATAAATCCGAGTGGCCATTTTGCTGTAGTCATTATGATGAAGGAAAGACAGGGCTTTCAATGAGCGTTGACATTTTGAAAAACTACATCTCCTAGGGTGCTCCAGCCTTCTGGAAGCAAATTACTTCCTGATTATTATTTTTTATTTCTATTATTTCTCTGGATTATATACCACAAGACATTATTTGTTGCACAGTTAGTTTGTCTCCCTTCTGTGAACATTTAGCAACCATCCGCGTTGAATTTAGTTTCAAAATGGCGGAGCTGTCTCAAAAATAAAAAGCTGACTCTAAATACAGTAGATTTCATTCTCGGTTCTTCATGCACGCCTGGTGATACTGAACGATACTACATTGGAACGAGTAGATTTGGCCCGATCATAGATGTGCAACATCGCTATAATAAGGTAATTTATAGGCCTCATATTCTATATTCTATAATAATATGTCAACTTGCATGGGTCCGGATGGCAGAATTCAGTATTGTATCAACAAAACCTTCTGTTTAATCATCTTCCTTTTATTAATTTCCTTAGATTTTTTGTACACGTGATCTCAAGAAGGTATACTGAACGAGCTCAGTGGCAGTTTTTTATGTCTGGTAATTTTTTTGCATGGTGTTATTCTCTGTCAAATATGCAAAGAAAAATCATAATTCATATTCTCCTTTGTTTCATCACAATTTAAGCAAGTCCATAGATGTCCCTAGATAAATGATGACTACAATCGTCCTCATTCAGCGACGGTAGCTTTTTCAAAATGGCAGATCCCCGCAATCAAAACAACACATTTCAAAAACGAAAATCTCATTAATAACACTTTAACCTATTGGTAAACAAATGTATTGGTGAGAATATACACTGTAACTGCTGTTCTGATATGGTTAGGATGTTTACTCTTGAATACGTTTGGAAAAAAAATACGATACTAGAGAGACTGATTTATGACGTGATGTCACTGGCGGAAGAGGTTAAGAGGTTAATGCATTTTTGGAGACGTGCTTTCTCCACCTTTATTTTCCCTCGTTGCTACGGAAGATAAGTAAAGATATGTCTCTGATTATAGTCATTGTGTCTTTGATACCTTGCCATGTTTAATGTGTTTTGGAGACATGCTTTCTCCACCTTTATTTTCCCCCTGTTTATGTTATTGTTTCGTGTATCCTCCTTACTGTCGTATTTTGTATACATGTTTACTCGCTACTCCAGATAAAGAGCATTACTTTATTTGTGAAAATCAACATCTGTCTCTCGTCGTTTCTGTTCTGTACTGCACCTGGGTCCAACACACCTACCCAACCATAACAACGAAAGCCAGATTGACTGGGTGATAATATATTGTGTTCATCTAGATAATTGGTTGTAAATTAACTTTTCAAATATTTTTATAGTCGAGCAGATAATTGAGATTGGCTGGTAATTATTGGGTTCTAGAAAATCACCCCCTTTATGCAAAGGGGTGATACGAGACCACTTCCAGATATCAGGTATATCACAAGTAGATAATGACATATTGAAAATATCACAGAGTGGATACATGATAATGTGTGATGCTAGAATTAGACATTTGTTCTCAATGCCATCTAACCCGGGACCACTACATACCTTCAGATCATTAATTGCAGCATGGACCTCAACAGGTGTTATTTTCCTAAAAGAGAAGGAGTTGTTACAGGGCTGAATGTTGTTATGAGCAATATAAGGATCATGCATTGTGGGAGAAGAGACAGATGAAAAGTGTTGGTTGAATGCATCCACAACTAAATTTGGATTGTGTAAGATAACATTGCTGACCCTTATTTGGTTAGACTCAGTGGTTCCCAAACTGAAAAGGCTAATGGTGAAAAAAATAAAAATAAAAAATGCCATGTTGTCATGAACATTTTGATTAAATAAAGAAATTCCCTATCCATAGTCACAGTGGGATGGTGGCCCATCAAAACGTAAGGTTATGAATATAACCAAGTTCTATGAATACTGGTGACGCTCAGCATCATCTGCACTAACCTCACTTCGTGCATATGCACTGAATAAAAATCCACAATGTACCTTTACATACCAACATTCGTCTGGCCACACCCCTATCCGCTACCTTCATAAGCAGGTGTGTGGTCACCTACTCGCCTCCTTCCCAATCTTTCACCACAAGGCAAGATCAAAGGCCGCAGTGGCGTCCCGACGCTGAGCGTCACCAGTATTCATAGAACTTGGTTATATTCATAACCTTACGTTCTATATCATACTGGCTGCCGCTCAGCGTCATCTGCACTACAGGAGCTGAGCGGGAGCCTGAAGCTCGACAAATGTACCCCGCTGAGGCCCCCCACAACCATCAGACCGGAGAGGACCGAGCCCCCCGACCCTCCCTAATGGAGGATACCCTCCCTATTGGAGGACGGGAGGGAGACGGATCCAACCGTGCAAAGAGAAACTCGATCAACTCAACGCACAGGGTGAGCAGACCGTGGCTTGACCCCACGACTACTCACACGCACAGCCCGCATGCCACCAGGGAACGAACGGAAGGAACAAACCTCGTTACCGCCCCCAAAATCATGGGGTCGAGAGCAAACTCAACCCCGTGGCAAGGCCGTAGCAGCGGAGCGCGAAGGAAGACCCAGACCCACTGAAGGGACTGGATCCCCCGGAAAAAGGGGGCCCAGAGAAGACAACGATGCTACAGCATCAATACCTCACCAGGCGGTCACTAGTGACACCGCCCCCCACCAGTGGCGAATCCTTGTGGAAGCCAACGGAAGCCATGCCTCCCTATAAATTCATATCAAATTATGAAAAAAAAAAAAAAAAAAAAAAATATAGGGGCCCCCACATCGCCAGCGTATTCGGACAGGGCCCCTCCAAGAGCGGGCCCTTCCCCCCACTAGCACGCCGCCTGGCACACTGACCCTGGCACACTCAGGCAGTCAGCATGGATGTAACTCGAAGCACTCAAGAGGCTACACTACAGCGGAAGCAGGCAGCTCACCGGGGAGACGACCCCAGAGGGGGTCGATCCCTCAAACCAGGCAGCAGGCGTTTGACCCGAGCATGGAGCACTGCGGACGAGACAGGCGCCAAATGGGTCAACTGAAAACAGCACCCCGGCGGAAGGGGCGTATGCTGGCATTGTTGCGCACCATGACAAAGCCTCCACCAAAAAACCCCGACCCAGAGGGGCCGAGGCAGAGAAAGCTGACACGATTGGCAGGCGTCATGAACGTGCAGGGGCACACTCAACCGGGTAACCCGGGAGTTGACTCTGCTCCAACACACCAGGGAATCAACCACCCTCTTGGTACCACATGCGGTGGTTGTTCCTATAACCCCTCAAGAAAAAACTCCAAAACACACCTGCGGGTATACACTGGCTATACCGCAATACAAGTGTTTCAGTTTTCAAAAAGGGGTTATTCCAGGCCTACGGGTCGACGAAACACAACTTCGGACCGGGCCCGGCGGCTCGGGAAGCACACAGGGATGCCAGAGGAGGTCCATAAGACCACCCCAACAGCCCCCTCTTCGCCATGCGTAAGAGAGGAGCGAAGGAATGGAAAACCCGCCCCTTTATGATAACGCAGGGTACAACATGTACCCAACAAAGGGTCTCCATAACGCCCAACCCTGTGACACCCGGGCCGACCCGGCATTTCTTCCTCCGAAAAAAGCACAAGTCCCTCAGGGTACCAGAACAGCAGATCTGCGTCCCCGGCGGACAACGGGTTAACTGACCTGGACCAGCGTGACCAGAACCAGTCCCGTGCCCTAACCACGCCAACATCCTCACTCCAAGAGAGGGGGTAGGTACGCGTGTCGATCTAAAACATGAAAAGAGGGCGCCACCCAGACGGTCCCATTCGTACCTCGCTCAGTGGCCCACCCCAAGGGCGTGAGACCCCTCTACCTATGTTTTGATCTATTCCGTTAACATCCCCCAGATATGAACGAGAATTCGTCGAGACCTAGTAACAGGCGCTCGGAAGAGAAAACCTCCATCCCAGTTGCCCTATAAAAATGCCGTTTTAATAATGAGCAACCAAGGAGTACCAGCCTCATGCGTGATTCTTATCAGAAACACCCCGAGCCAGCACTATGTACGCATCGAGACCCAAACACATCAATGGATAGTCTAACAAGACACCAGACATTGTTCCGCCAAGTCGCCTGGGAGAACGACAAGGAGCCGTCGTGCTTCATGTTCTTTCCTCTTTTCATTAAAAAAGAAAGAAACACAGACTGACATGAATCCCACGTCACGCGGTTGAGGGTACATTTTTTTTCATTTTTACATCCCGCCACCCTCGCCACAGGGAGGAGACGGGAATCCCCAGAGAGACTTCCCACGCGAGCTGTATAGATTGAAAAGAAATATTGCAACATTGAGCTATGTAACACTTAGGTTAGGGCTCTCCGAGGAGGAGGCACTGAACCAATACACACTCAATAATCGAATTGAATCGAATACACATACAATAGAGCAGAACTCCTTTTTGAAGTTCTACTCACCTTGACAATCTGAGGAGGAGGCTCTGAAACTCTGAGGAGGCTCCCTCACTGGGAAGGAGAGTCCAAACTCACAGAAGGCACTTCTCCCTGAGGAGGAGCTTCGTGAGGAGGAGCTCTGACAACTCCCTGAAACAGATCCATAACATGGAACCTGAACAACTCACGGAAGTCTTACCAATAGAGACGCGCTCAGTGACGTACTCTATGGCGGGGGAATTTCCACGGTGCATATGCCCAATTTTTCAGGGCGTGGGACCAGGAAACTCAGACTTACAGATGTGCTTCTGTGGGCCAAACCTAAGATAAGTGACCAAACAACCTTTTCTTTAGGAAAAGAATAGTTTCTCAAGCGGAAGCACAACCCCAGCAACTTAAGCTGAGGGTTACATCGTATCCCCACAAACACAGTGACACAATATATTGTAAACAAACATGTCTGAGAGGAGGGGGGGAAGCCCCAGGGAAACGGGGGGGTCACCCCTCCTACCTTACCCTTGATACGACCAGGTTGAACAGGTACTCCTGTTAATATGTGAACATGCTGTTCATTGTCATCACAGGCTGAGACAAAGATTCATTCCTCAATCACATGTCACTAAGCATAGCTTCACAGGTTAACTAACCCTCTTAGTTGTGAGTTCACCCACGTTACAAACGTTACATGAACATTCTCATCACAACTAACCAGTTCATTTTTACACATGTAAAAAACAATGCAGATTTTCTATGGAGAGAGAAGCTATACCAGTGACAAGACAATTCACACACAACACACGTTGTATCCTCAATGTATTGCAGCAACACACGTTTTGGAAACATCGTTATTACAAAACATTTAGAAGGGAAGAAAAGAAGAAGTGTCCGGTCAGGACTCCTACCTTCACCCTGAGCGCAGGCCGAGAGGACTGCAACACTGGTTAACGGGACACCAAGTCGAACCCAGCATCTCCTGCTTTGGTGACAAGGGTAATGTCCGCTACGCCACCCAGCCGCCGTTCTCCATGTTGACGAAGTCCTCGCTGGCATGGCACCCGGGTGTAGGGTCGACTCTGTCAAAGATGACGTCGTAGTTAGAGTGTTTAAGGCATGTTATAGTCACAGTAACGTTCAACAGTGTAGCATTAAGCTAACAGCCGCCCGACTGAGAGCAACAAGCTAACGTTCACTAGCCTAGTGAACACAACGAGCTAGCGCCGCAGCTAATAGCTGACTGGCTAACAACAGTAGGCCACAAACTAGCACGCCAGCTAAGCAGCTATCACCTGAACTGTACACAACAACATAATAAGCCACACTTCAGACAGGCCGCCGCCTGAGTCCCTCCCCATCCTAAGAGGGAAGAGAAAAAGAAATGTCAAACACAGTTTTCAACAGTGATTTACCAGACATACAGCGGAGCCGGCACAATTCCCATCCGGGCTGCAGCCGACTTGAGCATGGATCTTCCGATAACGAAGATCCATGCCCACATTTCCTCGTTTAGGGTGTACTTCCACATTCATGTGAAAGATGGGGCCTGCACGGGACAGAGAAGCATCTGCTCGTCCAGAGAATCCCGGGTTCAACCAGGTCTCGGTCGCGGCCCACTAGGTTGACCATCATGGGCGTCAGACCAAGATCCTCCGTCCGCCGCTTAAGAAGCCGAGCAGAGGACCCCAATCCGGGGCCGGCCTTTGTAAAATTGTCAGCTAGCCCCCATAGCACTAACAGACAACTAGTGCTCGCAAGCAAAACATTACTCACCCAGCTCGGAAGCAAACAGCTTCTCACAACAGCCGGTGCCTCCCACAGTCCAGCTGTATGACCGGAGGTTCAATACCTATCCAGCCGCAGCAAGGAGGACTGCAGGTGGGGAGTATATCAGCGGCGCAAGCCCCTAATACGAAAAAGCTGGTGGAGGTCAGAATGATCATAATATCTATATTAAACACAACATTAAGACATAATAGTTTTTTTTGGGGGGGCGGAGCCAGGCATTCATGGAGTAGGACGTGTTTCACGAGAGCTCCCTACTATCGTGCAAAAATACACTTTTCTCCCCATTAGTCTTTATTTTATTTTTATTTGTTATTGGTTTTCTTGTTGAGTCGTCGAGTACCAACTACTTTCGTCAACTTTTTTCAACTTTCTGCGGTGTTAATGGAGACCCGAGCCATGAGCACGCCAGCCGGCAGACTGTCACCGAATCTGTCCTCGCCTTCGCCCGGAATCGGTGAAATTAGTGAAGCTGTTCTCTCGGTCATGACCAAACTCCATGCAGACTTTGAGGTACGCTTCGCTGAAACACAAAGAAAAGCACAGGCGGAATTTTTTGATACCCTTCATCGGGCAATGACAGAGGAAATTAGGTTGGCGGTCGACCCGTTGAGAGAGAAGATGGAGTCGCTACACGCTGCCTCCACGGCTAATGCTAACGAACTAGCCTCGCTAACGACAGAGGCCTCACAACAGGGCGAGAGGCTGGCGTGTCTGGAGAGCTCCCTGCTGGCTAGGCAGGCTGACGTTGCCAAACTACAGTCGGTAATTGTGGAAATGCAGTCCCGGGAGATACGTTACAACATCAGGATCGTTGGTGTCCCGGAGGGCAGTGAGGGAGGTTGTCTCTCGGAGACCATGCTGGAGTTGTTGCAAAAGATACTGGGGGAGGATGTCCTCCCCAGCCCACCCATGTGCGAGTCGGCCTACAGAGCGGGCAAGACCAGTCCTGGAGTGAACAAGGAGCCGAGGCCCATCATTGTTAAGCTAAACAGGCTACAACAGAGGGAGCTCATCATGCGGTCGGCCCGTGCCAGGAGGGGTGAACTCGGTCTCGGCAATCACAAAGTGGCCATTTTCGAAGACTTTAAGCCGGAGGTTCAAGCACAGAGAGGCGAATACAAGGTGGTCATGGCCAGGCTATGGAAATTGGGCCTGAGGCCTACGCTATTCTTCCCAGCAAGATTATCTGTGCTGTGTAAGGGCGATGATCGTCGATCATTTTGGTCATTGGCTAAAGCGGAGGAATATCTCGGGGGGATAGCCGAGACCGTAGCTTGATAACTGTGTCGGGTGAGTGACGTGGCGATGTGGGCCTAAATACATTGATAGGGCGGACTACTCACAAATGTTTATTGTCATGCCCAAACAGGCTAACTGGCCATTGCCCATCCAAACTAGCGGGGCATCCCAATGACTTCTGTTACTTGCTAATGCTGACCTCATGGTCGTACGTGTGTGTCGCCTCTATGAAAGCTAGCGAGCTAGCTGGACAATGTACATAACAGATACTAGCGTGCTGGCTGGATTCATCACTAGCTTACGCGCTAGCCTCGGGCTAACTAGCATGCTATGTTTATCGCCCGCACCGAGTCATTCGGGACCCGTTAATATTTACGTATTTTGGCTGTTGTTGCTGTTTAAGTGGCATATGTTTGCACAATTTAACTGTGATTGGGTCCTTAACTATCTTCTGGTATGCTTTATTTTTTTTTATCCATTTGTGCTATAGCATTGCAACGTTGATACGCAGATTCAGAAGTAGTTGGTTACAGGGATGGCGTTGAGTTATTATATAATAATAGCTAATTTTTCCCTTATAGTTGGCTCATATTAGGGCCAAGGCTCACGTTTGTTTTCGCTAGTAACACCTTCGGTTGATCTGTTTTGTTGTGTTTCTAGGTCTTGTTTTCCTTGTCTAGATGGGGTTTGGCTGTTTTTGAGCCTTAGGCTCCGGTCGTTGAAGGTCGGTTATGTATATATATGTAATATATAATAACAGGTTGTGTCAGGTATAGCTTATTACTACCCCCGGGTTAAAAAGGTGTTTACTTCTATTCTGATATAGGATTATGTCATTCCAGCCTTTGTGCCTGACCAGAGGGACTGTGAAATGCTTGCACCTTGAACAATAACCCTTTTTTCTTTTTCTTTTTCTATTTATTGTTGCTGTTTAAATGACATCTGTTTGCACAATTTAACTGTGATCGGGTCCTGCCTTAGACTATCTTCTGGTATGCTTTAATTTTACAAATTTTCTTTTATCCATTTGTGCTATAGCATTGCGACGTTGATACGCAGATTCGGAAGTAGTTGGTTACAGGGATGATGTTGAGTTATTATATAATAATAGCACATTTTTCCCTTATAGTTGGGCTCATGGTAGGGCCAAGGCTCACGTTTGTTTTCGACCAATATCTTTATTTTTTTTATTTTTTATTTTTGTTTCTTGGACTAGTGGGGGGTTTAATCAGAGTTTTATCTAGAGAGGGGGTCGGAGTGGAGAGCGTCTTATTGGATCCATGATTCCAGTGGGAAACGATAGGAAGATGACCATCCTTAGTGGATGGAGCATAGGGAGGGGATTGGAGAGTGGGTATAGGAGGGTTAATATTAGGATGGGTGGGTCAGGGTATAGAGTAGAAGTAGGGGGGGTTGTAACTGGGGTGGTATTTTTCTGTGTTTTCTGTACTGTTGTCCTATATGTGTGTAATTGTTCCTCCTCTGAACTCTTGGGATTGACCGTCTGGGCCCGCCTGGATCAGCGCCTCTGTCCTCAGCCTGGCTGCACTGGTATGTTCTCCACGCATTTAGACAAATTCGACCATGGCTAAATTGAATATTTTAATTTGGAACGCAGGGGGTCTTAACGCCCCACACAAGCGTGCCAGTGTCCTTTGGTTATTGAAGAGAAGAAATATTGACATTGCTCTCCTTAGTGAGACGCATTTATTGGTGGGTGATGTGTCAAGGCTAGCAAATCGACAATATCACGTTATCTCCTCATCCTCAGCCGACAATAAGACAAAAGGAGTCGTCATAGTTACAAGACGTAACCTTGATATCAAAGTCCTGGATGTGTGGTCGGACACAGAGGGAAGGATTACTATAGCAAAAGTTGAGTTTTCTCATAGGAAGATGGCAATAATAGCATTGTATGCCCCTAACACATTTGATTCAGCGTTCTATAATACAATCACGAAGAATATGTTGGAACTTACTGGATACACTCTCATTGTGGGTGGCGATTTTAATGCATGCTGGGATGCGGAGATGGATAGGTCCGGGTCCTCTGAAACAAGCGACCAAAAACAGTCCTCTAAGGCCCTCAGGATGTGGGCCCAGGACACGGGGCTCGCAGACCTCTGGCGCATATTCAATCCCACCCTCAAGGATTACTCTCACCTGTCAGCCAGACACAAAACCTTCTCTCGAATAGACTATGCATTCGCGTCCCCTAATATGTTTGATAGTTTCGACGTCTCATTGGTTCCCCTAGCTCTCTCGGACCACAAGGGGATTTTCCTTATGGCAACCTTTGGCAGGCTCTCCACGAGAGCTCCCAGGTGGCGTTTTAACTCAACCTAATTAAAGGACGATGATTTCTGTACTGAATTCAGGAGTAAACTAGTTGAATTCTTGCAGATCAATGTCGGCACAGTCGAAGACCCTAGGGTCCTGTGGAACGCATTGAAGGGATTTATCAGCGGTCATGTCACACTTTTCGCCTCCAATTTGCGTGAATCCCGGTAAAAAAAACGAAAAGGACTGGAAACATTATACGCGGACCTATACGCATCTTTGCAAACTAACTATAATGAACGACTAAACACACAACGCAAGATAGTCAAGAAAGAAATAAACTCCATACTTAAACAACAGTCTGAGTTCTTGATACATAGGACAAGGCAAAATTACTACTTTCACGGTTCCAGGCCTAGCCATCTGTTGGCAATGAAAATACGCTCGAATGATCATTTCTCGGATATCCCTTCGATCAAGACGCGACAGGGAACAGTCACTACTGATTCGAAAAAGATCAACGACACTTTTAAAGAGTTTTACCCACAGTTATATAGCTCAGAGGTTAATTTCGATAACTCTAAATTTGAATCGTTCATTGGCGGGCTTGGGATACCCCACATTTCTGAGGAAGCGGCTAAGGAACTGGAGAAACCGATCACTCTTATGGAACTTAGGGGGACGATTGCTGAAATGCAAAGGGGTAAGGCACCAGGCTGGGATGGGATTCCACCCGAGGTATATTTAGCTTTCTGGGACCAATTGGGTCCATTGATGCTCGATATGATCAATTACGCTATCGAACAAGGGGAGTTCTCAAGAGATGTCGACATGGCATTGATAAGTGTTTGCCAAGGTGCTGGCCCGCCGCCTGCAGAGGTTTATGACGGTATTGGTACACTGCGATCAAACTGGTTTTATCCCGGGGCGCCTGGCTGCAGATAATCTTAGGAGGCTGTTGCATGTAGTCGATAACAGTAAAGACAATACAGCTCCGTCCACAGTTCTGTCCTTGGATGCCATGAAGGCGTTTGACAGACTAGAATGGTCATACCTGTGGAAGGTACTTGAGGTTATGGGTCTTGGAAAGAATTTTATTCATATGATTAAAGTCCTGTATGCCTCGCCGTCGGCAATGATACTGACAGGCAAAAACTGTTCCACACTTTTTCCAGTCTCCAAATCTTCTAGACAGGGTTGTCCTCTGAGCCCAGGACTATTCGCGCTTTCCCTCGTACCATTGGCCCAATTTATTAGGCAATCGGAGGACATCGTCCCCATAATGGTCAATAATACACCACACAAAATTACTCTCTATGCAGATGACCTACTGATTTTTATGGATGACCCCTCCCAGTCGGCCACAAAATTACTGGGAATAATCGACGACTTTGGTAAATTGTCAGGCTTTAAGATTAACTGGAACAAATCAGCCTGCCTACCTCTTAATGAGCTGGTGAAGTATCTTTCATTCATTCTAGTCTCTGTGATCGTATAGTTTGTACCCTTCTACTCTCCATCGTTTGCATTTCAATGTGGTTTGGTTGTAGGAAGGAAGCGCAGACGAGGTGGTTTGAATAAAACAAAGATGTGTTTATTTGCATTTCAATAAACACAAGCTAGATGAATCAACTTAGTACAGGGTCTTCTTCTTCTATCTAATTATCTCTTTGGTGTGGCAGTTTTGTCCATGATCTGATCAGCTGCGGCCGATCAGAGCGTTCTCCGGTGTCGTTCTGGTTGTCTCGGGTTGTCCAGACAACACGAGGCCTCTCTTTGTGGTTGCTGGTTGCCAAGGCAACCCTGGTTGTCCCGTTCTCAGCGCTCAGGGCAGGGATCGCTTGATTTCGTCTGTCTGCGTGGCTGGATCCCCTGCTGCGAAGCGATCCTGTCATCGTCTGTGTCCGTTGCTCTGTGCATGTCGGTGTCTGTCTGAGCGCTCCTCCCTCCCCCATCAGCGCCTGCAGTCTTTAAAGGAAACAGTTTCCCCCTGCCCCTGGATGTCCAGGTGACATCACCCCAGGGATCGGGCTTCTTCTATTGGCTAGAAGCGATCTCTGCCCTTTTTTGACTCTTTTCTAAAGACAGGATACTTATTTACAGCTATAGGCTATTCTAGTATTTTATTACCTTATTTGGGAGTTTTAGCCGCTTTGACCCTTTCAACCTCCTTCCAGTTAAGAGCACCCTCCTCCCGTTCGGATGCACTCCTTCCCCTACTCAGATGCACCTCTCCCCGTAAGGTTTAGGTAGTCCACTACGACGGAACAACCAGCTCCTTTCTTAGGGCTGCCTTGTCTGATGCCGGCCCCTCTCCCCCAACAGAGATACAGGTCTCCACTTCCAGGCTAAGGTCTCCTCTCAAGAACGGAAGAAGTCCCCTTATTTTACCTTCAGGTGCAGTTTAAAGCTGGGTCCCTTTCCAATCTTAGGAGTGACAGTTCAGATACCTCTGAATCGACACCCCTTACCCTTCTGCTTCCCAGTGGTTCTTTTCAAACCTGCTGATCACAGAAGCACAACTCACCTACTAACGCATTCGGTTTCGGTTTATTGTGGCCTGACTGTACATTGAGCCAGACGCACTTATGCCAATATGGTCATAATGCTCTCTGACCGGCCGGTGACGCAGTCGATAGAGATCTCATAGTCCGTCATCAAGTCAGGACCCCAAGCAGCTAATTGTCCGTAGTACCTATCAGCCACTCAGTTTTGAAACCTACGGTCTGATCCCCATCCCACTTGCTATGGGTAAGGAAACTTTGACCGTTTTCACCAGCCTGGCCTGTTCACAGCAGGTGCTGTGCCCCCTCCGGTGCACTGCCCCACTTCTAGGTGTGGACCGTCGTCCATGTACCACCCAGTGCCCACACTTACTTACGTGCAACGTTTCCTGGGCCGACTAGACGGAAACACAGTAAGATGTTGATCATCTTGCCAGACACGAGGGCCTTCAGTATCTCCCCAGCGACTATATAAAGTATTAAACGTGCCCAGGGAATCTTCCGATTCCACCGCCGCCTGCTGAGGGCTAGAGGTTCGGAGTGCCTACCTCCTCCCTAGCCCTCTCTCCTTGAACAGAAAATAGAGCATGAGCTGTTTCCATCTACAAACACTTTACCATGCTTTGATTGCTTTTAGAATATTATGATTATTTTTTATTGTCTAGACAGTGACTAACAGTCTTTTCTTCAGTTTTGTCCACATGTAACGTATGTAATTGAACTTTATTTGATTGTTTCATCCTACTGGTGGTATTTCTATTCTAAAGTAATCTTTAACCTTGTTTTAGCATTATGTGATCACTAAGTATCTTGTTCAGTTTTAACATTAATTTACAAACTATGTCTTACTCTTGGTTAACTTGTTATTTTAGTCTTTAACCCGGTTCTCTATAGACAGCTTTTCCTGACTCAGAATGACATGTCACTATTCTCTGGATCAATGATTTTTGCTGCTTGTTCAAATACCATTAACTTTGCTATTTTTGCCATGTGTGTTGCAATGTTTCCTAAGGCCATCTTACTAATCTATCTGACAAAGCCATCTGTTTTTACCTATTTCCTCAAGGTCTAAACCCGTCCAGTCTATCTGTTCTATAGTTAATGTGTGACTGGTGTCCTTTCTGCTTGCAGAATGTGCTTGTTGGGCCGGGGGAGGGTTAGGCAGGGTCAACTGTTTTCTACTATCTTTAGGCCTTGTGCCAGCTGACACCACTTCCCTTTAGAATGTGCTGTTGGGAAAGTATTTTTACAACGGGGGTTTTACTCAATCCCTATCTCCAATCTAGGTGGGGGAGAATGCCAAATGGTCTCCTGTTTGACTTATTATTATACAAGGCTATTTGGTTTATTGACCTCTGTGGCCTTGCGGTAAGAGCTATTTGACAGGGGATGGTACACTTGTTAACAGCTGTTTGCTGAGGTCTGGCTACTTGGGCAAGGGGACAGCCTGCTGATTTTTGATCCATTCTGTAATCCATTTTACAACAGCATTTCGTCCAGTATCATTTTGTACAGTTCCTTGAGTTTTTATGTTTCATTTTGATAATACACGACACTGGCCAAGGCGGTGCGACTACCAGCTGATATCCCCATAGTGGAACATTTTAAATACTTAGGCATAGAGATATTCCCCACGCTAAGTCAAACTACTAAGTACAACTTCACGGGTACTTATGATAAAATACGCCAGGATCTAGACAGATGGTCGTCCCTTCCTATCTCCTTACAAGCCCGGGCTTCCATAATCAAAATGAACGTCCTGCCTAGGATACATTTGGTTAGCTCAATGCTCCCCCTGCCCCCTCCAATAGACCACTGGCGCAAGGTACAATCGATGGTATCTAAGTTTATCTAGAATAACAAACGCCCGAGAATCAAAAGAGCTACTACTCAACGTAGAAAACAAGATGGGGGCCTTGCAATCCCTGATTTTAAGCTTTTTTTCTGGTCCTTTTCACTGAGACCTCTGATGTGCTGGCTAGACCCTGTAGATGCTGTATCTTGGCGCTCCTTAGAAGCAGCGGCGGTCTCACCGCTAAGATTGCAGGATGTAGTGTACTCCACTGTCCTTATTTCGAAATGCCGACTGAGGTATGGACCGATCATAACTCACGTTATCCAAACATGGCGTAATGTACAGAAGTTGTGTGCGGTTAAATGCCCATGGCACCTGGACTCTCCAATTTTTAATAACCAGCAACTACTTGTTGGGCACAAGCCGGTTAGTATTCCTCAATGGCAAAGGAGGGGAGTTCATACTCTGGAGGATATTTATGATAAGAACGGCCTTCGTGCGTTTCAGGACTTAAAAGAATTTTATGATCTTCCCGGCGAGTCCTTCTTTCTTTACCTTCAACTAAGGTCAGCGCTGAGGGCGCATGGCGTGCCGTGGGCTCAAGCTTTGCAACCACACCCCTTCCTCAGGCTCATAGTGGACAGGACGACCTCCAGAGGGTTTGTCTCAGACTTGTATACGCTCTTAATTCAATCCACGTATAAAAATGTATCATTGGATACAATCTGGCGTGGGGATATCCCGGAGTTGGACCCCGAGTTTGACTGGGATGATGTTTGGGCAAATGTGGCATTGTCTTCCCGCAACCCCAATCACCAGCAAATTAATTTTAATTATATTCATAGGACCTATCTTACACCTAGGAAGCTATTTGCTATGGGACTGGTAACCGACTCTCGGTGCACTGTGTGCTCTCAAAGGGCCACTGGCACTTATATGCATATGTATTGGGATTGCCCACCAGTAGCCCGCTTCTGGAGGTCAATAACGGACAAACTTTCAGATCTGTGTGGCTTAACTATCCCATTCACAGCTGTTATGCTACTCCTGAACGATATAATAACACTACCCGCGTCCGTACAACTAAAAAGGGTTGTCCTAGCGGGCGTCACAGCAGCGAAGAAGCTAATAGCATTGAGATGGAAGGAGCCTGAGAAGCTCACAGTGATTAACTGGTCCCTAAGACTGTTGGATGTGATTTATCTTGAGATATCCACGGCGCGGGTGATTGGGGTGGGGCAGGCTGGGATTTACCTGTGGTTCGCAGCAGCTGAGAAGGTCAGGACCACCGTGTGCGGCTGAGCGGGGTTGGGGTGCTTGTTCGGGGGAGTCCGGCGGTCTCGTGGGAGGGGGAGGAGTAAATGTCTTGTCTGTCTTGTCTTTTGTGTTGTCCTCTTGACTTTAACTGGGGGATTTTATTGGGGGGGAGCTATTTTGCTATTTCTTCACTATTTGGACACTTTTACACGGTTCCTGTGAGTCTATGGAACACCTCTGTAGGTTTTTGTTTTTCAAGAAGGTTCATTGTTTTGTTTTTCTAGTCGTGTACTCAAAAGCGGCGTTTTTCTACCTCAGGACCTTAGGCCGTTTTGAGGCTGGGCTCCAACCACTGTGTGACCCGGTGGCATCTGCCACATTGTTATGCAGCTGGGAAATCTCTGACATCACTGATATGCACATTTTGTGATGACTCAGCTCGGTGAGGGTGAATGTTGTGAGGTGAATTGGAAGAATGGGCCTTTTTGAGAATTAGAGATATACGTTTTATTAATATAGGGCCACACGGCCGGGAAACGGTGCTGAATACTGTTATTTCTGTATTATTATTGTTTCTGTTATTTCCCTGTGAAGTTCTGTGTATTGTTATTGTGTTGTCTTGTTTTCATGTAAATAATAATAAAAAAAATTGATAAAAAAAAAACATTAAGACATCATTTACAGATAGGCAGCAGTGTGCAAGGTACAAGTCCTAGTCACTGAAAAAAAAAAAAAAAAAAAAACACAAACAAAAAACAAAGTCCATTGACTGTCTCCCTCTATAAGTTAAATTTACAAATAAGGTCTAATGTCAAAGTCCTCATTGAGTCCTGTTGGTGCCATCGTTTTAAGATAATGGATCCACCATACTTCTCTCCTCAGTAGGAGATTATCTATATCTCCCCCTCGTCTTGGAAGATGCACTCTCTCTATTCCAAGGTATCTTAGTGATGAGACATTGTGGTGTGCCTTTTTAAAATGTAAAGCTTTTCATCCCCATTCCGTATCGTACACCTGTGTTCAGCAATACGTGTTTTTAAAGCATGTGTTGTCTTACCGGCATATGCCTTACCACATGGGCACTTAAGCATATAGATTACATTGGTAGTTGTACATGTTATTTTGCCTCTTATTTTTATCTCTTTCCCAGTTGTTGGGTGATAGAAAACAGTGAATTTTTCTGTGAAGTGACATTGAGCACACAAACCACAACGTCGGTTTCCATCTGGCAGGTCATCTAAAAAATTGTGTGTTTTCTTAGAAGGCAGGTCTGATTTAACCACAATGTCTCTGATGTTATTTGCTCTCCTGTAGATTAGTCTAGGGGGGATCTGAAAAGATTTATGCAATGTTGGATCAGTTCTATGAAACTAGTGACATTAAAACGTCAATAACACACATTTAGTTGTTTATTTTACTTCATGTTGCCTAATTGTATCCATAAATGTGCACATATTTAACACATTAACTGCCACAGAGTTTCAGCATCTTATACCATTCTCTGCCAGTACTGTAAGTGTATGGAGATGTTCACCTTCTTTGCAGGGCTATAACTTTTTAAATTGTATTGCTAAATTGACATTACTATGGCCCATTCAACATCGATTATCTATCGTTCAGGATGTAGGAACGTTATACTTTTTCATTCACACATTCATACAAAAATACCGTCTAGAATATAAATATGTTTTTATCGTTTTCTGCAGTAATTCCTAGAACGTGAGATATAGGCATAAATGCATATATACATTATCAAATGCCGTTTGTTGCCGATCCACACTATATAAAATGTTTAACTGTACATGGTCCTAAACGTTATGACTGATCATGCGCGGGTGAACGGAGGGGGGGGGGGGGGGTTGTTTATAATTCTGTGATCGTCGTTAAATGATTTATGTAGTATGGGTGATATATAGATCAGAGCAGTTTGCATGGGTAATAATAAACAAACGCTGAAAGTCACGGCAGCCTCCTCTTACCGTTGGGCGATGATACTGGATCAAACAGATCCCAGTTATTTGATGGGGATCGAGGCGATCCATTTCCGGTTTGTATAATACTAATCAGGGGTGCAGTTGTAATACGTGCGAAGGCCAAACGCCCGCGCAAACGCGCTCCCGCGCATGCGCATACATGTTCCCTCTGTTGCGCACAAAACAGATGATACACCTTGTCTCATCCTTTCAGTGAAGTCGGGAGATCAAGCAACCCCCCACCACACCTACAGGGCTTGTATTTGGTTGTCGGTATCCTATTATTATGCAAAGTATATCACCTAGACTTTGCATAATAATAGGATGCGCGCACTTCGGCCTCAGTGACGAAGGCTAAACGCCGTTTGACCGCGTTTGCCCAGCACTGCACCCCTGATACTAATACACGCCCAAATCATGTCGATTATTGAGTTATGGCAGCAATCCATATCCACAGTGTGTGGCTAGAGTCCTGCGATGATATCCCAGATAGCAAAAAATTTGTGAATCAACGTTGAAATAGGGTTAGGCAGAAATATTGAATCTTTGTTGAAGCCTGACATCGAAATTATACAAATCGTTGTCTATGACTTACATGTTGAATCAACGTTAGGTGTCAACCATAACTGATACTATATCAATGTTGATTCAACCATCATCTAAATGGTAATCTACATGCACATTTTAGTTGATTTTATATTGAATCAATGTTAGGCATCAATGTTTATTCAACTATAATCTAAATGGTAATCTACTTGTACATTTGTAACTTGTACATCTACTTGTAACTTGTAAAGTTAAGGAATCAATACTGATTAATGTACATTTTACATTAAAATATTGCTGCTGATATGTATACATCATAACATTACATGTTTTTTTCCTGCTGTTAAACACACTATTGTTGTTCAAAATTCTTATATGACCATATTTCCAAAAATGTGTGAACAAAAATGACAACATGGTTTTAATATAAAAATGTATCTTTATCTTTCAAGAGGGTCTCATCATACTTCCACAGTGACCAGTTAACCTTTTACACAAACAGTAAATAACAGACCTTATAACAGACCTTTCATTAACAATACTATATATAGCCACTGCCAGAATAGTGACACACGTATCGTGTGTGGTGAGCACACGCATTCATGCACAACAAAGACAAGATTGCGTTGTCTCAATCATTTTAACTATAAATTTATGAGCTCAAAGTATGAGCTCACTGACTGAAATGTCCAACAAAAAGCATCAATTGTCAAATAATATTGATCACATTAACTAGACTAGATGTTTTTGAGGAAATTAGAAAGGGAACAACAACTTAACCCTTGTGTCTGATCAGATTCTTATTTGTTTGATAACTTTGCAGTGATTATATTTGTAGCCAATATAATATGTGGCATAATCTTTTAATTATCTTGTATTTTTTTGTACTCTCTTTCATAAATTGTTTATTCAACTTCAGCCCGATCATAACCACCACATATTGTTTTTTTTGTCATATTTAACAACTCTTTTCACAAAAGTGGGAGTATTTAATTACAAAAAAAATATTAAAAATGGTTATGATCAGGGCTGAAGTTGAATAAAATATTTATGGAAAAGAAAGTGGGAAATTATTTCAACATAATCTTTTTATGGAGTTTTTCAATTTAGTCCCCTAATATAATACTTTAGTTTTCAGACACAACGGTTAAATAACAATGGCAGAGGATTTGAATTTAAACACAGTGGAGCTCAGATGATCTACAGTTGTCCACGACTTATCCTCCAAGGCATCTGCTATATAATAATCTTCAGATTTACTTAAGTGTTATTAGTAGGTTACAGCAGTAAGCATTAGTTTGCTCAGTCAATTATGGCCAATACGTTTTATATTGTTTAATACAGTTAAATAAATAGATAAATGAAAAGCAAATTTTGTTGTACCCCCCCCCCCCCCCCCCCCCCCCCCACTGTACCGAAAATAATACCGAACTGTGACTTCAAAACCGAGGTACGTACCGAACCGTGGATTTTGTGTACCGTTACACCCCTAATGTTTCTATAACTCTCTCCCATATAACTCACTCCCATACCCTTAACACCAACCGCTGAAGTGCCCTTGAGCAAGGCACTAAACCCCCAACTGCTCCAGTGGAGTTGCGCAGTGGCCAACAGTGTCAGACTGTGGTTGTACTGGGCAGCTCCCAGGTGTGAATGGAACTCTGTGAATGTGAAGCAGAGCGTAGCTGAAAAAGAGCATCCGTGCTCAGCGAACCTACCCTGGGTAAATACAGGTTAAAATAAAAAATAAAAAAATAAAAACACTGCAAGAACAGGCTGAAGCAGCAAGTCATTCAAGTAGATGCCGTCCATGGAAGAACAGTGTCCATGAGGGTAATTCCTTGTACTGTATGAACCAGGGAAACAGTGTGTGCTGGGGTACCCTAAGTTTGACTCTGGTTCGCTTGACTTAAGTTTGGGTCACTTCGATTCCAAGAACAGGCTGAAGCAGCAAGTCATTCAAGTAGATGCTGTCCATGGAAGAACAGTGTCCATGAGGGTAATTCCTTGTACAGTATGGACCAGGGAAACAGTGTGTGCTGGGGTACCCTAAGTTTGACTCTGGTTCACTTGACTTAAGTTTGGGTCACTTCGGTTCCTTGAGATGCCTCCCTCCCGGTCTGGTGCATAACGAAGCCACTTCTTGACAGTTTCGCTGTAGTCCTGGTCGGTCAGCTTGGGGTCAAACTGTCGAGCAGCAGCTGATAGACACAAAAATAAAAAAGTGAGGAAGAGAGGTGAGATGATGTACGATGATAAGAGCACCCCTCACTTCACACGAGTGTGATTTTTTTAATCACTCAATTACTCACTCTGTAGGTCTACAGTAACAAGCTACAGTCAGCATCCAGTTAGACTGGACAGGAAAGAGAAGCAATCGCCTAGCCTGACACCATCTAGGCAATACAATGTGTATCCATGCACCTCTAAAGCTCACCAATTACATTGTCCATTTCTTATAGGTTGCACTTTCATCACTTTATTCCAACATAACACATAATTATATTCTGAATCACCAGCAGACAGTCATGCCTCACTACCTAAACTTAACCTATGAAGTAGTTTGCAGGGGAGGAAGCTCAACAAACATGCAGGCTTGTAGTGTTGTGTGCTTGAATGGCTTCTTGCTTTCTGAACAACGCTTGTCTTTCTTTCCAGCCCAGTTGAACCCACTGGCCAGGGCGTTGGTAATAGCAGTTTTCAACATCAGTCTGATCAGGTTCTCTGAATTGGCATCTTGTCTTGCACAGTCTCTGGAGCGTAACAGTAAGAAGCATTTTGTATAAAAGTATTCTGTACTTCTGTATGACAACTATTAAAGAAACTTGAAACTTGGTGCCTCCTACCAAAGCCAGGCGAGAAATCTAAATCAGAGAGAAGAAAATGAAGGCCCTGCGTTATTTTATTTTATGAACACAGAGCAACCAACTTGTTTATACACACACTTTATGCATGCACTGATATTCCAGCCCATGCCAGTTGTTAGGTTTAACCACATTAACCCTCCTGTCCATATGTAAACGGTATATTTGAACAATTTCAAAACGTTTCATAAATAGCAGATATACAAGCTCTAACACGTTTTGAACTAGAAAGTGCTAAACACATTTATGACTTTAATCCAGCCTATATAGGTATATAGATGTGCCTGTCCTTTTTGGCTGTTTGTTCACCCTCCCCTACTACTAAACACATTTTTACCCTGAACAAGACCACACTGAAATGATCTACATTTGATAAATGAATGCAGTTCAATAAATTACCATCTTTTGACGGACTGATTGCTCCATCAGTAATGATTCTGCCTCATTGAAGTCTTGTTCACTGGCGATTGGCAGCTGGAAGGGGAGCATAGTGGATGTGGTGGCCACCCCGTGTCCCCTGGTCCCACCCGATATGTTGCCCTCAGCCAACTCGGTCTTGATGAACTGCACATCTCTGGACAGATCCTTCACCACCACAAGTAATTCAGCAAGCATTGAATTCATCTTCTGGATGGTAAGGTCTTCAGAAGAAGAGTTAAAATCATTAAGTGAGAAATAAAAATAAGCAGCAAATCACACAAGGAATTACACCATGTCCAATAGACTTGCCTTTCATAAGCTGCCCGTCATCGCCGGCCATCTGTCTACGCTGTGAAACACCAGATTGGGTGTTGTAGTGCCCTGAGCTGTATCCTGACATCCCTGTAGAAACAAAATCATAGTTATATATTTCACTATAGTTTGACTGCATTGGATCAAACTGGTGGTAGTTCCCTCTAAAATGGCATACCATTTTGTGCATGTTGTGAGAGACCAGGGGGACTGTTGTATTGCCCCGAGCTGCATCCCGACATCCCTGTAGAAACAAATCATTATATTTAAAAAATAAATACAAAATCTGACTTGTCAGTCAAACTAACATACATGTCATAATCACTAACACCGGTTCCTGACAGGCAGCAAGCGAGCGAACTGGAAACGAAATCACACACGACACTGTCCTGATATGACGCAGCGCGTGTCCGAGTGTGTCTGTGTGTGTGTTACCTGGAACAGGGGGCAAAGCAGCCTGCGATTCTCGACCAATAAAATGTGTTTAGGGTCGGGACTCGGCCGCGTAATCGCTCAACTAGAGACACAGCGAGCGAATATTTGAGGGCTGAACGACATCGCTGCTCAGTTCACTGTCGCTCGCGGCAGGTTAGGATAGTCTGATTGAAACGAATACATTTGAATCACTTTTTCTCGCTCGCTCGCGTCGCTCTATGTCAGGAAGGGGTGTAAGGAGTTGTATCCCTGTCTCTCAAAACACTGTTACTGAAAGAGTACAGTATCATACCACTACTTGCACTTTGTCGATCTTGCAGCTGCTGGACATGTGAGGCCTGCTGGAGCTGGTGGTACTGTGCAATATCAAATCCTTTCATCTCGGCTGAAACACAGTAGGAAATACACAAAGTTATTAGCAAATGACGCTATTGTAATCCCCCATGTGAGAAAATGTTTGATTTCCATTCAGCTGATTTCATGTGCACTGCCAAATACTACTTTAATAAAAATATCAAAGACAATGCGAGACAATACAGATATTTTAAACATGCCAGAATATTATGTTATGAGACTGCTTGATAACTCACCATTATGTTGAGTTAGCGATTGCCGGTAGTTGCTAGTAACCAGATCTACAAAGGGGAAATGTAAAATAAGTTGGGACTCAAACATGGTGGAAATTGTGCTCAATATAAAAGCATTATGTACAACTATACATTTTTATTGTGACATTGCTTGCAAGTTGTGAAGGCTTTGAATTTTTGTAGTGGGCTGGCATGCATACATTGTAAACATGTATTCTGTTGCATGCATGATGCCAGCGAGCTCCTGCCAGCAAGCTCCTCACAAGAACACAGATATGGGTTCACTTACTGTTATTTGGATCAGGAGTCTCCAACTAATCTAAATAGCTGTAGATCATGCCACCATCCAAAGAATCTAAAAAAGGTAAGCCAGGGTGAGAATTGAAGATGCTACAAATCATGTTTAAACAGTCATCTAGTTGGCATTTTAACATTCATAGCAACATACCATTCATTGTAGGCTCTTGGCCTAGTGGCCACACAGCTGGAGGCTTGCCGGATCTTGGCGCCTTACGAGACCGGCTCGATTTTGGGGTCTGTCCTACAACATATTTTAGTTGGCATGTTATTCACAATGTATATATTTTGGGCCAACTATAGAATAACTGCAAGAAACGCAGAAGTCCAATCAAATTAAAATGCTCAATTTGTCGGTACATGGTCAGACTAATTTGTTTAACTGTTATTATTATTATTATTATTATTATTATTATTATTATTATTATTATTATTATTATTATTATTATTATTATTATTATTATTATTATTATTATTATTATTATTATTATTATTATTATTATTATTATTATTATTATTATTAACTGTAGCAGTGATCATTTCCAAAGTGCCTATATAAAATAAATGCATTGCACCTGGGAACCCACATCAGGTGCTTTGGCAAAACGTTTTCTTTTGGCGTCACCACTCGAGTGGTCATCAGAGTCCGAGTGCACATACTGCTTATTTGGCCTAAAAAATTATTATATATATACACACATGTAATAAATGTAGTTATGATACTACGCTTATTAGTCAAGGCTAAAGTCTGAATACATAGGCCCTCAGGCCACTGTGTGTTATCCTTTTAGCACTACTTGCAACTACAACAGCAGTGCAATTATTTACAACACCCTAGGGAGAGTTGTCCCTTTAACAAAGTGAACACTGTACCTGGATCTTCTTTTCTGGCGGAGATCTCCTCTTCAATTTCAGAGGTTGGACACATAGTTGAGATGTACTTGGTCTCTCGTTTTTTGGCCTCATCATGGGTCTCTGGAAAGAGCAGAGAGAAAATGACAATTAACATATCTGCAGTCCAGTGTTTAACGAAAAAATATATATAACACCTCTTATCATATGTCATCGTGCATCTTCACAATTTGCGTCCTCACTTTTTGTATATGTGTTGCACGAATTACTCACCACACGTAGTAAGCTCACGTACATCCTTATAGGTGATCCATTTATAATCTGGTTGCAGTCCATCTCGAAGGGCTTTTGTGAGCTTTATGTGTTTAGGGGGCCATAACACAGTCTGGTCTTTAGCATTAAACCAGCTCTCTAGAACTACTGCTGTCCCACCATTTGGGAACTGTACAACTGACCACAGCACCACCTCACCATTCATCTTCAAAGGGCTGAAATGAGAATTTACGGTACTCATAATGATCTCTCCTTACAAGCCATTCCCATACCGTCCTACAAAGCCAAAGTGCACTACACACATTGCATTTTTTAAGCATTTAAAGGAAAACTCCAACATTTTGTGAAATTTGCTTATTTGACATCTTCCCTGGAGTTATAAAAAGATACATACCTTTTTCGTCTCTCTGCATGCATTGGGCTTAGGGAACGCCCAATGCGCAACTCAGTAGCTTTCCAGCAATCTAACTCTGACAGTTCCCTTGGTTTATGGTTAAATTCACAAGGCATGTAGGAACGTAGCTTTAGCAGTTTACCTGAAATGGCTTGTACAGTTTTGGAAGGGACCCTTGTTTCCAAATTCTTCCGCTTTAACCATATATTAAGCAATTTCCTTGTAACTCCGAGACAACAGAGATGCATGTAATCAGTTGGAAACATAGAAACCATCTTAACTAAACCTGTTAAAGGGCTCGTCCCATTGTGATGTGCCTCATCAACCATGTCTGAGAAACTGGAGTCTGTCCTAAGTCTGACTTTTGTTTCAGGATATGTCATTTTATTTCTCCATACACCCTCCTGAAAACACTTGTCACAACCAGAATAGCCATTAAATGCCTTGGTCTGCTTAATATAAGCTCTAGCCGGGGCATCACAAATGAAAGAAGAAATCTGTACATCAAATTGCTTGTCATTATAAATAATGCCATTAGACAGTACATTCTGAAGATCTTTGACAAACTGCTCTAGGTACTCAAAAACACTCTTTGGCTTGCCTAGACCACAAAAAATGCCAACAACAAATTGGGACTTTGTGTAGTCACATTTGAGACTTCCAAGTATGGGCCAAAACTGAAGTTTCGAACTTTTGAATAAAGGTAAACCATCTATATTAAACTGTAAATTAAGAGTTGTCAGAGTTGCCGGTAAAATCAAACATGCCAACCGTGAAAGCACCCCTTTGACTAAACCAAAATGATAGTATTCTCCCCCTTCAATCTTAGTGGTAGGCACATGTTTTTGTGTTCCTAGTAATGTTCTTCCATCTTTAGGAAGGGTGGGGTGAAACATCTTCAAAATGGACAGCAAAGATGATAGTGCAACCAGAGAGACTGAATAGGATGTTGCCCAATATTTTAAACTTGTCATGAGGAAATCTTCATTATGCTCATCACTGTCAAAGACATGTTCAGGTTCAATTTCGTCATCCCCAGCTATACTGTCATTGACTCACCTGGTGAGTCAATATTTTCACTTTGATCACTGATAGTTAGTGGTCTGTTTATTGGCAAATCTGATCTAGTTGTTAAATCTAGTGGCAAGTCTGTCTTTGGTAAATCTAGCAGGCACTCAGTAGAGGCTGTGACAGGATCTGTGTTCTTTAAAGAGTGATGGTTTGTCCTTGAATTAGCAGCAACAATTAACTTATAATCAGTGAGGATAGCCTGCTCTGTCTCTCTCAGTAATTTGTTGACTCTACGTATTTTAGCCTGAGAATAAGATGACATAGTGATGAGGTGCTGTAGTCAATGTAATGGTACATAAATTGTGCTATTTACTTGGCTAGAACCAATAGTACCCAGCTGCAGCCGTTCAGACCAGCGCTTACAAGCCCTGCACATACAAGCCCGCACATAGCAACCCCTCGCTTCCATTGGCTGATTTTGGTCACGTGATTTTGGGTCACGTTGCACGTTGCACTGCGGGATTGATTGATTGATTGATTGAAAACTTTATTAACAGATTGCCGTATGATTTGGGTCACGTTGCACTGCGGGATTGATTGATTGATTGATTGATTGATTGATTGATTGATTGATTCATTGATTGATTGATTCATTGATTCATTGATTGATTGATTGAAAACTTTATTAACAGATTGATTGATTGATTGAAAACTTTATTAACAGATTGCCGAATGGGTACACGTGACCACAGGCCCTGATTGATTGATTGAAAACTTTATTAACAGATTGTAGAATGGGTACACGTGACCTGACCGATTGATTGATTGATTGATTGATTGAAAACTTTATTAACAGATTGCAGAATGGGTACAGTGACCGATTGATTGATTGATTGATTTATTGATTGATTGATTGAAAACTTTATTAACAGATTGCCGAATGGGTACACGTGACCACAGGCCCTGATTGATTGATTGAAAACTTTATTAACAGATTGTAGAATGGGTACACGTGACCTGACCCATTGATTGATTGATTGATTGAAAACTTTATTAACAGATTGCAGAATGGGTACAGTGACCGATTGATTGATTGATTGATTTATTGATTGATTGATTGAAAACTTTATTAACAGATTGCAGAATGCAGTACAGCTCAATACACACAATTGTTAAGGGGATGCAGACCATGCAGTACTGTTACATTTGTGACATACAGTAAATATATACAAGGGGGAGGGAACTGTACATTTATGATGAATTGAAAATGGGGGACCCTGATGTAAACAAGACGGAAGTCTTTCTCTGGTCTGCATCCCCTTAACAATTGTGTGTATTGAGCTGTACTGCAGATATATTTCAATTGCCTTACTTATTTACATAAGTATTATAGGCCTACAGCAGTATTGTACAGACAGTCTGTGTGAAGTCTGTGTGGTTATCCAGCTGCACAAAGGCAGAGCAAGAGGCTCTACAGAGGGTGGTGATGATAAAGCCATGATAAAGACCTTCAATCAGCTGAAGGGGAATCCCTCCAAGCTGCTGTCAGCGCTACACACCTTCGGCCGCTCTGGTATCAGCCATGCATCAAAACGTGCACACGCACTCAGGCGAGTCGCTAACCGTGCTGGGCCAAGTATAGCGGCTCAACCCACCTCTGTTGCCCGTCGTAAAATGAAGCTCGGGGGTCGACGACGGCTCGCTGCGGGGAGGCCGAAGAAAAGTGTGGTGAGCACAGACCATCGCTATAGTTTCCCAACAGGAGTAAAGTCTGGAACGCACCACAGCCTGTCACAAGCAGTAGAGATGTGTCGTAGCAATCCGAAGTGACATTGACCACCAATATAGCATGTACATAAAGACCCAGTGCCTCATCCGTAGCTAATATTGCACTACCACAGGACCTAGCATGTCCTACCATGCTCTGTAAATAACTTATGTACATATACCGATATGCCCTACTCTGTTTACTTGTTTTATTGCACAATGTCGTTCTATTGGATTCTATTATATGTTATTACTATTGTATTATGCACATCTTTGCGGGCACGACCACCCGCATTTCATTTTTTTTTTTTTTTTTGATATTTTTTGCACAAATCTCTCCAATATTCAAAACATCTCTTTCCACATCACCATATGCAACTTCCAAGATTTGCCTTTTTCTTTTTTGTAAGAACATACAAAACATGTAAAGGACTCATACAAATACATTAACAACTGACATGGAAAATAAAAAAGACTTACGAAAAAAAGAAAAATACTATACTATACATTGTGCGTATACATCCCTGATATATATACTTTGCATGTAGACCGATCTACCTGCGAGCAGGTATGTGCTGCATCCTCTATCGGGATGCCACCCTTCTCCATATTGCATGTGAGAGAAAGCGTCCCAGACACATGTAGGTGTGCATGATAGCATGCATGCATGTGTGTCTCCAACATATGTATGTGGGTACGTGTATCACGTAAGCATGTGTACATGCCTCACATGTGTGTGTGTGTGCATCTTCCAGGTATGCGACTGTACTCCTATCTCTTGTGTGTGTCTCGTATCCATGTGTGCCTCCGCCCCCTATGTGAGTGTATATCTCAGGTGTGCATATATATGTGCGTCTCAGCTACGTATGTGTGTGTCTCCTATGTACATGTATATCCCTCATATGTGTCAGTGAGAGCCTATACCTCAACTATGTGTATATGTAGGTGTGTGTATGCCTATTTCCTATAAGTGAGTATGTGCATGTATGTGTGCCCCTGACATGTATAACTTAGCCTTGTGCATATGAGTGTGTGTAAACCTATTATGTACACATACGAATATGTGTATCCTAGATACTTGTATGCGGCTAAACATGCGCATATGAGAGTGTGATAGAGACAGTGACCATTCCATAGATATACCATCCGGACATAAAATCCATGTACATACATATATAACACATTATAAAGTACAAGTACCATCAGATCAGATCCCCTTTTTCATATTCATCCTTGATATCATTGTAACCCCACCTTAATCATTTGTCCCCAGACCGTTCAGTCAGGTGTAGAAAACTGTCCCATAAACGTGTATGCAAATAAACAACTTGTGACAAATAAAACTCTTGACTTGACCACCAGCCTCTCTATCTAAATGTTATATTGTTAACTGTCTAGTTAGGCATTAACTGTGTTAATCTAAATGTTATATTGTTAACTGTCTAGTTAAGGCATTAACTGGGTTAATTAATCTAAATGTTATATTGTTAACTGTCTAGTTAAGGCATTAACTGGGTTAAGTGGGGAGTGCGTCATGGTACAGTTTCAGTAAGTGGGGAGTGTAAACAAGTTGAACGCGTCACGTGAAATAACTTTACGTGAATAAACATATAACGTTACAATGTACAGTTTCTGACAGCTGGCTGTGTTGTGAAATGTGCATAACGTTATGAATAAACCGCGAAGTCACGCGAAATAACGTTATAAACGCGAATCTGGTAGTATATTTATTTGTATCTTCTTGAGATGATAACATTACATCCGCATTTTACCGCATGGCGAGCTAAACCAATCAGAGAGGGGCTTCGCTCAACCAATCAAAGAGGGGGCTGCAGAAATGGAGCCCAACCAATCAGAGAGGCGTCTGCAGAACCTCAGCCATTGGGTGGGACCCAAATCACGTCACCAAAATCAGCCAATGGAAGCGAGGGGTTGCTATGTGCGGGGCTTGTATGTGCGGGGCTTGTAAGCGCTGGTCTGAACGGCTGCAGCTGGAAGCATCTCGCTAGAACAGGTATTTGCTTCAATTGCTGCAACGCGCGGCTTCTTGAAACTGGTATGTGATTCTGGAAAAAGAAAGAAAAAAGGGGGGAGGGTCCTGATTAATGTGCTGCATTGCAATGTGCAGGGTGAAACGCTTGCATAATTCTACATTTTGATCAATATCAAGAGAGTTCATTATTATATTATTGTTCATTATAAAATACCATGCATATAACCAAACGTCTAACTATATAATCAATGTAATGGTACATAAATTGTGCTATTTACTTGGCTTGAACAGGTCTTTGCTTCAATTGCTGCAACGCGCGGCTTCTTGAAACTGGTACGTGATTCTGGAAAAAGAAAGAAAAAAGGGGGGAGGGTCCTGATTAATGTGCTGCATTGCAATGTGCAGGGTGAAACGCTTGCATAATTCTACATTTTGATCAATATCAAGAGAGTTCATTATTATATTATTGTTATATTGCTCATTATAAAATACCATGCATATAACCAAACGTCTAACTATATACTATATGTATGTCATGTATGTCCCTATGCCATAAATGTCATCATGTGTATGTCATAAATGTCACTATGAATTGAAAATGGGGGACCCTGATGTAAACGAGACAAAAACGTCTTTCTCTGGTCTGCATCCCCTTAACAATTGTGTGTATTGAGCCATACTGTATTGTACCCCTTTTGCAATCTGTTAAATAAAGTTTTCATTCATTCATTCAACATTAGCAGGACCAGTGGCACGCCAAACAGCCTGCAAACTACCTGGCGTTCTATCGCCATACTCTAAAACAAACTCTAACCTTAACCAACTTCGAAAGAGTGCCTAAGCTTAAAGGGGAGATGAAGCATATAGCGATATAAACATAGTCATAGCATCAAATTAGTATTTAGATAAGCCACAGAAAAAATCACGTTATAAAAGAAGATCTAAGAAAAAACTATTTGTTATGTGAAGCGCTTTATCAACATGGGCGTGGCCATTTTGTTTGGTGACATCACCGTCACGGGGCATTTAGCTAGCTGGCTACCTAGCCGCAGCCGGGATTCAAAGCCAACTAGCCGGCTAACCCAGCTCGCTAAATGCTGCATGTAGCTAGCAGAACTGTAAAATTAGTTTGAACAGCCAGGAGCATACAAAAAGAACCATGCAGTCCCGTTGTCTGGTAGGCAGCGTTGCATTTACGGATCCACGTGTTTACTAGGCCAGCTACCGCGTGCTTCCTTGACTACTTCCTGTTCACCCAATAAGCATGCTTTTGATTGGCTGAGTCGCACAACGTCATTCAGTACCAAAGCACGCAATTGGAGCATGCAATTTCTGTTCGTTTGGCGATAGAATAATTACATCGAAATAATAAATAACTGGTTATAGGTCTTAAACAACCGTACGATTCCACTTGCACACTCTCCAGAGTTATATTAAGTACACGCTAACGAATATTCATGAATATTTATCTTAGTTGACGTATATATATATATACCTACCAAACTGCAGCATAAGCACATGCACAACGCCGTCAAGAGTACACCAGTCACACTCACAATAACGTTCTTTTTCACTGAACACAGTTAAGATAAAAGTAATATAGCCAAAACTTACTGTAAAGCACTCAGTAGAATCAAACCCGGGGGATGTCGACGTTGCTGTTCTGTTGCCAGTTCACAATGAGAGAGTGCTGCATTAGATAGTGGAGGCTAGGATATGTGGCTGGGACGTACCATATCTGTATAAATTGGGGGGGGCATTCGGATCGGTCCAACTTAATGACGACAAACAGCATACGTTGAACAGCATACGTTGATTCAACATTTATTAGATATTGGCATTTCAATCATTAAAATGCAACCACAAAACAATATTGATTCAATGACATGTTTTCAACATTGGTCAATTGGTTCATCGGTTAATGGGTGATCCACCATCAATCGTCGACCTTAACCAAAAATCAAGCATTTTGACCATAAATCAACATTGAATTAACACCTTTTGCTATCTGGGATGCGAGTGGCCGGACGGATTTAGGAGACGCACCGATATCCAACCGGCATTTCCGGTTTGGCAACTCGCCGATCATCCACCAGGTGGCAGTATTGAAGCGTTGCAGAGTTGTGCCGAGTCCGACAGCATCAGACAAGGATCCGTGAGGGAAATATGAATACCATGGCGAAAATATGAAATATGATCAAAATAACGTTGTACGCCTTGGTCTGGCAGAATTTGCATGAACTTGAAACCCGTCGTACGACGTGAATGGCGCAGGATGTGTTAAGGGGGAAGTGCCTCATTTGCATATATAAACATAAAATTCAGAACTTGCAATATATTTTTTCTTAGTTTATATGTACATAACAAACTGGGAAAGTTTCATAGTGATATCTATTCAAATATTTTGTGTGCCTATTCACCTGGGGTGTCTCGCCTTAACACATTGTGCGCCATAAATGGCGTAAGTCGTTATTGCCCGCCATGTGTTGAACGCCAACAACGGCGTAAATCGTTTTTGGGATCAATATTTCATTTGTTCGCCATGGCATTCATAATTCATCCAGCCTCCCTCCGGACTGCAGCGGCACCCTGTCTGAGATTGCAACGCCTCAATACCGCCGCCTGGTGGATGGTCGGGCGAGTTACACTTATGCTAAACTGGAAGTGGCGATCGGTGCATCGAGGAAATCCCTCCGGCAGTCATATCTTGTTACGTGGGTCCAGACATAGACGCCTACGTAATAGAGCAGCCAAAGCACGTGCTCCAGGAGTATTGAACTTGGGGGAGCAAACTTGTCTCTTTGCTCCCTCACTTTTTGATCATATGATATATCCCCCCCCAATATATAAATATTATCTAACCATAACTACGTAATTTCAATCAAATTAATAATACGCAATGACACTTAATAGCAAGTTTTTAAGTTTCCAAAGATTGCGACACCCCCCTGCCCGATATGGTTTGATCCAGTGCCTCCCACAGACAGAGCGGAGCCCGGCCGGCGCACTCCAGTCTCACAGCACTGCAGCCTCCAGGTGTAAGCTGGTAGGCAGGCAGGCAGGCAGCGTGAACACTTTGTCACAACAGCAGGATCTTCCACTAAGTAAGTTCAGTTGTTCGAACAAATTATTATGTTAGACATCATCTTTACTATTGAGTGGTATAACTTCTACCACGCAATACAATAAAATTGTTTCATGGTCCGAAATGCCATCTGGTCATACCAATAATAATAATAATAATAATAATAATAATAATAATAATAATAATAACAAAGTTTCCCTCTGGTTGGCGTTAGCTTTAGTGCTAGCCGCTAGCTAACGTTGTCATATATCTAGATATGTGGTGTCGTCAGCTGGATAACGTTGACTTCGTTTGCAAATTTTAACGTTCGCTATGGCAGACGAGCAGGGCCGGATTAACGACGGCCGCGGCCCGTGGACCTATAGTGACGAGGGCCCCCCAACATTTTTTTTATTTTTAATTTTTTTTTATAATAATAATAATGCAATAAAAGTCTGAAAATGAAGGGATTATGTCCATGAGTGTCATTTTTAGAAATTAAGGCCTGCCTCTTATATAAGCCTCTAATAAAGGCCTGGTGCTCTTTGCAGCTGAGGTAAATAGAGGACCCGTCCTATATTTGAGGATTTACGGTAAATCAAGATGTTCAATTATCTTAAGGTACAATACCTGAAATGAAAATGTGTGTGTGTGTCCAGCCAACCAGGTAACATGGCAGAAAAAAGAAAGAATACAGACATCGGAGCATTTTTCAGTACACCAAAACGCAAAGTAAGAACCCTAGTAGCCTAATAGCTCAAAGACTTAAAGGGCGGGCTCCACAAATAATGGATTGCACGGTGTTAATTGCACCCTTACTTACAATTCATTATGAATTGTAAATGGGGGACCCTGATGTAAACAAAACAAAAGTCTTTCTCTGGTCTGCATCCCCTTAACAATTGTGTGTATTGAGCCGTACTATATTGTACCCATTCTGCAATATGTTAATAACATTTTTTATCAATCAATAACAGATTGCAGAATGGGTACAGTACAGTACGGCTCAATACACACAATTGTTAAGGGGATCCAGACCAGAGAAAGACTTTCGTCTTGTTTACATCAGGGTTCCCCATTTTCAATTCATAATGAATTGTAAGTAAGGGTGCAATAGAAATGTTTCATAATGATGTTCAGTGTATTCATAAGTGTATTGCTCTCCTTAATGTAGAATGATATGGTGACTGTACAGACTCAGGAAGGAGAGAAAGAGACCCAATAGTTACAGGTAATGGAAATATCAGACAGTCAGCTTAAAGTGTAGGATAACATAACAAATTAAGACACAAATACTTGGATTATATATCCCCCCCTCTCTCCCTTTCTTTACAGAGTAGCATAAAGATTGTGTATTCAAACCGGTTCAGTGTATTCATAAGTGTATTGCTCTCCTTAATATAGAATGATATGGTGACTGTGCAGACTCAGGGAGGAGGCAGAGAAGGAGAGAAAGAGACCCAACAGTTACAGGTAATGGAAATATCAGACAGATTAAAGTGTAGGATAACATAACAAATTAAGACACAAAATAGGCTATATTTACAGCAGACCCTGTTATTGTTCCTTGTTGGTATTTTTTCTCTCTTTCTTATTAAAAACTTGGCCTATTTGAAAGGAGATTGATTTAATAAAAATAAAAGAGCGAAAAATCAATATACAGTATATATACAGTATATATATTAATATATTATTATTATTATTATTATTATAGTAATTGGCTATCATACTGCAATATAAACTGAGTTTTATAGTGAAAAGAGCAGCTTTATTAGTCAAGATTGAAGGCTCTATATTGCAGGAAATTACAGGTTCATTAAATGAAAAAAATATCTGCCGTGGAGGGGGTCGTGCCGGACCCCCTCCAAACAACCCCTCGCCTGTCAAAAAAATAAAAAAATAAAAAAAAAATATAAAAAAATATAAAAAGAAAAAAAGAAAAAAAAATTGTACCCCCACTTTCAACTATAACTAGGCGGCCATGGGTCCAGACAAACACTCGAGTGCATTTGGATCGCTTTCGAAACGCAATAATCGATATGATTTCTGCGTTTATTGCGCCATACAAACCGGAAATGGATATAGGAGATCGACATCAAATAATTGGGATCTTTTTCCTCCAGTCTCATCGGCGAACGGTATGAGGACACTAACGTTATTTTCAGCCCGATTGTCCATCTCTTTGTTTGCAATCAGTCTGATCAATATATCAACCCATACTAAATAAAGCTGTTACTGACGATCAAGGAATTATAAACGACCCCCCCCCTTTCCTTCACGCATGATGAAGCATAATGTATACCGATCATATACATTTGAATTTTTTAATATAGCGTGTATAGGAAAGAAACGCCAATTAGGGATGCTCGATATTGGCTTTTTTACCGATACTGTTACGAAGGATCAGATTAAACCGAGTATATATATTTATTTGTTGATATATATTGAATAGTATTTGTATATCGTTTGATATCCCTTGTATATTCCTTGTACATATACACGGAATATCCCTTTAGCCTACTATAGCCCATAATAGTTCATTCTCCTATTGGACAAAGGACCAGGCGCCAGGGGACCAGCCCCCGGAGTCAAGTTCAAAGTTACCGACAAGACATGTCTGTACTAGCCCCGGCCCTGCCCAGGGATACGGCGACAGAAATGAGAGTGGCACTATTTGTTCACCGTGCATATAAATATGGCACAAGTGAATACAGAGGCACTTAGTCAGAAACTTAGTAACCAACGTGAAGCCTCACCCACGATACGACGTGCGGTGAAGTATGGCCTGTTTGGCCCCAGAATAGCATTGAGACCGCGTGCGAATTAATAACTGAATTGTCAGAGTTTGGCACTGTACCGTCGAGTGCGACGTATTTCTATTAAGTCAATAATAGTCTATTGTGTATGGTGCATCGTGCGGTTAGAGTTCTAAGGTGACCAGCATCTCCAACGCTTCCTCGTGTTAGCTAGATTCTTATCCAGGCTGGGCCGACCACATGGCGCTTTCATCCGAGGAGATCTAGGCGAGGACCGAATGGACATGTACACTGGATTACCTACCCGACGTCTGCATAGCCCTGTGCGGCTGGAATATATATTTGCTTTGGTACTGTGATTTGTGGAGCGGATAATCGCCGACGCCTGTGAGTGTTGGATTTACCCCCGAGAGGAGTCAAGGTCGAGTCGGCGCTCAGAGAGTCTGAGGCCGCCTAGCGTTCTTCACTGTGGAGCTACAGCCTACAAGAGAACCAAGCTGTATTCGTCTGCGGATCAAGAGTCTATCGCACTGTCTTCTGTACTCGAAGTCTCCCTAGATATCGTTGACCAGACGGTCTACTACCGACAGCTCTCCTACCCCCCCTGCCGGCTTACAACCGGGAGGACCCCTTCCAGTATATCCCGCTATATCATTAAGTGTACCATAGATATAATTCCTTAAGAGCCAGGTTGTATACTTGCCTCCTGCGTAACCAGAGAATGGACATTCAGTGTTGATTTGCCTACGAATACTAATTTGCCTTACAAGTGCAATCAAATGTAATATAAGTATCATATGTACCTTTTGCTCCATTAAATACTTGATTAATACCTTTGACTGGAACCGATTTCATTGTGGGAAGTGTTCATCATATTCATATATTGTGTACTGTATGGCCAGTAGTTAAAGTACATAAAGCGGTAGTGGTTTAATGATACCATACTTATCAATACAGTCAGGGAATTGTACCCCTCAGTTACAATTGGTCCTTCGAGCCGGATGGTAACTAGTGTAATATTAATATAGTGGTATTAATATTGAAATGGCCTATGATGAACACTCCACAAAACGGTCCTCCTAAAGTAGATCGCCCGCAGCGTAGACGGCAGCCACCTCAGTTCTTAGAGGATTACGCTGCCAGTATACTACCTAGCCTTCTACAGACGGTAAACGCGGTAAAAGTAGAAAGTAAAATTATGTCCGACCCTATCAACCAGGATACCCCGACCACAGAGGCCCTAGTGGGTTCTAATGTAACTGACCAAGCTCACGGTGGGGACCAGGAGGGAACCGACATGACTTTACCCCCCGCCAAGACCGAAGAAGTAGTCCCCGGAGAGCTCCGGGAGGAAGACAACCCTCCAGAGATGGAACTCTGCACGGTACAAGATGAGGAGAGCGCCGCGGAGATAGAGCTCCAGGACTCCCCGCAGGAGAACGCATCTCCAACGAGTACTGCCAGGAGCGGATCACCTCAACCAGCGTCTTCCCGCAGCGAGGCGGACAAGATGCTGGCACAGGCGTTCCTCGCCAGCCTAGCAGCCTCAACAGAGCGCGATCGACTCCAAGCACAGACGCTTAGTGAGCGCGAACATTCTTCCATGGAAAGAGAACGCATTCAAGCGCAGCAACGGAGCGACGAAGATCGTATACGTCTAGAGATTAGACGCCTTCAGACGGAAGAGAATATGGCAAGAGACCGGGCCGACACCCAGCGTGCCGCTGCCGGTGCCCAAAGAGAAGCAGAGCGCGACAGAATACAAGCGCCAAGGCAACACCCCCTCCCTCCGCACGGGGTTCCAGGGCCTCGTCAAGACACGGGTCAAGGGCACCCTCCCCTAACCGATCAAGCGACCCTGAACTCGACCACCAGAGAGAGCCTATACCCCCCTCCGAACCCCTTCCCCGACCGGTCCCAGTGAGACCCAGCTACAAGGAAGGAACGGTGTACACCGCGGAGAGGCTAAATAGACGACTACAGGATCTAGATGACCTGACAGAAGAAGAAGAGGGAGAGGAGGAGAGTCAAGCCCGACAGCAGCACAGTACTCCACAGGACCAGGAGGTCCAGTACAGCCCAGACTCTACCCCCGCGGCTCTGCGCTACAGACCCCCGACTCTATTCACGGGTGAGCATGACACACGACCAGTCCCGAGGAATAGCACCTGGATATGCGGGCCATGGTACCCTGCCGGTACCAGCCCACCGAGAGGCGTAAGAGGAGACTCGCCTAGGAGGCCTCTCTTCCAATGCTCACCGATGTGCCAGCCATCTACGGCGTCATACATTGGCACACCGACGTTCCCAGACTTCACCCATGAGAACCGAGCACAGTACACGGAGTTACGGATGTGCTTAGAGACAATGATGGTTGACGTAGCTGATGAACGCCACAAGTATGCTATCCTATTGAAGCACCTCAAGGTGCCCCGAGCGCACAACATAGCGCTGGCCTATGCCACCTCTACTACCCCATACACAGCGGCTCTAGCAGCGCTCAACCAAAGATATGGACGCATATGGGATTATGTAATACAAGAGATAAGGCATATTGACCGCCTACCCCCAGCAACAGACAATCGCTCACTAGACGACCTGTCTATCAAAGTACAATCCCTGGTAGGGATGCTGTGGGCGCAACGAGAAAAAGGGTATGCACGAACTATACGCAAACTCTAATGTCGAGAGGATTTTAGAGAAGCTGCCGCCCGCCCGACAAGAGCGATTCAGGCGGCAAAGAGACCACCGTGATCCTAACGGTCCCGAGCCATCCCTCCTAGACCTAGCCGACTTCCTGGCGAGAGAAGTCAGCAGCCTACGATTGGATACGTTCGTGCGGAGCACACCAAGCTCCAGAGAGGGACCTAGGAGAGCAAACGATGGCCGAAGATTGGTGACTGTCATGCACCAATCAGAATCAGTACCGAGCAGCAAGAACCACAGTACCCCCTCGATGAAAGAGAAGTGGAAGATGGTGTGCCCGTACTGCGAAAGGGAACACTGGTTGTCACAATGTGACCTGTTCAAGAAGATGACCGCTGAAGAAGTGAGTCAATGGATAAAGTCCAACCGACGCTGTTACCGATGTGCGCGCAGTCACATGGCAGCCGATTGCCGCTTAAAGAAGAGGTGTAGTCGGTGTGACGGAGCCCACCTAGATGTCCTACACGACAGTAACAGAAGAAAGCCTGCACCTTCCAGCAGCACAAAGGCAAGTGTTATGTACATTGACCCCGCCAGCAGCGGGGGCGCCCAGGTGTATCCGAAAGCTGCCTACAACATTTGTAACATGTGATGAAAAAGTAAACAAAAAATTTAACTGTATTAGACACTTGTTAATGATGAATAGGCTTCACTTTAGATTGGCCCCCACGATAGCATCTGCAAATGATTTATAGATGTTTTATGAATGTCTTAACAAATCATTTGTTGAACATGAAAAATAAATGGAGATACACTATAGTCGTTTTTTAATATCCATTTTTCAAAGCATCTACAAATGTGTTACTACACATTAAACAACATTATTTAATGATGAACAAATCAAGTACAAACAATGATGAGTTATAAATAATGTAGAACTAATCTGTAAATGTTATACAAATAGTTATAAATGATTTAATAATCATTTATGAATGTATATAAATGGTTTGTTCATGATTAGTTCATTATCCACTAATGCGTTATAAATACTTTGTAAATGGTATACAAATATAGTTATAAATGATTTAATAATCATTTATGAATGTATATAAATGGTTTGTTCATGATTAGTTCATTATCTACAAATACCTTATACATGTATTATAACAGGGTGTTATTATAAAGTGCTACCGAAAAGCTTAAAAACATACTTATATTCTAGACGGTATTAACACAACAATGTATGAATGAAAAAATATAACGTTCCCACATCCGGAACGATAGATAATCGATGTTGAATGGGCCATAGTAATGCAGATATAGCTATAATATTTCAAAAGTTATAGCCCTGCAAAGAAGGTAAACATCTCCATAGGCTCACAGCGCTGGCAGACTGGGTATAATGATGGGCACAATGTGTTAATTAGATCCAGCACTATCAATTTTCGACGACGATAACAACTATTAGCCACTAGGTATTTCCTGGGTCATTCCCGGACATGATGTCACACGTCATACATACATCTGTAATAACCAAGTCTATTTGACTGAGCATATCCTTGGCTCCGGCTAATTTGCTCCACAACAGGAACACACACTCTCCCACTCTCACACACATGCATACACACTTTTTTGTTCTCTCTCTCTCTCTCTCTCTCTCTCTCTCTCTCTCTCTCTCTCTCTCTCTCTCTCTCTCTCTCTCTCTCTCTCTCTCTCTCTCTCTCTCTCCCTCTCTCTCTCAGCAGGACGAACAGGGCTGGTTAATATTTAATCCGATGGATGTGGTTGTTGGTCATGACAACTTGTTGGTTTCTGAATGGCAGCTGTCATCAATCATATGTGGACAATATGAGGGAGAGAGATGATACAGTGTGTGTGTGTGTGTGTGTGTGTGTGTGTGTGTGTGTGTGTGTGTGTGTGTGTGTGTGTGTGTGTGTGTGTGTGTGTGTGTGTGTGTGTGTGTGTGTGTGTGTGTGTGTGTGTGTGTGTGTGTGTGTGTGTGTGTGTGTGAGAGATAGAGACAGAGAGGGAGAGACAGAATACATGATGTGAGAGAGAGAAGGGGGGAGAGAGAGTGAGATACAGAATACAGGGTGTGAGAGACAGTGTGAGAGAGAGGGAGAGAGAGATAGGGAGGGAGAGTAAGATAGATATGGAGGGGGAGAGAGAGAAGGAGAGACAGAATACATAATGTAAGAGAGAGAGAAGGGGGAGGGAGATCAAGAGAGAGAGGGAGATACAGAATACAGGGTGTGAGAGACAGAGACTGAGAGAGAGAGAGAGAGGGAGATAGAGAGAAGGAGAGACAGAATACATGATGAGAGAGAGAGAGAGAGAGAGAGAGAGAGAGAGAGAGAGAGAGAGAGAGAGAGAGAGAGAGAGAGAGAGAGAGAGAGAGATTTTGAGTTTTAACAAGCCTTTCTTGTGCGCTTGCCACTTGTCAAATTGGTGAGAGTCAGAAGGGTAAAGGTGTGAATTATGAATTTTCCGGAGGAACACTAACACCTTCATAAAGCCTAGCATACACATACACAGACATACAAGGAGGACGTGACATGGAACGCACTAAGTTCGTAATTCCTTTATTTATTTATTTTAAATCGAACCGTCTAATTCGGAACGCACATTTCTTATTACGTCGGAACAGCATATCTTTGTGTTTCTGTCATGTTTGTGTTTGTATAGACCACATTGCTTAGCAGAGTTCAGTTATGTGAATGCAAATTAATGGAAACTATCAAGTTGATCAACATATTTTGACTGTAAGAGCATTAATGGGAGCAATAGATTATTATATATATTTTTTAAGTAACTAAAGGTTACTTTCACAGTAACGCATTACTTTTTGCGTTACTAAGGCCCCGTTTAGACGGAAACGCTAGCAGGTGAATCCGCAAAAATATTTTTGCAGATGTGCCTTTCGTTTATACGGAAACGGCGTTTTTACGGGGTGAAACCGCAAAAAAGTGAGACTACCTTCCAGGGTGGAATTCCTAGAAACGCAAAAGCTTTGCGATCTCGTCTAAACTATCAAAACGTATAAATCTGTTAAAACGATGACGAACGGGTTGTCACGGCTCTGGTCGCGCGTACTGCTTACGTCACAGGTAGCAGGTATGCGCCAGTAGCCGAGACGTAAACAAAGCAAGTATGTCTGACTATATCAACGGAGATCACTTGAAGGCTACATTGGCAGTACTTTTAACCCTTTCACTGCCACACGACAGAAGGTTACCCCTTTACTATCACACAACCGGCTGTCGTGTGGCAGTGAAAGGGTTAAATACACAAGAATCTGTCCCGCCGCGGCGTGAGTGGACCCACTGTCTGTGAGTGACTCTGCTTTGGTGCAATCACATTCCCCATCCACAGTCTGCGAATCAGAGGCAGAGTAGGGCGGGTCTTCACAGCACGTCATGTGACATATGCGCCAATCGTGTGACAGCGGGTCTCCGTCGTTACAGCGTCGTCTGCACGGAGAATTCCACTCCAAAACGCTCGTCTAAACGTAAAATTAAAAGTGAAACCGCAAGATGACTTTTGCGGTTAATGTTCACAAAAAGCTCGTCTAAACGGGGCCTAAGAGAGTTACTTTTGAAATGAAGTAACTAGTAATGGTAACTAGTAGTTTCTATTTTTCAGTAACTGTGTGTGTGTGTGTGTGTGTGTGTGTGTGTGTGTGTGTGTGTGTGTGTGTGTGTGTGTGTGTGTGTGTGTGTGTGTGTGTGTGTGTGTGTGTGTGTGTGTGTGTGTGTGTGTGTGTTGTTATGGTGTTGTTATGGTGTTGTTATGGTGTATGTAGTAATATTTTGTAGTGGTGTAGTAGCTAAGTAAGAAGACTCAGGATACAGGATCACTCTTTAGCCTTTAGCATATTTACTTAAACTTGGTAGCATGGTACACAGACTTCTTCTGCTCTTTCCTGTATGCCTAACATGGCATTATATTAACTGCGCCCCATAGCGGAGGCTCTTGGGAGTACAGCTTCAACATGCATTAAAGAACACAACATGCGTGTGTGTGTGTGTGTATGTGTGTGAGACCCATCATCCATCATGTAGCAGTGGTCAAGATGCCAAATTACCCTGGCTGTGGACACACACACACACACACACACACTCACAGAAACGCACGCACACACACACATGCGCATACGTGAGCTGAGTCCCCTTGCTCTTTTAACTCTGTCTGCATCTGTCTGACCTGACCAAGATTACACTCCTGTTTGAGTGTGTATGCGAGTATGAGAGAGAGAGAGAGAGAGAGAGAGAGAGAGAGCGAGAGAGAGAGAGAGAGAGAGAGAGAGAGAGAGAGAGAGAGAGAGAGAGAGAGAGAGAGAGAGAGAGAGAGAGAGAGAGAGATACTGTGCTATCAAGGGACTGTTGATTTAAATCTTTAGTCCACAATAAATATCTCTCACACTCACACCGTGTTGTGCCTGAGGGCTGTGGTCTCACAGCAGACATCTCTGTCTCTCTGTCGCTCTCTCAATTAAATTCAATTCAATGGGGCTTTATTGACATGGGAAACAGGTTTACATTGCCAAAACCTGTGTTAAAACAGGCAAAACAAAGCCAAACAATCAAACAGAGATCAGTACAGTACAGATAGTGCAGGAATATATGTGTGATTGACAGTCTTTATGGTGGTTGTATTCCGTTTGAAGGAATCTATCTTTTTCAATGTGTATAATGTAAATATCTGTAGATGACAGCATCTGCTATTAGATCTCAGATGAGGAGGACAGTATTTAGTGGTGTGTGTTTTCAAGTTAGACTCGGAAGCCAGTTCTAATAGAGCCATGGGCTCCGAGGTCGTCGGCAGGTTTGTTAACCCTTCTCTTGCATTCGGTCATACCCCCCTTCCCATACTATTTTCGGTCAAAATTGGCCGGTGTGTTTTGCACAGTGATATCTCTGGAACCCCTTATCCAATTTTGATGGTTGATATCTCATTTGAACAGTCAAAGCAAGTATAATCAATGGGTGGCAGACAGAATGACACTAGGGGTGAATTTCATGTTATAATTTTGCAGTAAGTTCAAAGATAGTGTTTACTGTACATTACTGTATATTATAAAAAGGCTTGCCATGTAGGCTGTGTTTACTGGAGATGGAAATCTTTTAGTTATTGTTGTATTCCTCCCGTCCCAATGATGTATGGGATGTATTCATTAGACAAAGGCAAGCCTGTGTTTCATTGTGTACTTTCAACTACAGTATATAGACCCACTGGTGGGCCCATCAAGTTCAGTGGGCCCATGTTGACTGTTGGTCAAGCTCATAGTCTGGATCGCCGTTGTCTTCCATTTCTGAGACATCCTCCTCTATCTGTGGTTCAATCTACTCTTCGTCTGGTTCAAGAAAGAGGTCCAGAGCCTCTCTGACAGAAAGTCGCCTGACCAGTCGCCTACTCATTGGACTCCTTCACCGTCTTCCGTGTGGATCGCACGGAAGCCTCCGGTAAGAGCGTCGGTGGGGGAGTCTGCCTCATTACGAACAATGGCTGGACTAGGCCAGAGGAGGTAAAGGTACTCTCCCGTTCATGCTCCCCGGACATGGAACATCTCTCCATTCTATGTCGCCCTTTCCACCTTCCCCGAGAGTTTACAGCAGTCATCATTACTGCAGTATACATCCCTCCCCAAGCAAACACTGTAAGGGCCCTGGCGGAACTGGCGAAGAATCTCAACAAACACCAGATTAAGCACCCGGATGCAGCCATGATCGTGGCTGGCGATTTCAACCAGGCAAATCTGGAAAAAGTTATGCCATCCTTCTTTCAGCACATCGCCTGCTCCACCAGAGGAGGGAATACGCTCGACCATTGCTACCCCCCGTTCAGAGCTGACTATAAGGCTGTACCGGCTCCGCCGTTAGCGGGAGATACTAGCACGTCGGATCATGACGGCATCATGTTGGTCCCTGCTTACAAACAAAGATCACGTGACGCCGTCGTGTCACGTGAGACAAAAAAAATGGCCGACCAATCAGAGGCCACGCTTCAGGACGCTCTCGAGGACGTCGACTGGGATATGTTTCAAGGAAGCGCCAGTGACGTCAGCGAGTTTGCGGACAGGGTTGTATGCTTCATTACAACACTGGCTGATAGTATTGTCCCTACTAAAAAGGTGCGGGTCTTCCCTAACCAGAAACCGTGGGTAGACAGTACTATCAGAGCAGCTCTGAAATCCCGCACCACTGCCTACAACCTGGGCAGAGAGTCAGGAAACATGGAGGAGTACAAGGCTACAGTCTATACTCTGCGCAAGGCTGTAAAACTTTCAAAACGGACATATGCTGATAAATTGGAGACACAAATGGCACAAGACGACACAAGAGGCTTATGGCGGGGGCTGAGGACGATAACTGACTACAAAGTCAGCGCCCCCTCAATGGGGAGTGACGACGCCTCTCTCGCGGACAAACTCAACTCTTTCTACGCTCGGTTTGGTGCATACAGTGGCGCCGCTAGCTCAACGGCTAGTGACGTCACTGGCACGCCGGCTGTTGTGGAGGGGGGGGCATCCACGGGGGGCGGGGACGCTCTCTCATTGTCAGTGTGAGAAGAGCATTTATGCAGGTGAACACCAGAAAAGCTGCTGGCCCAGACGGAATAACAGGACGCATACTTAAGTCCTGTGCTAACCAGCTAGCCCCTGTGTTCACCGCCATATTTAATCGATCCCTGGCGGAGTCAGTGGTCCCTGCCTGCTTCAAGATGTCTACCATCATCCCTGTACCAAAGAAACCATCCCCAACATGTCTCAACGACTACAGACCGGTGGCACTCACCTCCGTGGCCATGAAATGTTTCGAGAGGCTGGTCAAGGATCACATTTGTGCCTCCCTCCCCAGTGATATGGACCCTATGCAATTTGCATACAGGCCAAACAGGTCCACTGACGACGCGGTCTCCCAAGTACTGCACAGCACACTCTCACCTTGACCGCCAGAAGGGGGGCTATGTGAGACTGTTGTTCATTGACTACAGCTCAGCGTTCAACACCATAGTCCCCACCAGACTGGTGGAGAAGCTGATCGAGCTGGGTCTGAGCTCCGCTCTGAGCGCCTGGATATTGGACTTTCTGAGCGAAAGGCCCCAGGCGGTCAGGGTGGGGGGTCAGACCTCCAACACCATCACCCTGAGCATCGGGTCCCCCCAGGGCTGTGTTCTGAGCCCCCTGCTGTACTCACTATACACACACGACTGTGTGGCCAAGTTCAGCTCCAACTCCATAGTGAAGTTTGCGGACGACACAGTGGTGGTGGGGCTGATCTCGGACAACGACGAGAAGGCCTACCGGGAGGAGGTTGAGGTACTGGAACGCTGGTGCCAGGACAACAGCCTGCTCCTGAACATTGGTAAAACCAAGGAGCTGATTGTGGATTTTAGGAGGAGACAGCAGGAGACAGACACACCACTGAGGATAGACAGGGCTACCGTGGACAGGGTGAGCAGCTTCAAGTACCTGAGGGTCCACATCTCAGAGGACCTGACATGGACAACACACATAGACTCAGTCTTAAAAAAGGCGAAGCAGCGCCTCTACCACCTGAGACAGTTAAGGAAGTTCAGAGTATCTGGGAAGATACTCCAGTCCTTCTACTCCGGAGCTGTAGAGAGCATCTTGACTGGAAACATCACTGCCTGGTATGGCAACAGCACGGTACAGGACAAGAATGCCCTACAGAGAGTGGTGCGCTCAGCCGAGCGTACCACGGTTATTGCACTACCACCCCTGCAGGTTCTATACAACAAGAGGTGCAAATCCAGAGCCTGCAGAATAATGAAAGACCCTCACCACCCCAACAACAGCCTGTTCATGCTGCTGCGGTCAGGCAAACGCCTGTGAGCACCAGTAATGAGGACAGAGAGACTTAGGCTCAGCTTCTTCCCCCAGGCCATCAGAGCCTTGAACACTGAACTCTCCACGCACAAGCACACATGAGCACACACACAACACACACACTGTACATGCTCACACACTAGCAGCCACTTTAACATGAGCACACACACCATGCTCTGTAAATAGCTCATGTACAGATACCGATATGCCTACTTTGTTTACTTGTTTATTATGTCGCTCTATTGGTTGGACTCTTATTATCATTACTTGTATTATGCACATCGTTGCGGGCAAGACCCCCCGCATTTCACTTTATACCTGTATGCCATGACAAATAAAACTCTTGTATCTTGTATCTTGTGTCAATGAGTCAAATGAGAGCAAGGCACAAATATGTGACTCCGCCCAGCGTGCGCGCCTACAACTCGGCGACCCAGGTTCCTCACGAGAAGAGAACGATTTTTTATTTTTTTTATATATACTTACAGTTCGAGGGTTGAAGAACATATTTAGTATAACAGCGAACATATATAATAACTCTAATTGTGTTTAAATTGTGTTTAAAAATGGCTCCTTGAGACATACTCTGATCGTCTCTCACGAAGCTGTGGGGGCAGTTCCCTCGGGCTGTCCTATTTTTGCATGTGAAAGGCTGCTGTTGATGTGAGGTACGCCCACACACGGTGTGGTGTTTATATTCACAGCACCTGTAGCCCAGATAACACTTTTTTGCTGCTTAGATAACATCGACATGGCCGCACAAAAATTATCAGCTGCTCTTAATAGAGGAAGAGATGGAATGAGTATAGACTCCTCGGCGTTAATGAGTGACCACATCACGGACTACATGACCATCACGGAAGGTGAGCGGCCACCAGCTCTTTCATCCGACGATGAAGAGACCGAAGACGCAGATGAAGACGCAGATGAAATTGTCCCAGATCCAATCGAACCTGCCGACGATGGTGAAACAGAGGAAGACGGAGACCTTTGCGTTGAAACTGTAGCATTGGGCTTTTCAGCTGAATCGACCATGCGATCAGTTGAAAAGATGTCTGGTTTAACGGTGGAGGGCGAAATAGAAGAGGAACTCAGAAAGATAAACTCTTTCCACTGCAAGTGCCAGGCGCGCCGAAAGGAAAATTCAGAACGATCTGCCCTGTCTTGTTCAAAAAAACTGTCGGTTGAGCTAATTTACCAAAACCGATTGGACACCGCGTCGTTGACACCAAGAGAAAGGGACATGTGTCTGTTGTCCATTATTGGAACATGCCAAAATGTTTCAGAAAAAACGCAAAGTACCAAGAGAGTGAACGCTCTCCGTGTGGCTTCGAGGACAACATACAGATTTCACGACGTTGTTGTCTGTCGTCCAACGTTCTGTTTCATTTATGGGTAAGTGTCTTTATGCTTGTATATTGTATTGGACGTAGATGTATTGTATTGGACGTATATGTATGTTTAGCAATAGCAATAAATCGGTTTAAATAGGTGTTAAAGTCTAGATATAGTCGTCGAATCCTATTTTACCCTGCAAGGGCGTCCATTTTGGATATTCTGGGTAGTGTAGTTTTTGTGCGGCCATTTTGTAATGCACATCGCTAGGATAGGGATTCTTAAAAACTACACCTGAATGTAAACAAGAGTGATTGATTGATTGATTGAAAAGTTTATTAACAGATTGCAGAATGGGTACAGTACAGTACAGCTCAATACATACAATTGTTAAGGGGATGCAGACCAGAGAAAGACTTCCATCTTGTTTACATCAGGGTCCCCCATTTTCAATTCATCATAACATAATATATGACATACAGATACAGTGTGTACAATGTGTGTATTTCATTCATTAATTCTCTTCCCTATTGTTAACATTTTTGTTTAGGATCAGCGATGCGCTTCTCAAAAGCCTTTTCAAACACTACAAGACAGATGGCCTCACACCGCGGGAGAGGAAGAAACAGCCGAGAAATCACAAGCGTTTTTTGTCTCTTTTTGACGTAAAAAGGGTTGTGAAATTTCTGATCAACTTTGCTGTCCTCCATGCGATTGTGTTGCCTGGCCGTCATGCTGGTCACAAGGATTTCACTGCAAAGTTACTGCCAACCAATCTGACCAAAGCTTCCCTGTGGCGCCTTTACAGCAGTATAGAAGGTATGTCACAAAACCACCCCTTTCTTTCTCTCTCACACACACACATGGTTCCCACTTTTTCTTATTCTACCAATCTAACAAAAACACTTGTCTTTTCAGGATTTCGTGTTGTTGGTCAGAGATCCTTCCTTCGGTTGTGGAAAGCACTCCTTCCGCAGATAATGATCACAAAACCCAGGACAGATCTGTGTTCTCAATGCTACTCCAACAATAACCAATTACAGCAAGCCGCGGGAAGGCCAGAGAAGTTGCAGGTGGAGAAACTCCAGGTGTGTACAGTCTACTTTCACTACTACACTACAGACTGTTTTTTACCACCATCTATTCCCCTGTACCCCCGTCCATAGTGGCTTGTTTACAGTATTTACCCAAACATAGCAACGTCCGATGACGACATAGAATGGGTACAATACAGTACAGCTCAATACAACAACAGTGAACTGGAGGATGAAGACCAGAAAAAGACTTTCGCCTTTTTTACATAAGGGTCCTCCATTTTCAATTCATCAAAACATTTAGAGACATACAAATATACAGTAGTTTCATAAAAATGCTAAAATGCTATTTATTGATTGATTGATTTAAAACTTTATTAACATATTGCAGAATGGGTACAGTACAGCTCAATACATACAATTGTTAAGGGGATGCAGACCAGAGAAAGACTTTCGTCTTGTTTACATCAGGGTCCCCCATTTTCAATTAATCATATTTCATATCTAAATCATATAATATCTCATTGCTAAATATATGCAATATATAATCTAATAATCCAATAATCTAAATCTAATATATAATATAAAAATGCTAAATGCATGGGTATTTTATTTTGTCTTTAATGTTAGCTTGCAAACTCGAATACTGTCTTGGTAAGCCTCATAATGAATTGTTTGGGGAAAAAAAGAAAAACATTGTGATGTGTATCGCCGAAAGGTCAGAAAATATCGTGATATCATATTTAGGCCATATCGCCCAGCCCTAGCTTCAACACACATGACATTAGGATAACCTGAGGATAACTGAGCACTGCCACCTCATTAGCCGTGTGTGTGTGTGTGTGTGTGTGTATTGAGCCGTACTGTGTTGTACCCATTCTGCAATCTGTTAAATAACGTTTTCTTTCATTCATGCTTTCATCCAGGTGCAGTTAAAACATCTGGCCCTTGTTGACAGAGAACGCGAACTGTTGCAGGAGATGACTGCCGCCACAAAGCGCACATGCGCCGAGAACATGGATCTGTCGCTAGGCCCCTCCCCACCTGCAAGCAGAGATATCACGATGCACTACAGCTTTGATTACGCACAGCAGGTGAATATCCAATATAATGTTGCTTTTTGTTGTTAAAGGAAAACTTACAGGAACGTTTGAGTTGTATTTGGAGTGTATTTAGATAAGATGAGAGTGGGAGGAGAGAGGAGAGAGAAAATAGGAGAAGAGGGGAGAGAATAGGAAAAGAGAGGAGAATTTTTAATGTAAAAATAGTTCCTTATAGTTTTAGCAGTATTTTTTCATGAATCACTCGCCAAACATAAAAAATACTTGCATTTGGCTAGTAAAGTGGCCTAATTTCCTCCCCTGTTCCCTTATTTCAATGTCCCTTATTTCAATGTCCTTTTTTCTTTTTCTTCTTTCTCTGTCCTGCAGGTTCATTTTCCATCTCACCCTTTTCAAGTGGGTCCCATCTTTTTTAAAACACCGCGCAAATGTGGCCTGTTCGGTGTCCACTGTGAAGGGCTGACGAAGCAAGTGAATTACCTAATTGATGAAGGGATGTCAACTGGTAAAGGCAGCAATGCCGTTATCAGCTATGTGGATCATTTCTTCACCAACTATGGAGTTGGAGAAAAATCAGTGGACCTGCACTGCGACAATTGCTCCGGGCAAAATAAAAACAATTATGTCTTGTGGTATTTTGCATGGCGTACTATTCACAAACTTCACCTGCAGCTTGCTCTCCACTTCCTAATTGCAGGCCACACTAAATTTGGCCCCGACTGGTGCTTTGGTTTGATAAAGCAGGTTTACAGGAAGACTGCGGTCGACACCCTGGCAGGCATCGCAGACATCGCCAGGAAAAGCTCTGCAGTGAAAGGAGTCAATATCCCCCAACTTGTCGGTCGCGAAGATGGCACAGTTTATGTTCCAAGCTACGACTGGCAGCAACATCTCGGAGGCTTCTTCAAAAGATTCCCACAAATAAAGAAATACCAGCACTTCAGCTTCGATGCCAACAGTCCTGGGCCCTCATGCATCAACGTGTTCTACGCACAGATCTGTGCGTAACCCGTGCGTACGATCATTTCTAAGCAAAGAGTGGGATTCATCAATTTCGATTTGAACTTGACTTCGTGCGTACATCTACGCACATTTCAGACCTGGCGTACCTAGCTCCCAGTGGTAGAATATATTATTACAACAAGGAAATGAGCTTCTGTGCATAATAACACTGGATGTTCTGTATGAACCGTAGTTCATTATAGTTCATTGTAAGATAGCAACAGTAGTGTAATTATGGTCAAAACCCTATAAATAGCATTTGGAATAATAGATCTTTCTCTCAGAATGAATGCAGCATGTCATATATGTTACGATGAATTGAAAATGGGGGACCCTGATGTAAACAAGACGAAAGTCTTTCTCTGGTCTGCATCCCCTTAACAATTGTATGTATTGAGCTGTACTGTACTGTACCCATTCTGCAATCTGTTAATAAAGTTTTCATTCATTCATGGTTTATATAGCGTTATCGGAATATACGGGGTGTAGGCTACTGACTGACTGCGCTCCGCGTAGCTTGATTGATTGATTGATTGATTGAAAAGTTTATTAACAGATTGCAGAATGGGTACAGTACAGTACAGCTCAGTACATACAATTGTTAATTGGGGATGCAGACCAACTTTCGTCTTGTTTACATCAGGGTCCCCCATTTTCAATTCATCATAAATCATAAAGCTCAACTCGTTATTATTTTGCGCACAGACCGCCGAAACACGGGAACGTTTTGATTATATTTAAAAGGCTTTACGTTAAACGAAACAAGTGGAATTTCGAAGCTGTAAGCAGAATAAGTCATATGAATATAGTGTTCTTCCCCCTTTTTACTGTACAAGAAAGAATAGAAAACGCATTGCAATGACACCATGCAGATAGTGGACAGACTATATGATGGGATTCAAGTTCATGTATTGAAAGGCAGGATACATCATACATGCAGTGGGATTCATTGTTCTATGCTCTCGTATTATATTGTTTATATAGGCTACCCAATACTGACATCAAAATAGATTGTAGTATGCCTCTAGAAATCATATGCAGCAGGTAGAAAATTGACGGGAGATCCATCGCGATTTGGAATAGAATTGAGGAGAACTTTAATCCGTGGGTATTAATCAAACAACACGGGAAAAGGCAGTCATATTCCAGCGCGGTCTTTATTAGCCGACAACAAAATAGATGCCTCTAAAAATCATATAGCCAATCGAACACAACTAATAAAGGCATTCATACAGCACGGTTATAATGACACACAACCAGCGCCAAACAGTGGTCAACGAACGGTCTTTATTAGTATTTTGAGCTGTCCAGGCAGAATTGCAGCAATGGTTTTAGGGAGCCGTTGATATCTGACATCACCGTTTACAAGTCCGCCTTTTATTTATCCCATAAATCATAATACGCGATAGTGTCTTCTTGGTTCGACAGCAGTGAATTCTCCGTGGAGTTTCTCGGAGTCCCGCTCGGGTCGGTCCATTATTTCACATCCCATGGGGGGTGTTTCCTCATTTTCATGACCATATATGGATAATCATGCACGAGCATTGACGGTAGAACAAAGTGGTATTCATCAACACGGAGGACCATAGAGCCTGCGTACGCACGTGTGATGAATGCCGACTTCCCTGTGCGTACGCTAGTTCTACATTCCGTGCTTACGTGTGGAAGTAGGTCAAGTTCAAAGTCCACGTTGATGCATGAGGGCCCTGGCATGGTGACGGCGAAATTACACTGTGACGATACAGAGCCATTCACGTTTCAGCTGTTGAAAGACCCAAAACGCTACCCAACCATCTCTGGTTTTCCTGTCCTCCCCCCACCTGGTCTAGACAATGACCGACAGGAATATCTTTATAAGGAGATAAGACAATACTGTTCTGATGACGCAAAAGACATTACATGCCCACTCCCAACATCTAGAGCACCTCAGAACAAGAAGACTGTACGATGTTAGACACATGGATGTAGAGCACACACACACACACACACACTGTACTAGCAGTCACTTTAACATGAACACACACACACACTCATGCTGCACACGCTCACATTGTAAGGTCACTTTAAAAAAATTAAACAAGAACAGGAGTGGTTCTTGTAGAGTAAAAGCTTTTGTAAAACTCATGTACATATACCTGATATGTCTTATTCTTATTACTTGTTCTTATTACTTGTATTATTGCACAATGTCGCATTCTCATCCTATTGGATTCTTATTATTGCATTCTTGACTTGACTTGATAGTATAGTAGTACTAGTATAGCATAGGGACATAGAAGAATTGTATTGTTGTACCGGTACATCATACATGTACATTATATTTTTATTACTATAGTTTTATTGCACAATCGTAGCGGGCATGGCCAACCGCATTTCACTGTATGCCCTGGTATGCAATGAATAAAAAAAAATGTCACTTTAAACTAAATGGAAAGGTCACTTTAAAGGAAAGAACCGATGTGGTTCTTGTATAGTTTAGATTATTGTAGTATAGCATAATGACAGAGTTGAAACTGTATTAGCATGTCTATTTTTACCATGCACATCTTATGCCTTCTTATTACCTGTTTATGTATTTTATTATTAGTATTATTGCACAATCGATGCAGGCATGACCACCCGCATTTCACTGTATGCCCTGGTATGATATGCAACGAATAAAAAAAAATGTCACTTTAAACTAAATGGAAAGGTCACTTTAAAGGAAAGAACCGATGTGGTTCTTGTATAGTTTAGATTATTGTAGTATAGCATAATGACAGAGTTGAAACTGTATTAGCATGTCTATTTTTATCATGCACATCTTATGCCTTCTTATTACCTGTTTATGTATTTTATTATTAGTATTATTGCACAATCGATGCGGGCATGACCACCCGCATTTCACTGTATGCCCTGGTATGTATGTGACTAATAAACCTCTTGAATTGATTTGATATTGTCTGCTGATTTTCATCCAGTTGTCACATGAAAGGTTGGAACAATGATAATGATAATAATGAGGCTTGTGTCTATCACTCCGCTGGCCAGTTCTACCAACTATGCATTACAATTCCCTGCGGTCAACATAATTTCTTCCTATTTTGGTTGTAATTGTGTAATGATAGATGTATAACCTGAACACTGTACATATCTGTTTTCAGGAAACACTGGGCTATACAAAGAATATGCTGTGATGTCACATGAATGTATAAATATATGGCCATGCATTTAATCTCTCTCTTTTTTATAAAATCATTATAGCCAACATGCAATATATCCCATTGATTGGTACAATGGGACAGACATTTGTTTTATACAGCTATAACCTGCATTCTTTCAAAATATATCATTAATCAATAAAACAGATATTGGAATACATAAATAAAGGTTTTCAATTCAATAACTGAAATATACATTATTCAGACTAGTAGTTATATTACTACTACAATAGAAAATGTTTGATTTTGTATCTGATCTGTCAGCATGGCTGTCACAGCACTTAATTATGTTAATACTATTCAGGGGAGAGGTGTGGCTGGGAGGTATTGTTTACGCCCAGCAGAATCCTGGCAAAAGGTGTCAAATCTTTAAGAGCTGTTTTCTCTGCTTAGGTCTCTGGGGAAAAAAGACTGCTACAAGATTTAAAATTAGCACATCACAATAATAACATTCTCAGATTTCAAAGTATGACACATCATTTGAAAGCTTACATTCTGTACTTTCACAATCTGGACAAATCTGGAAAATGAAAAAATAGACATGTAGGCTATAGCACTGGTCGGGGTCACATATATATGCATGAGAGGGGCATTTAGCGTGAGAAAGTGGGATGTTTTTCTTTCTCGAGTGGCACATAGCTTGCACCTGTGAGAAGATATGATACATGTATATCATTGCAGCGCGAGAAAGTGAGAGGTTTTTATTTCTCGACGGGCACAGAGCTTGCACCTGTGAGAAGATATGATACATTTATATCATTGCAGCGCGAGAAAGTGAGAGGTTCCCGTAACTTAGAGTAAATTGTTTTGTCTGGAAGGTGTGGGGGGACATAAGCACAAGAAATGTACGTTTGTGTGAGAGAGAGAGAGAGAGAGAGAGAGAGAGAGAGAGAGAGAGAGAGAGAGAGAGAGAGAGAGATAGAGAGTGTGTGTGAGAGAGTATATGTGTGTGTGTGTGTGTGTGTGTGTGTGTGTGTGTGTGTGTGTGTGTGTGTGTGTGTGTGTGTGTGTGTGTGTGTGTGTGTGTGTGTGTGTGTGTGTGTGTGTGTGTGTGTGGAGATGTTTTCCATCTGCAGGATGAACATAATATACTCATTACCATTAATTTCCTATGGCGGTCAATTCTAACCGAAAACATCATAGGTGTGTCACTGTTGAATAAATCCCTCAAAATTCAATGCAAGTGGTGATCATCAATTATATATGTTCAGAGGTCTAGTGTGGAGGATAACATAAGGTCTCGAGGCAATTGGATGAAAAACACAATATGTATGATTACAAAACTCGGTCAGATTTGACCGGAAACGCAAGAGAAGGGTTAACATAAACACTGAGGTTTGGTCAGAGCTATGGGGAGAGTTTGACATCGATAGAAGAGGATGTTTAGTGTGTTAAAGGTGACCAGCCGTTGCCATGGTAGCGTGTCACGTAGTAACGAGAAGAGGGGGCGGGGCCCGTTGCTAGGGGGAGAACGTTATGAGAGGTGAGTTCCTCCCGGGGTAAGTTAGATTAACACTTTAAGGACCGGCCACGTATATATACGGGTTTCGGTGCCATGCGTTGTGGACCAGAGGCACGTATATAGCCGTGGCATTTGTTATTGCTCAAGTTCAAGTTTCAAGTTTCTTTAATATTTGTCATACAGAAGTACAGAATACTTTTATACAAAATGCTTCTTACTGTTACGCTCCAGAGACTGTGCAAGACAAGATAAGTATGAAATAAAATAACATAGTAAAATTAGAAGTAAAAAAAATGAGGTCACAGTGTTCAGTTTAGACATATGTACAATGTTCGATGCAGAATAGCCGTAGTTACCATACAATATACAATACTGTGCAGTGTACTAATATACAATACTATATAGTGCAAGGCAGAAATGGGACGAGGTGCAATTTAGGTACAATTCACAGTAGGTGTACGAGTTGTAGTGCAAATCCTTTATCAATAAATATAAAGTGTAAAGTGTGTTTGTGTGATCTAAAGTGTGGAGAGTGGGTGCTGCAGTGTGTTGTTTGTTTGAGTGAGTGTGTGCGTGTGGGTGTGTGTGCTGTGTGCATTTGATGGTTGTTGCATAGTGTTCGTTTAGCAGCCTGATGGCCTGGGGATAGAAGCTTCTTCTGAGTCTTTCTGTGCTCGCCTTAAGACTCCGGTATCGCTTGCCTGACCGCAGCAGTTCAAAGAGGCAGTTGTTCGGGTGGCTCGAGTCCTTAATAATTCTCTTAGCCTTCTTCTTGCACCGCTTGTTGTAAATGTTCTGGAGGGTGGGAAGCCCCCCTCCAATTGTGCGTTCGGCTGAACGTGTCACTCTTTGTAGTCTGCTACGGTCTTGTGCAGTGCTATTCCCAAACCAGGAGGTGATGTTGCCGGTCAGGATGCTCTCTATTGTACATGAGTAGAAGTTCCTAAGGATCTTCTGACTGACTTGGAACTTCCTTAGGCGCCTGAGGAAGTAGAGGCGTTGTCGTGCCTTCTTCACAACACTGTCAATGTGTGTGGTCCATGTCAAGTCCTCGGATATGTGGGCTCCGAGGTACTTGAAACTGTTCACTCTCTCAACCGGTGCCCCGTCGATGCTGAGGGGGCTGTAGTCCTTGACCCCCGACCTCCTGAAGTCCACAATCATCTCTTTTGTTTTGCTGACGTTCAGGGAGAGGCAGTTCTCCTGACACCACTGTGACAGGTTCTCTACCTCTTCCAGGTAGGCCCTTTCGTCGTTGGCAGAGATCAGGCCCACCACTACTGTGTCATCAGCAAATTTGATGATGGTGTTGTTGTTCCGCTGTGCTACGCAGTCATGTGTGTACAGGGAGTAGAGGAGGGGGCTCAGAACACAGCCCTGGGGGGCCCCTATGTTGAGCGTGATGGATGAGGAGGTGCAGTTGCCGGCTCTTACCACCTGGGGTCTGCCCGTCAGGAAGTCCAAGACCCACTGGCAGAGGTCATAGTTCAATCCCAGGTCCCTGAGCTTGACTATGAGTTTGGAGGGGACCATGGTATTGAATGCTGAGCTGTAGTCGATGAACAGCATTCTCACATAGTTCCCCTGCCTCTTGTCCAGGTGTGATGCTGCTGTGTGCAGCACATGGGCTATGGCGTCCTCCGTGGACCTGTTGGGGCGATATGCAAATTGCAGAGGGTCCAGGTTGATGGGGAGGGAGGAACAGATGTAGCCCTTCACTAGCTTCTCAAAGCACTTCATGGCTATGGAGGTGAGGGCTACAGGGCGGTAGTCGTTGAGGCAAGCAGGCGTAGATTTTTTGGGTACAGGGATGATGGTGGACTTCTTCAGACAGGTGGGGATGACAGCCTGTTCCAAGGACAGGTTGAAGATGTCAGTGAATACCGGGGCCAGTTGGTCGGCACAGACTTTTAGGACGCGGCCGGGGATGCCGTCCGGTCCTGCTGCCTTCCTGATATTAACTTTTTTAAAGATCCGTCTCACCTCATGCTCTGTTACCCTGAACACTGAGTCTCCATCAGCAGACCCCCCCCCCCCCCCCCCATTGCCGTGGTTTGTAGGCTGGTGTTGTTATTCACAGCCTCAAACCTTGCATAGAAGGAATTGAGATCATTTGCTAAGGAGATGTCACTGTTCAGTTTGAGGGGGGTGCCTTTGTAGTCTGTCATTGTTCTGAGGCCCTGCCACATGCCTCTAGAGTCAGCCTGTTCAAACTGAAGTTCAACTTTATCCCTGTAACGCCGTTTTGCCTCTTTTACTGCTCTCCTGATGTTGTATCTTGCCATCTTGTGTTCTTCCATGTTGCCTGTCACCAGCCCGGTGTTGTATGCTGATGTGCGCACTTTCAGAGCCTCGAGTATACATGGTCTAATATGTTCTCGCCTCTGGTGGGACAGGTCACATGCTGATACAAATTCGGCAACACCTTTTTAAGACGCGCGCTGTTGAAATCACCCAGAACCAAAATGGCAGCGTCAACATTAGCTGTCTGGAGTTTGTTTACCTCGTCGTGAAGTTTTGAAAGTGCGACCCCAGTGTTCGCGTGTGGTGGAATGTACACTCCGATGAGGATGATGGACGTTAACTCTCTTGGGAGGAAGAAGGGTCGACATTTTATCGTGATAAACTCCAGGTCTGGGGAGCAGTGGTTAGACAGTTCCTTTGCGTTGCCTACATCGCACCACTCCTTGTTTATCATGAAGGCAATGCCGCCTCCTTTCTTCTTTAGTGACTCTTCTGCCGTCCGGTCCTTGCGGAGGACGAAGAAGTGGTCTGCCGGTTCTATTGCGTGATTCGGGACATCTGGACTCAGCCAAGTTTCTGTGAAACAGAGGACGTTACAATCCCGAATGTCCCTCTGGAATTGGATCCGTGCTCTGATGTCGTCCAGTTTATTCCCTATCGATTGCACATTGGCCAACAATATGCTGGGCAATGTGGTTCTGTGTCGTTTGGACCTCAGTCTGTTCCGGACTCCGGCTCTCTTCCCTCTTCGTCGTGGCGTCTCCTGGCTTTGGCCATGGCCACAACAAAGGATCTCCGCTGGCCATTGTTGTTGTACGGCAATCCGATCCAGAGAGCAATCCAATCGGTAAGTTTTCTTTAATCCAATGTCAATGATTGACTGACGGTCATACACGTATAATGCACCAACAGTAGGTGCAAATAAAACTCTTAATACTATAAAAATTAACAAAAGAAAGCACAGTCTCGACGGAGCGATCAGAGAGGCAGCCGTTCGTTGCAGCGCCATATATCAGCTGTTGTTCCATTTTAATAACCGGCTCAAGGTCCCCGACCGGCTCTGCAGATCTACCCTCGTCTGTGCAATCGAGAACATGCAATACCGGCCAGATCCTCTTAGGGACGCCATTGCTCCACTGCAGTATGCCCTGTGGGCGAATGAAATTTCTTTTTTTCTTCCAATGGAGTATCATTGTAGCCGGATCCTGAACCAGCACAATGTACTGTGGATTACGTTTCGAATAGCAGATTTCACCATGGAATAATGGGATTTATCATCAGCCAATGGACATATCGATCTACCAGATGCCAATTGATAACGGGGAAATGCTGGGGGTATCCCACGGGCTCACGGTAAGACCTTTTTCACCTAAATTACAGCCGGATCGGAGCTTGCTGTGACACGCAAGCAGCCGATCAGTGAATGTGGCTAGTTACACGGACACTGTTATTGGTAATCAATAATACTAAACGACGTCCCCCACCACCCCCCCCCCCCCTTCATGCATACATGCTTTGGGACAGCCCGGATCATATGCAGTTTGAGTTATTTCTTTAGCATATATAAAACGGAAATGCTGTTGAATATAACGTTAGCAGCGATTAGCCATTTATCTATCCTCCCAGAAAATATGAGACAAAATCTGCTATATTGCTTATATTCACGACGCTATAAAATGACAACCTATCGATGCATTTTTTTTTCTTTAAGCCATTTTGAAGGGACGGTTTATGAACTCAATTGACAATGAGAATGGACAGATAGCAATACTATAAACCCTGGTCCTCAACCACTATATTAGACGGGTCCCATCGGTCGCCAAAGTGTTAAGACACGACGTGGAATCGAGCAGACACATTGAGAGAGACTTTGAAATCCCTCCTCACCCTCGCATGGTGGGGGAGGGGAATTTGCCACGGCTAACAGGGAAGGCCTTTGGACAGCGAGGCCGCACGACCACTGAGTGGGGTGACAGAGGAGAGATTGTTAGAATAATGCATTTAGTTCCTTCTAATTAGGGATGTCCGATATTATCGGCCTACCGATATTATCGGCCGATATCGGCATTAAAATGTGATATCGGAAAATATCGGTATACGGGTTTAAAAAAATTATAATAATAATAATTATTGTCAAAGGTATGCATAATGTTGTGTTAATTCCACAACAAGAGATATGTAATGTTAATTACCTAAAATTATTCCGTTTTTGGGGGGGGGGGGGGGGGGACCCTGCATATATCGGTTGATATCGGTTGATATCGGTATAGGAAATTAAGAGTTGGACAATATCGGTATATCGGTATCGGTAAAAAAGCCAATATCGAGCATCCCTACTTCTAATGCTTTTCAAGGACAGAAAGAACTGTTTTCCATCTGGTACAGAGGCTTTGTTTATGGAATAAACAACGTTTTTCCAAGAAAGGGACCACGTTTACCAGTGTTGTTTCTTCCAACTACAGATGTACCAACAGGGTTGATACAGTGTGAGACAGCTAATGAGATATCCAAGTAAAATGACACAACGCGGAGGCCAGTCACGGACCAGCAGAGTGGATTAAATGATCAAAGGCTAGAAACGCTGTTATCTTACAACTTGGTGCCTTACGCCGGATATTGATTAAAGTCAATAACAACGAAAAAATAACAATGGGGCGATGACAGTGAGCAACAGCCAGCGTGTGGGAGAGAATCATGAACTCGAGTCAAGGCCAGCCAGCCATGGGAGAGAGAGGCCGACCGAGAGCCATGGGGTCGAGTCGAGCGGTCATGAGGCGCGAGCAACCAGCACTGTAGAAAGAAGAATGTGAGTTCACTTGCACGCATGGTTATTGATCTTTAAGCCAAACAAAGATGGTGCATTTGTGAAAGAATTTAACGACACACACACCTAGGCCAGCTGTAATCATATGTGTTTTGAACATCAAACAGAGCTATTAATATTAGCCACAGATTGGAGAGTGTGATGTGGGTATTATCTGGAAAGTGAAATAGAGAACGGCAGAGCAGCTGTCTGGGTTTTTGTTTTGAAGAGAGAAAGCCAGAGTTGATTGATGATTTTGGCAATCTATCGGGATTTAGGATAAACTGGCCAAAATCGGCCTTCCTCCCACTTAATGTATCTGCGAAGGCAACATTCCTTCCAGGAAATATACCAATGGTAGAACATTTTAGATGTCTTGGAGTTGAAATATTCCCTACTATAAGCCAAACGGTGAAATATAATTATACAAGACTTCTAGATAGGATCACAAATTACTTTGACAGGTGGTCAAAACTTAAAAATTCAGTACAGGCCCGAGTATCAATAGTTAAGATGGATGTTTTACCTAGAATCAACTTCTTTAGCTCAATGTTACCGTTACCCCCTCATGCTGATTACTGGAAAAAATTACACTCCACTGCATATACATTTATTTGGAATAACAAACCTCCACGAATAAAAAGATCCACTGCACAGAGAAACAAAGCCGACGGAGGTCTAGCATTTCCAGACTTCTACCACTATTTTAAAGCATACTCTTTAAGACCACTGAGCACCTGGTTTGATCCTCAAGCATCTGTATCCTGGAGAACATTAGAAGAAAACATAGTGGCACCACATAGATTGCAGGATATAGTATACATCAATTTATCAATTAAGCAATGCGACTTGAAATTTGGCCCTCTTATAACACATGTGATTCGGATATGGCGTGACACACAGAAAAAATGCACTAACCAACAAAAATGGCATAGCCATTCTCCCATATTTAATAACAATGCACTCCTTATTGCACAACGACCTATCAGATATCCCAAATGGGAAAGGCAAGGCATACATACATTGTGAGATATATTCAACGAAAGGGGTTTCTGTAGCTATCATGAAATTCAGAACAAATTTAACCTCACTAGCTCCACTTATTATTTCTATATACAGTTATTAGCAACTTTGAAGGCTCATGGAGTCCCATTAAAGATACCACTTGAGCACCACAGATATCACAAATTCTTCTATGAAAGGGAGACATCGAGAGGCTTCGTATCTGACTTTTATCATCACTTACTAACGTCTTCGTATGGAATCCTTCCCCTAGACTCAGTCTGGAGGAGGGATATACCAGACTTGAAAGTAGATTTTGATTGGCAAGAAGTCTGGGCAAACGTTCGACTAGCGTCACGCAACCCGGACCATCAACAGATTAATCTTAATTATATTCATAGGACTTACCTGACACCTATAAGATTGAACCGAATGGGGCTTAAACAAGACTCTTTATGCTCCTTGTGTCTAAGAGGTGATATAGGTACATTTATGCATATGTATTGGGAATGCCCCCCTGTTAAGATATTCTGGGAAGAAGTCACTACGCAATTATCAGAATTTTTATTTCTGAACATACCTGTAATGCCTTCTGTATTGTTGTTGAATGATGTTTCACAGTTAGCAGCCACTATACAGCTAAAGAGACTAGTGTTGTCCGGTCTTACGGCTGCTAAAAAGTTGATAGCATCACGATGGATTCAACCGCACAAAATGTGCCGGAAGGTATGGGTTCTTACCTATCTCGATGTGATTTATTTAGAGATATCTACAGCAAGAATTTTAGGTGTCAATGAAGCCAGCATTGCAAGCTGGTTAGAAGTGGTGGAGAGAATAAAGGTTAGCATATGAATTGTAATCTCTGGTTGGAAACGAATAATAGATGGATTATCCAAGGGGGGTCCTGAGGGTGGGGAAGAAGAACGAGCAAGAGCATATGTATGTACTGTATTGTATAATGGGGATAATGGGGATTATGTGTATATCTTGTAACCTACATTTATTGATTCAAAACAGGAACGTATATTCCTGTGATTGATTGAGATATTTACTGTTAATGTTTGTATTGTCAAAAAAATAAAGAAAGCCAGAGGAGTGTTTTTGAATATGGAGTTTCAAATACGGGGGGGGGGGTCAAGCTGTGTGTATTTTAGAGAGAGGCAGAGCTGCCCGGTTTTGTTTTGGAAAAGGGTTTGGTCTTATCAGACCAAAAGGAAACAAAACAGAGCCACAGAGACGGCTTGAGAAAGGAAAATAAAGCAGAATGAGTGTAAAAGGAGACTATTGAGGAAGACGGAGCGGAGAAACGCGAAGGGGAGGTGTTCATTTAATTACAGGGCGACATCGTATTTAGAGTTGGAAAAAAGGAGACTGTCATGGCAGGAGACGGTAACTGTCTGAGACAATGTGGTGTCAGAGACGGCCGGGACTGTCATGAACAGGAGAGACAGGGGCTGATAGGGCGTGCCTTAAAGTGTGCAATGTGTTATCAGGCAGGAGGATAGTTATAAATTAATATTTAGTCCGAGATAGCGTCCCCTTTTAGGTAGATAGGATGAGAGAATGTGCATAAAACAGCTGGGATTATGTGTGTTTCGGGGCTTCGGAGCGGAGCTTTAGAGATCAGCTGCCGATGGTTTAAGAGAGCAGAGAGGGCAGCTAACAGTGTCAACAAAGCCACAGACAGCACATAGATAAAAGCAATGGTTGCAGTGAGGCTGCGAGTGAGAGGGTATGAGCCAGACACGAGAGAATACATGAACAGACAGTGACAGACAAAATGGCCGCAAGGAGTGATTTGGATGAGCGAGGAGGCTAACAGGGAGAGATAAGGAAAATAAGATATGGGAAAAGTCAGCCAACACGTGCAGGGGAGCCGCGTGACTCATTGGGGAGACAATGGAGTCATGGGAGACACAGTGTGTGGTTTATCGTGTGCGTACACGGTGTACAAGTGTGTTGGCAACCAGAGAGACAACACAGTGTGTGTATACGGGGTTAGGGGCAGGGAACCGAGAAACTGCTTAAGTGTGTATACAGGGGTTAGGAACAGGGAACTAGGACACTGTTCACGTGTGTAAGAAGTTAAAGGTCACGTATGTAGAATTCAACTTTGGACAGTTCACATTAAATGGATGCTTTTGGTAGCATGGGAGAACTCCAAAAATGCATTGACGTTGGCTGAGATGACTCCAGCCTTAGAGAATGAGTCTGCCTCCCTCTAGTAGTGGGAGGGGGAATTGCATGGAAGTTTCCATCTAGAGGATGAGTAGGTCGCCACCTAGTGGCGGAGTGGGGTAGTGCGGGGAAGTTTCCCTTACCCCTAGGTTTGTAGGTCTCTGCTGCCATCTTGTGGCGTAGTTCGGTGATGCAGGGAGGGGTGTAAATATGGATATCTACTGCCATCTAGTGGCGTAGTTCGGTGATGCAGAGAGGGATATTCCAGTGGCGATACTGGAGCATGTAGAGAGGGAATATTAATAAATAATAATATTGATATACAGGTTAATTAAATAGAGTTTAATTATAGAATGGTTTAAATAAGAACTTCACAGAGAGATGAGGTGCAGTTAATTAAAGAGTTTAATTATGAAATAAAGAGGGATTTAATTTCCAGCTGCTTTATCTCACACATTAACAGGTAGGGCCAGGGAGTACACAGTCACCAGGAAGAACTAGCGCATGGGCGCTGGAGGTCAAACCTGGGACGAAGAGTAGCGCGGAGATGGTATCGGAAGGCTGAGTGTCACAACAGGAAAAAATTACAGGGAACCGCCCTGTAGGGACAGACATGGGTGTTGAGAAGGTGGTGGAATAGTGATAACGATAGCGCCATGTGCTATAAGACACTCACAACGTCTACACAGCATAAAGGGCGTGGGCATGGGAAGGGCTTGCAGGAAAAATATATATAGCGAACCTGAAATGACAGTATGGAATGAACTGCAAGTCATGCCATAGTTATAATATAAAAATGCCCAAAACCTGACGGGAATGAGCTTTCGGGAAAACACAAGGGGAAAGTTGTGTACAGAAGACTCCTGGGCCCTCATTTATCAACGTGACGTACGCACGGATATGTGCTTAACCCGTGCGTACGACCATTTCTAAGCAAAGTGTGGGATTTATCAATTTGAACATGAACTTGACTTTGTGCGTATGTCTGCGCACAGCCCAGAGCATGCTTAGCCGATGCCCTGTGGTAGAATATGGGGACTGCAGACGGACGGCATAGATCAGTTGCATGCATTAGTTTCAACGCGGAAATAAGCTTGACTGACGTGTTCTGTATGACCCCCGTAATTCATTATAGTTCATTGTGAAATAGCGATATCAGTGTAATTATTGTCAAACCCTAAATAGCATGTGGAATAGGTCTTTCTCTCAGAATGAATGCAGGTTTATATATATAGCGTTATCGGGTGCACTGACTGCACTCGCAGGAACTGTTTTCAGAGATAGCATCAGATAGGGATGAATGAATGAATGAATGAGGGGCAGTCTAATTGCAGAGAGAACATAATATTAACTAGAGTCCACTACCCGAGACACCTCCTTCATTTGTACCGCAATGTGGGACCCAAATTGGAGCTATAAGCTTAAAAGCTTTTCCGTGCTTATTTGAGAAGGTCCAGCTGCAGAGCCGGAGAGACAGACAGCAGAGAGACAGACAGACAGACAGATAGACACTGTTCCAGTGTGTGTGTGTGTGTGACCACTAGTCTCCTAGTAGAGACCCCCCCCCCCCCCTCTGGACCACCTCCTAGTAGAGACAAGTTTTCTGAAATGTATGTTTATATATGCAAATGAGGCACTTCCCCATTAAATATGTGGACATTTATGGATGCAATAAGGCAAAATTAAGTAAAATAAACAACTAAATGTGTGTTATTGACGTTTTATTGTCACTAGTTTCATAGAAGACATGTTTAGGAAGCAAAATATAACAAAATCTCAAAATCAACAAAAAAAAGTATATTTGCCTATTCACCTGGGCCCTATTCCCCGTACCTGGTTCAACTAAGTCGATCAAGAGTCCCATTATCCAGATTCAATTAACCCGATGTTTGAAGCCGGGATTTTCCTGTTCCTCGAAGGTGGATTCAGTCTCGTTAACTCGAACCAGACTTGAGACCCAGGATAAGTGCGCGCGGCCGCTTCAGTTGAAAAGCCAGCACGTATCGATAGCAGAAATCCTGATTTTCTAACGGCATTGATTGATTAATTGATTTAAAACTTTATTAACAGATTGCAGTACGGCACAATAGCCTCGCCGACAAGTTAAATGCATAATCTATAGGCTAATTTTAAATCCCTCATTACCCCAATCAATCAGATTATATTTCTTTAAACTTGCCTGCTGGCAGTAGGTTTATGGATTGAATAATCAAATGAGATCTTGCTAGCGAAAATAATTAGTTCAACTGTTATACAGAATAAGGATACGGCTCTCTTACCCATTGATTGATGTATGGTGGATGTTTTACTTATCTGCACTGTGGTGTGACGGTTTGTGGTTTTGACTTTCACGCAGACGGCCCGGGTTCGAATCCCACTTCTCCTAGTCTTTTTCTTCTTTTTGCAATGTAGGAATAATTCAATTTGGTGCACGTTGAGAGCTATATAAAGAATTACATCCTCAATGCATGTAGATTTATAATATTTTAACTTAAAACTAGGCTACTTTTGCGTATAATCATTAATATTATATTCCAAAAAAATCATATTGGAAACGCAGGGTCTCGAACCCAGGTCGCCGGCTTGCCAGGAGTGAACACTGCCGTTGGACCACTGTGCCAGACGGGATATATCCATTGTGTATCCAAGACCATCAATGGACAAGAGACCCGTGTTTAGAATATTTTTCTTTTGAATGAAGTTTTATCTCTTTATTCTCAAATGCATTAATCCCAGTTACAATATCACAATAACATGTGAGTGATGATACAATTCAACAATCCTCAGAGTCCTCGTAATTCATAATCCACAAAAACCACAATCCATGCATAGACACTTCTATTTTATGGTTGAATGAAACACAATCCGGGCGCTCCGTTAAGGAAATCTACAGTGGAGAATATATGAAACTAATCAGAGCCAAACGGCCGATAGGTTTCATTCATTAAAAATATCCCCGCAGGATTCACATTTGCAATGCGCCTGCAGCGTGTATCGCACTCCGAGCGCCGTATATGAGGTGCATTATTTTATTTAGGACAAAGTAAATCTATAGGCTGAATATGATTTATTATCAGCATTTAGTTCTATTATTATACATTTCAAAAGCCCCCTCTAGGAAAACGAAGCACAGAAACATAATTCAGAATGGTATAAATGGGATCTCTAGACTGTGAGAATCATTTCAGGAAGCGAGCTGTCATTCCTTTGCGGGGGCGTGGCCATGGTTCATCCAGCTAACTTGCTCTCGACCAGGCTCAAACTTTTTGATCTGTTGTCATGGTGATTTAGACAATCGAGCATCGGGGAACAGAAAGGTCCGGCTTAAGTCAGGCTATCCTGGAAATTATCCGGCTAACTCAGTTAGCCAGGTACAGGGAACGGGGCCCTGCAGTGTCTCGCCTCAATCCTCATCTTCGTCTTCTTCCTAGAGAAGTCTCTACTAGGAGGTGGTTCAGAGGGGGGGGGGGGGGGGGGGGGGCTGAGTCTCTACTATTAGACTAGTAGTCACACACACGCACGCACGCACGCACGCACGCACACGCATGCACGCACGCACGCACGCACGCACACACACACACACACACACACACACACACACACACACACACACACACACACACACACACACACACACACACACACACACACACACACTGTGGAACAGTGTCTGTCTGTCTGTCTGTCTCTCTGCTGTCTGTCTCTCTGCTGTCTCTCTCAAAATAGTATAAGTGCTATCTTGGCCCTGAGAGTTGCTCTCCGGCTCTGCAGCTGGACCCTTCTCAAATCAGCACGAAAAAAGCTATAAGCTTATAAAACGATTTAATATGCTAAACTTCGTTTTAAATTCTTTAATTCACATTTGTTTATTTCATAAAGATTTTCCCGACATAAAGCTACCTGCCCCGACCAGATCCGTGACTCTGTTGCGATACAGATGAATTATCTACTCAGAAAGCTTATAAAACTATTTAATATGCTAAACTTTGTTTTTAAATTCTTTAATTCACATTTGTTTATTTCATAAAGATTTTCCCGACATAATGCTACCTGCCCCGACCAGATCCGTGACTCTGTTGCGATACAAATGAATTATCTACTCAGAATAGTATTATAAAGTGGCTATCTTTTATGCTGTAGATCACTGCTGGTATGTGCGTGCAGAACCTTTATTTCAGCGGGGACTGTAGTATTTATTTGACGTTACTGTACAATATATGTGTATTAAAAGACGGAGCTGTCTTTTATTGTATTATAATAATTATTAATATTAAAAATAAATGAAGAAAGGCATTCTTATTCCAGCATGCATTAATGACACCAACGGGCAAAACAGTGGTTAATGGTCTTTATTAGTGTTTGCGGTGTCCAGGCAGCAATGGTATTTTAGGAAGTTAATAGATATAATATCCGACATCACCGTGTACAACACGCTTCCCTCGGCTTAGTCCACTTTTCCACATTTCATGGGGGTGTTCCATTACCGTATATGGTTAATCGGGGCGGTTCTGGTATGCAAATACTTAAAACAGTGCACAAGCTCCAGCTTAGGAGCAAGGTGATATTTATCAAGACAACTGTGCGTAGGACCTGTGTACGCACGTGTGATAAATCCAGTTTTTTTTGTGCATGCACACATTCTAAATTCTGTGCTTACGTGTGGAAATAGAAGGTTTTCTAAAAAAACTTGATAAATGAGGGCCCTGGTTTCCCTTTGTTCTTTCAGAGTCCGGAGACCACCGACAGCGAGCGCGGGAGACCACCGACAGCGGGGGAGACGACCAACGAGCAGTGGCGGCTGCTGGGTACTTCGCCACTAGGGGCGCTATACCAAATGTTTGGTAAAAAAAGCCCAACACAAACACGCACAGCTCTCTCTCTCTCTCTCTCGCTCTCTCTTTCTCTCTCTCTCGCTCTCTCTCTCTCTCTCAGATGATGTCAGATCCATTCAATAATTAACACATTTGTAAAGCTCGTTATTTTAAACAAGTTACCATTCATTGTCTGAGTGGTTATATCCCACATGCGGCGAAATTAGAGAGAGAGAGAGCGAGAGCGAGAGAGAGAGAGAGAGAGAGCATTTTAGTAAAGTTACATTTTCAACAAGATTGCTGCTATTTAAACACTTCATGGAAACGGGGTAACGTTAACCTTATGTCGACTGTAGTATTGTATGACCTCGACATAACGTTTAAACGTTAACGTTACTCCGTTTCCATGAAGTGTTTATAAAAGTGGCCAGCTAAGATGACGGAGCTAACAGCTAGCAGTAGCTGTAACGTTACAACGTTATGCGGCATCAGTAGACAACGTATCATGTATTAAACTAGAGTTAAGATCGCTAATCTACCTTGTTGTTGTTGGCTTGTTGATAAAGTATATCCACTCCATGGCATTGTCCATCCAGCCTGTGTTGATGTCCATTCATTGTTGTCCCTCCGCATCCATATAGCTTGTTGTTAGCCAACAAGCTGTGTGAGTGAAGAGCTGTGTCTTTGTCCATTTCCGCCTCGAACAGCCTGCAAACTACCTGGCGTTCTATCGCCATGCTCTAAGACAAACTCTAACCTTAACCAACTTTGAAAGAGTGCCTAAGCTCAGTGTAGTTGCTGTTGTTGTTGACGAGTCGACTGAACTGCTGTTGCTGTGTTGCATTCTCTCTCTAAGCCAACCCGAGAAATGCGGATATGGAAAAAAACTGGCATCGCGTCGGCCAATCAGAGAGCGTCTCCACGAAAATGCGGCTATGGAAATTCTTCACGGAAGTTCACGCTGCTGCCTAGACCGCTTCAAATCGCGCTCGGATTCCAACATAATAGTCATATTTCAACGCACAACGCCGTATGCACTGATTGGCTGTGACGGAGACAGCGATCAAACTGTGACGCGCACTCAGAGCGCTATCGCTTCTAGCCCGGACGAGAAATACGAAAAAATAAAAAAAAACGTCACTTCCTGCTCATGAAAACGATGTTTTTTTAATTTAGATAATAACGTTATATTGTGCATTGGAAATACAAACATACTTAAAATGAGTAAATATTATTCATTTTAAACATGTTTATATTATTTATAGGGCTATAAAACACAAAAACGAAAAAGTTTTATTGTCTTCTTCTCTGATTTAACAGCAGCTGGCCAGCAGGTGGGTCGGCGCCCTTGCGCCCCTAGTGGCAGAGCCGCCACTGCCAACGAGGCAGATTCCGGCAATCACAGGCGGTGTTGCTCAGGGAAGGACGAGGCAGACGGGAAGGGGGCTTTCCTAAAGAGACACTGTTTTGAGGCATTTGAAACAGAGATCATGGGTGTGTTTATTGTTGAATCATGGACAAACAGGGACTTTCTTTCAGAGTCAACCAAGAGATTGAGAGACAAGACGACAGCGTGAAGTCCTCTGTGTTCATTGATAATAATTTACAGAAGTATGAGATAGGTTGAAAACCTTATTGATGATTTATATATAGATATTAAGATATAGATATATAAGGTATAGGGGGGGGGATTTATGAAAATTTCCTGTAGTATGTTAATATAGTCCTCTCGGGACAGATAAACCATTTCTCTAGCAGGATCAAGGGAGGGGAGGCGTCTATGCCTTCTACAACGCTGTTCGGTTTCCGGGTTCCTCTGATTGGCCACGATGCCCACGTGACCCCACGCTAGCACGCCCCCTTACGCCCGCCCGCCTGCCGCTACGCCGCGCCAAGCTCCTATACGCCGCGCCGCACGCGCGCGCTCCTCAGCTTCCTCAATTTATATGCATGGAAGTATTGCTCCTCAGCTTCCTCAATTTATACGCATGGAAGTATTGACTACGCCGTAACGAATCATTAAAAAAATATACCGTTAGCTGGAATATGTTGTTTCCAAACACATATGTTGGATTATGTAATTGGTTTGTCATGACAAACCAATAAAATCGCTACAGAGCTCTCATATTTGCTATGAGTGGCGACGACTTGACTTTGTCATCTTATGCAACACCACTCTGAGTCAAGAAACGACCCTCTCAGCAGCATCACTTATCACTTGAAACGCAGTCATCTTATGCAACGCCACTCTGAGTCAAGAAACGACCCTCTCAGCAGCATCACTTTTCACATCAAAACAAAACGCAGAACTGTAATTGATTGATTGAATTGATTGAAAACTTTATTAACAGATTGCAGAATGGGTACAGTACAGTGCCAGCAGAGGTCCGTCATTGGTTTGCCAATTACTATGTATGGCAGAAGTTGGCACCACATCTTCCGGAACGTGCTGTTGCCAGCAGCACGATAACCTGAACAGTGAACACACAGTGATAAAATAAGACAGGTTCGTAGTAGCAGTAGTCCACTTAAGCAAATCAAGGGCCTAATTTATAATGAGCCATTAATCATTATTATTGTCAAATAACACTAATTAATCAATCAAATGCAATGAAAGCATTTTGGTCCATGTCGTCTAGTGTTAGTCCTTGAATCAAGAGTTCAGGCAGTCGAATAGAGAATAAAAACATATGCCCATTTCTTTTTTTGGTGGTGGGGCCACCCATTTGTTATAATGTGGATCATTGACTGGATCTTTAACAACATAAAAAAAATGTTATAAACTTTTTATTTATTTATTTTCATTTTGAATAATTTTTATCAACACAAAAAATATACATTCATAAAGTATTGATAGATGAGTATGTATAATTTATGTGTGTGTTAATTGTAAGCTTTCTGGTGTTTCCTTTAATAATTAAAAAAAAATGTGTCACCTGTTTGTATGTCTGCAGTAATAATAACAAGTATCTTAAGACAAATAAAATATTAAGACATACACACCAGTTTCATGCATTGACGCCTTGTACTTCCGCCACACAGAGGACTTAGTCTCCGTTGTTGGAAGCACACGGATGTCTGCCCTCTTGAAGCCGGGAATGCGTCCTGGGAGTGACATGGCACAGTCATCTGCAAAGTTGCTGATGAATCTCACGATCCTCCTGATGTCTTCATAATGAAGCACCTTCTTGTTGGCCAAGCGACCCCCACCCATCTTTATCCTGGGAGCCACACCATATTCCTTGTAGAATTTGATGGTTGCCGTGAGCTTGTCTTGTGAAATTCTGAAACACATAAACACGGACATTAAGCCAAATAACAACGTGAGAAATAACAATATTTATTGTGCAAACACAAAGCAATGAACTGTATAGGATGCAGAGGGGAGTTTATTATGATCGTTAAGGAAATATATGAATGACATTGGACTCGTTTTTTACTTTTGTAAATAGAATATGTAACTGAGGGGTACAATTCCCTGACTGTATTGTTAGATATGGTATTTAATACCACTACCTCTTGTACTTTAACTTCTGGCCATCCAGTACATGATATAAATATGATGAACACTTTCCCACCTGATGAAACGAAGTCCACACAAATGTACAAATCGAATATTTAATATAGCAAAAGGTATATACAACGTTCACTTGTTTACACTTATGATTTGAAATGCACTTGTATGGCAAATGAGTATTCGTAGGTAAATCAACATTGAATGTCCAATCTCTGGTTACGCAGGGAGTAAGTATACAACCCGGTTCTCTAGGAAACTATAGCGATGGTACTTAAATGATTATAGCTGGATACACTAAGGGGGGGGGGGTCCCGCTGGTTGTAAGACAGTAGGAGGGGGGGGTTAGAGAAGCCGCTGGCGGTATCCCATCTGGCCGACGATTTCTTGGGAGAATTCAAAGTCTTGAACACGGTGCCCACAGAACCTCGGTCCGCAGACGAATACAGCTGGACCCTCTGGTGGACGGTAGCTGCCGGTCCACAACGGAGAGACGTGAGGCGACCTCACTGGTGTAGAGCGCCGTCTCACCTGGAGTCCTCTCCGGGGGGTAGTTCCAACACTCCGCAGTGTTGGCCGTTATCCATGGAATAATCAAAGCACCCAAAGCATAATCCAAGCCGTGGAAGGCTCGCCGTCGTCCGGGTAGAGTAATCCAATATACAGGTCCAGTCGCCCTGGCCCGGAGCTCCTCGGATGCAAGCACCACTAGTGGTCTGCCCAGCCTGGTTAAGCGTCCAGATAACGTCAGGAACGATGGGGGTACTGATAACTTTACAACTCTAACCGAACGATGCACCATACATAAATAGACTATTATTAGCTTAATAGAATACGTCCAACTCGACGGTATAGTGCCAAACTATGACTATTCAACTATTAATCCACACGATATCTCAATGCCTATTCTGAGGCCAAGTAGGCCTTACTACACCACACGTGCGTCGTGGGTGAGGCTTCGCGTCTGTCACTCTGTTGGAGGGTAAAGAACTGGACTAAAAAAAAGTTCTACTTTACTTGCGCCATATATATATGCGCTGTGAACAAATAGTACCATTCGTATTTCGCCAGACGTATTCCTACGCTGGTACCGGGCTTGCCACGACATGTTGGGCGGCACGATTGAACTTGAACCTAGGGGTATGGCTGCTGGCGCCAGGTTCTCGTCCAATGGTAGAATGAAACTATTATGGGCTGTTTAGTAGACTAAAGGGATATTCAGTGCATATTGTACAAGGAATATACAGGGGATATCAAACGATATACAAATACTATTTAAATATATATATATAAATAAACATATATATTCGGTTTAATCTGATCCTTCACAACAGCCGCACCATAATTAGTCCCACCTAATTAGCTAAGCAGAGACAGATTAACCGCACTGTCTACCACTCAAGGTCCGCTGTAAGGGTCAGTCAACTCACAAAGTCATGGGGTCATGGTCATCATCGATAGTATCTGGGAGTCGGGGCAGTTCTATTAGCCTCGCCACGGGTCGTGTGTAAGTGCGCCCTTGGACGAGTACTTCAGCTGCTCGGACCTTGCCATCGGCACCGGTGATCACTTTGCTTACGCGGCCAGCCGGCCACATAGCTCTGGGTAGTGACTGGTCGATAATCATGACGACTGTTCCTTCTGTCAAATTGTCTCTCTCTTTTACCCACTTCTGGCGGGTCTGTAGAGACGGTAGGTAGTGGAGTAGGAAGCTGCTCCAAAACTTGTCAGCTAGCACTTGACTGTACCTCCACATTCTTCGGCCGTTCGCTTCTTCAGGCCTGTACATTGTCTGGGGTAGCGCGGGGTCCAGCCGCCCCATTAAGAGTGTGTTGGGGGTGACTGGGTCGACATCTGCTACATCACTGGAGACGTAACCGAGGGGCTTTGAGTTCAATAGTCCCTCGATCTCCGTGAGGACTGTCATTAGGACTTCCTCCGCCACAGTCTGGGCCCCAAGCACGGCGTACAGGGCTGTCTTTATAGAACGTACTTCTCGTTCCCAGGTTCCACCGAAGTGGGGTGCGTTCGGGGGATTAAACTGGAAGTCAATCTGGGATGGAGCGAGGTGGGTCTTAAGTTCTGGGCCCATAGCTTGGAAGCTCTCTCTCAGCTCTCTTTCTCCGCCTTTGAAGTTTGTCCCGTGATCAGACGGTTTTCCTTTCCGTGATGTGAATCTTCGGAAGGCCATAAGGAATGAGTCTGTGCTCATGGTCGGAAGGAGCTCGATATGTATCGCTCTGGTGGTCATGCATTTGAATACAATACCCCACCGCTTCTCGGTTCCTCTTCCTCTCTTTATATACAACGGGCCAAAACAGTCCATGCCTGTGGAGTGGAATGGCTTGTCGCCGAGTCGGAGGCGACAGGGAGGTATGTCAGCCATCCGTGGTATGCTGGGCTGCGCGCGCCACTTACGGCAGTCTAGACAGGTTCGCTGGAAGCGCCGCACTGCTTCTCTCCCTTGCAGTATCCAATAACGACGTCTGATCTCCGCGAAGACTCTCTCTGCTCCTGCGTGGTGTACATCCTCGTCGTATTTCTTTATGATCAGCTCTGTGACCTTGTGTCGGCTGTTCAAGACTATCGGGTACTTAATGTCATCCGGTAGATCGGGGGCTCTCCGCAGGCGACCACCCACTCTGATGAGATTATGGGCGTCACTATCGGGTGCCAGGTGGAGCAGTCTGCTGTCTGGTGGGACGGGCTTTCCTCCCTGTAGACAGTCTAGCTCATCGGGGAACGAGTCTCTCTGGGCTCGTTGTAGTAGAAGAAGTTCTGCTTCTTCGTAATCAGCTGCTGACATGTCAGTGGTGGACTGAATCTCTGGGTGGTGCCACAGGAATGTCCTCTGCTGCGCACTCTCTAGGGTAATGCAGTCATCTATGTTGGGGTCTGTGGAGGCGACTGTGCTCAGTCCACAGGTTTCTTGTTCTCAGCCTCCTCGTTACTTGCTTCCCGTGGGGTGGGCGTAGGCCACTCTCCTTCCGGGAGCTTGAGGAATTCTGGTCCGTCGCTGTAGATGTTGCGACGGGTGAGGTCATCCAGGGACATTCCCCGGGTGATGACGTCAGCTGGGTTGTGTTTGGTGTCCACATACCGCCAGCTCGCTGCTTCTGTTAACTCTTGAATCTCGGTGACTCTGACTCCCACGAAGACTTTGTATCTGCATGAATCAGACTTGATCCATGTGAGTACTGTCGTGGAATCTGACCACAAGATTGTTCTGTGCACCGGAATGGTGAGTTCACGTTGGATTAACGTGGCTAGATGCGCTCCTGCTAGGGCTGCGCAGAGCTCTAGACGTGGGATAGATTGTTGCTTACGTGGGGCTATTCTTGAGCGGGCCAGGATGAAAGCAGTGTGTATCTTTCCTTCCTTCTCTTGGGCGCGCAAGTAGGCCACCGATCCATAGGCTACTTCGGAGGCGTCGCTGAAGACGTGTAGATCAATCTTGCATGTCTCTGGCCTCACTGTGGATGGGAAGTAGCTGCGGCGTATGTTGACGCCTGGGAGTGAGCGGAGTTCCGTCTCCCACTCTCTCCATGTTGAGGCAAGGTGAGGGTATTGGGTCGTCCCAGCCCTGGTCCTTGTCCCATAGTGCTCGTACAATCATCTTTGCCCTGGTGGTGTAAGGTAGAATACATCCCAACGGGTCATATTGTCTGGCGAGTGTTCTGTACACACTCCGTCTGGTGGTCGGTGTAGCCGTCAACCTTCCCTGCTCTGGAGTCAAGGGTTTGTGTCTATAGTGGAGCGAGTCTGTTTTGAAGCGCCAGACTAGTCCTAGTGTCATTTCTTGGGCTTCTCCTGGGATGGTCGCCATCCAGGTCTCGCTGCTGGCAGCCTTGTCCGCGGGGGAGAGGCTGCGCAGTACGTGCGGGTCACTTCTGGCCCACTGCCTGAGATCAAAGCCGCCTTTGATCAGGGAGGCGCGTAGCTTGATTAGGAGAGCCTCGGCTTCTTGTTGAGTCGAAACGCTTTGTAAACAGTTGTCCACGTAGAAACTGTTCTTCACACTGTGTCGGACCTCTTCATCTGCTGTTGGGTCCTCTGCGACGTGTTTCTGTAGTGCAAATGTAGCACAGCACGGGCTGCATGTGGTTCCGAAGGGGAGTACTTCCCACTGGTAGATGGCTGGGTTCTCATCTCCGATCCTCTCTCTCCATAGGAACCGCAGCAGGGGCTTGTCCTCCTCTACTAGTCTCACCTGCAGGAACATCCCTTTGATATCCCCGCTGATAGCCACCTTGTCCTGGCGGAAGCGCAGTAGCACGCCTAGTAGGGAGGGGCCGAGTGTGGGGCCGGGCAAGAGCTCTTTATTCAGATTTTGGGATCCGATCTGGTAGCTGCAGTTAAACACAATGCGATCCTTGCCGTTGTGATGGACCTTGTGATGCGGCACGTACCATGATTCGGTCGTCTGATCGGCCTCTTTAATGTCAATCTTTGTCACGTGTCCCGCTGTGATTAGCTTCTCAATCTCAGCGCGGTACACACGCTCTTGAGCGGGGTCTTTGGCTAGGCGCCGCTCCGTGTACAATAGATAGCGCTCCGTGGCGTCTTTCTTTGCGTGAAAGGTGGGCATTCCCTCTCGCCTCAGGAGTGGAGTTGCGTATCTCATCACTCCGCCGACTGTGACTCTCTTTGTCCCCTGCTCGAGTAGGTTGATGGCGTAAATGTCTTCTTTAGAACGAATATCTTTCTTTTCGTTCTTAAAGGGCATTGTCTCTAGTGTCCATAGCCTCTCGACATGCTGCAGGAGAGTGGTGTCTTCTTCTGTCGTTCTGGAGTGGAAGCAGCTAGTGGCTGCTGTTCGGTTGAGAGATTTAGCGAGGGGGCCTTGTAGGGTCCACCCTAGGCGGGTCTCGACTGCTGCAGGACAGCCTCGGGGTCCTGTATGGACCCGGTCAATCGGGACTATGAGTTCTGCATGGTCGGAGCCTATCAGCAGGGTCGGGGTAGCGCCGTCTATGAGCGGGATAGGTAGTTGTCGCAGGTGCACATATTTATCCATCAACTTGGCGATAGGGTAGGTGTACTGCGATAGTCCTATTTCTTGGCTGGTGAAAGCATTTGTAATCTTATACCGTCGCTCTGGCTGCCCGTTTGCTGCGATAGTGAAGGAGACATTCTCGCCCTTTATCGTCTTTAAATCTCTTCTTATTGTCCGAATCGTCATTTCGTTCTTGCTCCCCCGCAGTCCCAGCTGGGCCGCAGCGGACGCGAGCAGGAGGGTCTTCTCTGACCCGTCATCAAGGACGGCGTAAGTGTCCATGACTTTATCTTGGTAGCTCAATGTCACACGGACTACCTTTAAGAGCACTTGGGCGCCGCTGCTGCTGGCGGGGTCAATGTACATGACACTTGCCTTGGTGCCGCTCGATGGGGCAGGTGGAGGCCGTCTTCTGTTACTTTCGTGTAGTATATCTAGATGGGCTCCGTCGCACCGACTGCACCTTTTCTTTAGGCGGCATTCGGCTGCCATGTGTGGTTGCGCACATCGGTAACAGCGCCTGTTGGACTTTATCCATTGACTCACTTCTTCTGCATTCATCTTTGTGAATAGGTCACATTGGACAGCCAGTGTTCTTTCTCACAGTAGGGACAAACCATCTTCCACTTCTCTTTTCTCGAGGGGGTACTGTGGCTCCTACTGCTCGGTACTGACTCTGATTGGTGCATGACAGTCACCGATCTTCTTCCATCATTTATTCTCCTGGGTCCCTCTCTGGAGCTTGGCGTGCTCCGCCCGAACGTATCCAGTCGTAAGCTGCTGACTTCTCTCGCCAGGAAGTCGGCTAGATCAAGGAGGGATGGTTCGGGGCCGTTAGGATCCCGGTAGTCTCTCTGCCGCCTAAAACGCTCTTGTCTTGCGGGTGGCAGCTTCTCCAAAATCCTCTCGACGTTAGAGTTGGCGTATAGCTCATGCATGCCCTTTTCCCGTTGCGCTCCCAGCATCCCTACCAGGGACTGCACTTTGATTGACAGGTCGTCTAGTGAGCGATTGTCTGTTGCTGGGGGTAGGCGATCAATATGCCTTATCTCTTGGATTACGTAATCCCATATACGTCCATATCTCTGGTCCAGCGCTGCAAGGGCCGCTGTGTATGGGGTCGAAGAGGTGGCATAGGCTAGCGCTATATTGTGCGCTCGCGGTACTTTCAGGTGCTTCAGTAATATTGCATACTTGTGGCGTTCATCAGCGACATCCACCATCATTGTCTCTAAGCACATCCGGAGCTCCGTGTACTGTGCTCGACTCTCATAGGCGAAGTCTGGAAATGACGGCGTGGCAATGTATGACGCCGTGGATGGCTGATACATCGGCGAGCGTTGGGGGAGAGACCTCCTAGGCGAGTCCCCTCTTGCGCCTCTCTGTGGGCTGGTACTGACAGGGTACCATGGCCCGCTGGTCCAGGTGCTATTCCTCGGGGCTGGTCGTGCGTCGTGCTCACCCGTGAATAGAGTCGGGGGTCTGTAGCGCAGCGCCGCGGGGGTATAGCCTGGGCTGTACTGGACCTCCTGGTCCGGTGGAGTACTGTGCTGTCGTCGGGCTTGGTTCTCCTCCTCTCCCTCTTCTTCCTCTATCATATCTTCCAGATCCTGTAATCGTTTATTTAGCTTCTCCGCAGTGTATGCCGCTCCTTCCTTGTAGCTGGGTCTCGCTTGGACCGGTCTGGGAAGGGGGTCTGCGGGGGGTATAGGCTCGGTCTGTTGGTCAAGTTCAGGGTCGCTTGCTCGGTTAGGAGACGCTGCCCTTGACTGTTGTCTCGACGAGTTCCTTGAACCCCTGGCGGAGGGAGAGGGTGTTGCCTTGCGGATCAGCTGCTCCATTAGCTGCGCTTGTAACTTGTCGCGCTCGACTTCGCGCTTGGTGAGATCTGCTTCTCTTTGGGCACCGGCGGTGGGCGTCGGCCCGGTCTCTTGCCATATTCTCTTCCGTCTGAAGGCGTCTCATCTCCAGGCGTGTGCGCTCTTCTTCGCTCCGTTGTTGCGCTTGGAGTTGTTCGCGCTCGCTAAGCGCCTGTGCTTGGAGACGATCGCGTTCACCCTGAAGTCGATCGCGTTCGGTAGAGGCTGTCAGGCTGACGAGGAACGCCTGTTGTAGCATCCTCTCCGCTTCGCTGGGGGAAGGCGGTTGTGGAGGTGAGCCGCTCCTGCGTGAGCCGCTCCTGGGTGTACTCGTTGGGGAGTCCTGGAGCTCTATTTCCTCGGCGCTCTCCTCCTCTTCTTCCGTGCAGAGTTCTCTCTCTGTAGGGTTGTCTTCCTCCCGGGGGTGGTCGGGGACTACTTCTTCGGTAGTGGCGGGGGGTAAAGGCATGTCAGCTCCCTCCTGGTCCCCACCGTGAGCTTGGTCAGTTACATTAGAACCTACTAGGGCCTCTGTGGTCGGGGAAACCTGGTCGTTAAGGTCAGACATAATTTTACTTTCTACTTTTACCGCGTTTACCGTTTGTCGAAGGCTAGGTAGTTGACTGACAGTGTAATCCTCTAAGTACTGAGGTGGCTGTCGTCTGCGCCGCGGGCGTTCTAGGTTAGGAGGACCGTTTCGTGGAGTGTTCATCATAGGCCATTTCAATATTAATAACACTATATTAATATTACACTAGTTACCCTCCGGCTCGAAGGACCAATTGTAACTGAGGGGTACAATTCCCTGACTGTATTGTTAGATATGGTATTTAATACCACTACCTCTTGTACTTTAACTTCTGGCCATCCAGTACATGATATAAATATGATGAACACTTTCCCACCTGATGAAACGAAGTCCACACAAATGTACAAATCGAATATTTAATATAGCAAAAGGTATATACAACGTTCACTTGTTTACACTTATGATTTGAAATGCACTTGTATGGCAAATGAGTATTCGTAGGTAAATCAACATTGAATGTCCAATCTCTGGTTACGCAGGGAGTAAGTATACAACCCGGTTCTCTAGGAAACTATAGCGATGGTACTTAAATGATTATAGCTGGATACACTAAGGGGGGGGGGGGTCCCGCTGGTTGTAAGACAGTAGGAGGGGGGGGTTAGAGAAGCCGCTGGCGGTATCCCATCTGGCCGACGATTTCTTGGGAGAATTCAAAGTCTTGAACACGGTGCCCACAGAACCTCGGTCCGCAGACGAATACAGCTGGACCCTCTGGTGGACGGTAGCTGCCGGTCCACAACGGAGAGACGTGAGGCGACCTCACTGGTGTAGAGCGCCGTCTCACCTGGAGTCCTCTCCGGGGGGTAGTTCCAACACTCCGCAGTGTTGGCCGTTATCCATGGAATAATCAAAGCACCCAAAGCATAATCCAAGCCGTGGAAGGCTCGCCGTCGTCCGGGTAGAGTAATCCAATATACAGGTCCAGTCGCCCTGGCCCGGAGCTCCTCGGATGCAAGCACCACTAGTGGTCTGCCCAGCCTGGTTAAGCGCCCAGATAACGTCAGGAACGATGGGGGTACTGATAACTTTACAACTCTAACCGAACAATGCACCATACATAAATAGACTATTATTAGCTTAATAGAATACGTCCAACTCGACGGTATAGTGCCAAACTATGACTATTCAACTATTAATCCACACGATATCTCAATGCCTATTCTGAGGCCAAGTAGGCCTTACTACACCACACGTGCGTCGTGGGTGAGGCTTCGCGTCTGTCACTCTGTTGGAGGGTAAAGAACTGGACTAAAAAAAAGTTCTACTTTACTTGCGCCATATATATATGCGCTGTGAACAAATAGTACCATTCGTATTTCGCCAGACGTATTCCTACGCTGGTACCGGGCTTGCCACGACATGTTGGGCGGCACGATTGAACTTGAACCTAGGGGTATGGCTGCTGGCGCCAGGTTCTCGTCCAATGGTAGAATGAAACTATTATGGGCTGTTTAGTAGACTAAAGGGATATTCAGTGCATATTGTACAAGGAATATACAGGGGATATCAAACGATATACAAATACTATTTAAATATATATATATAAATAAACATATATATTCGGTTTAATCTGATCCTTCACAACAGAATATAATGCATTTATTTATCATTGTCACAAGAGTAAGTAATCATTGGTGATTATATTCTAAAACAAAACACTTGTAGCTTTCAGAAAATGTATTGTTGGGCAATGTTACAGCATGCTTTTAAAGTTGTGGACCCAGTACCGGGTAACCCTAACCTAATTATAATAATGCATTGATTTGTTCCAATGTCTTTAATACAAAAATAATACTTACACATGAAGAAACTTGAATGTTTCTCTGCATATTTGTTGGCCATCTATGAAATAAGACGTCCTCTGGTGCTTCCTCTCTTTCTGATCTTTCCTTTTGGAACATGCAGTGTCTTTGGAGAGGTTCATGGTGCTGCTAATCTTTCCTAACAGGAACATGTGTTTTTCACCTGGGACATGACACCAAAATTACCGTTATTCACTGCCATCAGTTAAAAACATACATGTACATCATACACACAATTTATGTGCAGCATTATCACAGTCTACAGTTCTGAAGTTGATCAAGTTCTCTCACTCACTCGCTCTGTTTCTTGCACACACACACACACACACACACACACACACACACACACACACACACACACACACACACACACACACACACACACACACACACACACACACACACACACACACACACACACACACACACACACACACACACACACACACACACACACACACACACACACACACACACACACGGAGCAAATGGAATAATTTGACATCTTTACATGTTATTTCTTTCACCTAGTAACTATTCAAACCCTGCAGCAACAAGCTGTTATACACCAGAGAGAGAGAGAGAGAGATAGATAGAGAGAGAGAGACACACACAGATACAGAGAGAGAGAAAGAGAGATAGACACACACACTCTCTCTCTCTCTCTCTCTCTCTATCTCTCTCTCTCTCGCTCTCTCTCTCTCTCTCTCTCTCTCTCTCTCTCTCTCTCTCTCTCTCTCTCTCTCTCTCTCTCTCTCTCTCTCTCTCTCTCTCTCTCTCTCTCTCTCTCTCTCTCTCTCTCTAGCGAAGTGGATAAGTTCTTACCAGTATTCAGCTCTTGAACCTGGTCGCGCATTTTCACCATATCTTCAGGAGTAAACCGCGTACAGCAGGCTTGCCCTTTGTTAAGCTTGCAGGTACAAGCAAATAAACGAGCCTTTTCGAGATCGCATCCAACTTCAACACTTGCGTATTCGCCCTGTAGTCTTTGAAGCACTTCAGCTGTCGGGTCTATTAAAAAAAGCGGTTCTCCATCTCGCTCCATCTCGCTTGTCTCTTCTTCATCACTATCCGAGACCGAGAGCTGCAGGGGTCCCACAGAGTCTGAATCTGAGGTTGTCTCAGTGTCACTGGATGAGTCCGAGTCCAAGTCTGATTTATTAATCGTTTGATCAGGTCCCGGTGCAAAAAAGTAATCACTAATAAGCTGGCGCCATCTATCACCAGACTCTGCGGAACGCACCGCATTGCTGTTCAACAGCCAAGCGATTACATCTTCTTCACCCCGGTCCGGATCGCGGGA